>NC_047055.1:15007088-15323516 GCF_011762595.2 Tursiops truncatus
CAGACTCTAGGTCCATCCACCTCACTACAAATAGCTCAATTTCATTTCTTTTTATGGCTGAGTAATATCCCATTGTATATATGTGCCACATCTTCTTTATCCATTCATCTGTCGATGGACACTTAGGTTCCTTCCAAGTCCTGGCTATTGTAAATAGAGCTGCAATGAACATTTTGGTACATGACTGTTTTTGAATTATGGTTTTCTCAGGGTATATGCCCAGTAGTGGGATTCCTGGGTCATATGGTAGTTCTATTTGTAGTTTTTTAAGGAACCTCCATACTGCTCTCCATAGTGGCTGTACCAATTCACATTCCCACCATCAGTGCAAGAGGGTTCCCTTTTCTGCACACCCTCTCCAGCATTTATTGTTTCCAGATTTTTTGATGATGGCCATTCTGACCGGTGTGAGATGATATCGCATTGTAGTTTTGATTTGCATTTTTCTAATGATTAGTGATGTTGAGCATCCTTTCATGTGTTTAAAAGACTACCTTGACTACCATGTGGAGAAAGATTCAGAGGAGACTGAGGATCGAAACAGGAAAACTAGTTAAGATGCTTTCCCAATAGTCCCTATCAAAGCGGATGGTGGTTTCGATTAGGGTGGTGCCTGTGTAGGGAAGTGGAAGGATTTGATGGAATGGGTTCGGAGAGGAAATTGGAGCTGAAGTAGAGACAGCATAGTATAGACAATTGTTTTGAGCTGTTTCACTGTAAAGGGGAACAGAAGTGGAGTGGAACGGGAGGGACAATTAGGGACAAGAGAAGATTCCTTTCTCTCTTTTTCATTTGAGAGATGAGAGCATGTGGCGGGATAATCAGTAGGGAGGGATTGCTGATGAGAGAAGCCTGCCTAGCCCAGAGGAAATGACAGCTGGGGTCCACGAGGAAGACGGGCCCTCCATCTGCTTAAAGGAATTCTCCACTGTTAAGATGCCGATCAGAGGGCTGAGTGGAGGGCGGCCAGCCGTAAGTATAGATCAAGCAAATCCAGTCTGATGACTCCTATTTTCCCCAGGGGTGCACAAACTGGGCGCTGGCCTCCCTTATGAGAAAGCCTAAGCCCTTGCAAGGTTCCCTTCTCTCCCCTGGCACCAGGCGCGTGGCCCTTCCCTTTTCTCATAACGAGCCCTCAGAAGCACTGATGTTTGGTCTTTCTGGTTGGCAGGAGAGGCTGTGGCTTCATGCTTGCTAGGAAAAGAAGTCGATCTGCCCGACCCTGACCCCAAGAAGGTTCTGAACAATTAGCTCCGCTGCAGGCAACTCCTGGCATAGAGAAGCAGCCCAGCGCCCAGCCCCCAAACAGGCATCCAAGATGGAGGGCTCAATGAAGGGCCCTCTCCCAGGGAACCTTCTGGCCATCCTTTGGCACTCATCAGTGTTAGTTGTGGTTCATTCCTCACAAGATCCTTTTCTTCCTCCCCACTTCCTTTCTCCATCTTTCCTTCCCCCCTCCTCTCCGCCCGCCACCTTCTTTCCTCCCTTCCCCCCTTCTTTAGATATTCCTGATGTGCTCCTACTAGGTGCAAGGCCCAGATCTTCCACGTTGCCCACGCTTGGTCTACACCCTAGGCCAGCCCTGTCTGCCTCTGAACACTTCATCTCCTTGGATTTGAACTCAACTTTTGTGGGTCATGGAAACACAATGTTCCACTTAAAATATGTGGGAGACTGTGTTGCAGAATAAGCAAAACAGATGAAAAGAAAGAGGCGGCCCAACTTGGGAACTTGTGTGCCACATTCTGGTAATGTTTTCAGCATCAAGAAGCAAAAAGAAATTAAACAGACTGAAATCAGATGGTATGATCTCAGATCTGATCTTTTTCATTTCTGTTTGAGTAATGAAATAGGCCTGAGGAGAAGGGTCTTAGATTTCGACAGAATTTAAAGCACCCTGGGAAGGAAATATGAAGCATTTATCGGCATATGAAGTAGTCGAGTCCTTTGCCTTCTCTTCAAAAAGTACATTCTGACCAATGATTCTAAGTTATTGAAACTGTATTACATACCTGACAGTTTATATGCAGCATTTTATTTGTTCCTCATTTTATTTACTCTTCGCGTTAGACACTATTATCCACACTGTACAGGTGATAAAACTGAGGCTCAAAGAGGTTAAGAAACTTTGGAGCCGGGATTTAAAACCAAGCAGCATGGCTCCAGAGCCCTCAATCCAAATCAGTGTACTACGCTTCCAAAACAATGAAAGAAGAGAGTTAATCACTTTTACTGTGGTCATCCAAAGTGGCTGCTTCTTTCTGGTAAATGATTCTTTTTACAAAGTGATGCTGCATATTTCATCTTCATGACTTCTCTATCCCTGTAACCCACAGAGTTCAAGTGTCTTCTTCCACAAGGGGCCTCAAGCCTACTGACAGTTGCACCATTTCATGATCATCACACATGGTGGCAATGGTGGAGTCCAGCTTAACCCCCAGCGAGCACATTACCGCTTCGGCCAGCCTTACGTCCCACCTCTTCCCTCTCAGACCCTATGGGCCATCTGCCTGAGGTCTAGGAGGGTCTTGAAACGCACCCTGTACATCCCCCTTGGAAACCTTTGTTACTTCTGCCTAGAACACAGTTTCAATGTCTTCCTGGACATCTCTACATTTCAAAGGTATACCCCTGATGCCTACCCCTACCCTGACCCATTTCTCTTCCTGTATTCCCTGTCTTTGTTAATGGTGTGCCGCCCCCGCCCTGGTGCCCAAGGTAAACTTCCATTTCCTTCTACTCCTTCTTCTATGTCTAATAGGTCTCCAAGTCCTGTAAATTCTACTCGTGAAACAGTCAAGCCTTACCTCATCTTCAGAGTAAACCCTGACCAAGTCAGTCAGAATTAGTTGCTCCCAAGGCAGTTGGTTTATACTGTGAGTACAGCAGGTGATCCTTTACAGACCTGTTGATTTTGGGGATCTTTTCCCCCCACCAGATCATAGCCTTCTTGAGGGCAGGCAACGTGTCTTTCCTGTTTATACCTCTAGTCACTTGGAATATGGTAGGCATTCAATTAATATTTGTTTTAAAAATATTTCATTATAAAATATAAACATATACAAAACAGAGAAAATAGTATAATGAACTAACATGTACCCAACATCCATCTTCAACAATTATCAACACCAATTTTATTTCATTTACATTTCCCTATCCATTTCCTCCAACGTGCACACACACTCTATTTTATTCTTTTTAAGGAATTTTTACAATTTAATTAATTAATTAATTAATTATTTTTGGCTGTGCTGGGTCTTCGTTGCGCGCGGGCTTTTCTCTAGTTGCGGCGAGCGGGGTCTGCTCTTCGTTGCGGTGCACAGGCTTCTCGTTGCGGTGGCTTCTCTTATTGCGGAGCACGAACTCTAGGTGCACAGGCTTCAGTAGTTGTGGCACGTGGGCTCAGTAGTTGTGGCTCGTGGGCTCAGTAGTTGTGGCTCGTGGGCTCTAGAGCGCAGGCTCAGTAGTTGTGGCGCACGGGCTTAGTTGCTCCGTGGCATGTGGGATCTTCCTGGACCAGGGCTCGAATCCGTGTCCCCTGCATTGGCAGGTGGATTCTTAACTACTGCACCACCAGGGAAGCCCCACTGTACTATTTTAAAGCAAATGCAACACATCATATTCCATCCAGAAATACTTCAGTATATGTTGCTAAAAGATAGAGATTTTCTTTTTTTTTTTTTAACATAAGTGCAATATCATTGTCACACCTCAAAGCAATTAACTAAAATCCCTTTATATCAACAAATACCCAGTCAGGATTCAGAATTTCCCAGATGTCTCCCAAACGTTTTTTACAGTTTGTTTATTCCAATCAGGGTATCTTCGAGGCTCATTTATTATATTTGGTTGATATGTTTCTAGTTAATGGTTCTTGGAGGAATGGATGGATGAGTTAATCCTTCATACCTTCTCTCACCCACGTCTCCCCTGATCCAAATTGTGCCCATTTTACAAAGACCCATCTCTCTGATGCCAGAACCTGTTCAGACTCCTCTCTGATACCCCAGCTGAAAATAACCTCTCCCTTTTCTCATAGCATTTTTCATAAATGTCTCTTGCTCTGATTGCATTTAATATACTCAAGACAGCTTATCTCACCTATAAAGTTTCCAGCTCTTTGAAGTAAGTGCTGTAATCACTGCTGTGTAGCTAGTGAGCTTGACCACCTGTTGCCTGTAAGACCCAGGGCAAATTATAAACTCAGGTGTCTTCAAACTTTCTTCTGGTGACTATAGTAAAAAGAAAAAAAGGTTAAAAACAAAGAAAACATTTTTAAAGTAAAACATTTTTTGCTCACATGCTCCCTAAAATAATTTTGAAAACCTATTTACCCACTCACATACTGGAAGTTGATATCTAAACGTTTTTCATCCCATGTTTAAATAGTTACAAGGGAAGTTATTGGGGGTATAAAGTAAATACTGACATTCTAAAATAAAATGGTTACATCACTTTTTGAGTCTGTCCAATTGAATCTGAATACAATAGCCATTTCGTACCCACCATCATTACTTTTTATCTCCTTAAACTCATATCTCCATTCCACTTCTCCCACAGAATTTTGTCCTAATGTAACATATTTTATGTTTATAAGTTGGCTTCTGATCGCTCTCTCTCTATAATTCTCTGCAACAAAAATAAAAACATGAATTAAACTTAATTTATTTTTACTTTTCGATCCCCCTGCCCCTGGCAACCACTAATCAGTGCTATGTGTGAGCTTGTTTTTTTTTGTTTTTTTCTTAGATTCCATATATGAGAGAGATCATACAGTATTTGTCTTTCTCTGTCTGACTTATTTCACTTAGTGTAATGCTCTCAGGGTCCATCCATGTTTTTCAAATGGCAAGATTCCATTCTTTTTATGGCTGAATAATATTCCATTGTATATATAAACCATATTTTCTTTATCCATTCATCCATTGATGGACAGTTAGGTTGTTTCCCTATTTTGGCTATTGTAAATCATGCTGCAGTGAACCTGGGGGTGCATTTATCTTTTCTTTTAAAAAATATTTATTTATTTATTATTTTGGCTGTGCTGGATCTTAGTTGTGGCAGACGGGATCTTCATTGCAGCATGCAAAACTCTTAGTTGCAGCATGCATGCGGGATCTAGTTCCCCAACCATGGTTCGAACCCGGACCCCCTGCATTGGGAGCGTGGAGTCTTACCCACTGGGCCACCAGGGAAGTCCCACATTTGTCTTTTCGAGTTAGTGTTTTTGGTTTGGATAAATACTCAGAAATGGAATTGCTGGATCATATGGTAGTTCTATTTTTAATTTTTTGAAAACGTACATACCGTCTTCCATAGTGGCTGCACCAATTTACATTCCCACCAATAGCCAGAGCAATTCAATTGAAATTTTAATATTTCCTATCACCATAAGGCTCTATGTGTTTTTAAAAAGTTATCTGAATAGAGTCATCCTTAATAAACAATTGATCAAAAAAATTAACTCTTTTTATAAAATTTGAAAAATAATTTAAATGTACAGTGTAAAAATGTTTTGGAAATGCATCTTAGAGATGAATAAGGTGTTTCTCAATTAGTTCATGCATTTGTGGATAAATATTACTTATTGCTAGAATGAGATAGGGTTCAGTATCGATTTTATTTTGATTCTTTTTTTTACTATTTAAGAACGTAAACACCAAGAAGCTTTGGTCCCAGAAACAGAAGGAAATGAAATTTTTTTCTCACAGCATTGTCACACAATTCTTTGTATTTCTTCTGAGGTGCGTACCCAAGATCCCATCATGATCTATCATCAAAAATTAATTTTAATGCTTTATTAACTGACAACTCCATTAGATCCTTCAGCAATTTTGTTGAAAACAAAGCATTAGAATCCACCTTTGCTGCAAAAGTTCTTGTTAAGCAGTAATTAGGGTCATTCGTTTTTCCACATCAACACCCTTTATTTTGGCTGGTCCCTTTGTTAGGTACCAGGAGGTCCTAACAAAATCAAATTAGCAATGGAGTGGGGCGGGGGAAGAGGGTTGTTTTTCTTTTGTAAAATGTGAGAAGGGCTGTTGACAAAGAGGAGGTGGGAATGCAGAACCCACCTGCGGGAGATTCACTGTTCTCTGCAGATCCATGTTAGGGAGTTGAAGGTCTAGACGTTGATTTCTTTACAACTCAATGTGCGCATGAACTCCTGGCAATTCTTCACGTATCCCCAGTGATATTCGTAACCTAGTTTGGCTTAATTTCCTCATCCCAGTTTCCACATCTGCAATTTGGGACTGGTATTATCTAAATCACAGGCTTAATATGAAGATGGAATTAAATTACATACCACATGTAGAGCAGAGCCTAATGTCAGACATACAGTCGGCAAATATTAGATTCCTTCCCCACCTTTCCACCTTGAAATGCCCATTTTTACAAGTACAATTGGTAAATCTTTCTTTTTTACAGTCTAAAAATCACGTTAGAAAAAAGTTATGTGATTTGCTCAAGATTACACATGAAATCAATAAAAGTGGGCTGAAAATCTAATTTGACATTTCCCTATATATTTTTTTAAATTTTCAGACATTTAAAATAAATGTACAAAGAGTAATAGACTAAACACTCATTCTTCTGCCACTCAGAATTAACAGCTGTTAACACTTTATATTTTAAGTCTCTTTTGGGAAATAAGATAATTAAATAGTACAGATTAATATTTAATACTGGCCACTGCCTTCAGTTCTATTCCCTTCTCTCTCCTGAGTCAACCACTCTTATGAGTTGGTTTTGTTTTGCGATTTTATGTTTGATGTACAATACTGGTGCCGTTAGTATATATCATTCTGCAACTTATTTTTGTTTATCTGTTTGACTCAACATCATGACTTTATTCCTCTCCTTCTCTCCCTGCCACCATCATTTTAGAAGTTATACGTTCTATTTAGATCATTTAGCCTAGTGGAATGAGTATCTCTATCCTTCTCCCAAACAACTTCTCCCACCTCCACCTGCAACTCTTGCGTTTTTGCTGTTTATGATTTTAGCTCCAAGTTTTGTTTTGCTGTTTTCGTAGAACATCTTGACTTGGTACATTTATATACTACAATATGACTGCCATTATAGCCTTAACTAATACCTGTTGGTTTTTTAATTGAGATATAATTCACCTACCATAAAATTCACCCTTTATTTCTTTATATATTTTTATGCCGCTCTACACACACTTGATTCACTTACGGAGACATATCAAAATTCACCCTTAAAAAGTGTATAATTCATTGGTTTTTAGCATATTCACAGAGTCGCAACCATCACCACTATCTGATGCCAGCACCTCTTCATGACCCAAAAACAAACCCCGTGAGCAGTCACTCCGCTAGCAATTTCCCATGCCCCGCTCCCAGCCCCTGGCAGCCACTCATCTACTTTCTTTCTCCATGCATTTGCTTATTCTGGATGTTTCATATAAATGAAATTACACAACATGTGGCCTTTTGTGTCTGGCTTCTCTCACTTAGCACAGTGTTTTCAAGGTTCAGCCTTTACAGGGCTGAATAACAGACCACTACATGGATATTTGGTTTGTCCATTCCATTTTGTTTATCCATACATCAGTTGAAGGACAGTTGAGTTGTTTCCACTTTTTAGCTCTTATGAATAAAACTGCTATGAATATTTGCGTACAAGTTTTTGTGTGGACATATGTTTTCAATTCTCTTAGATATAGACCTAGGAGTGGAAATACTGGGTCAAATGGTAACTCTATGTTTAAACTTTTGGGGAACCGACAAACTGTTTTCCAAAGTGGCTGCACCATTTTACAATTTCGCCAGTAATATATGAAGTTCCAATTTCTCCACATTCTCACCAACACTTGTTATTGCTTGTCTTTTTTAGTATAGCCATGCTGGTATGTGTGAAGTGGTATCTCACTGTGGTTTTCATTTGCATTTCCCCGATGACTAATGATGTTTGTCAATCTCTGCAAAAAAGCCAGGTGGGATTTTGGTAGAGATTGCATTGAATTTGTAGATCAATTTGGGATGTATCGTCATCGTCACAAATTAAGTCCTCAAATCCATCAACATGGGATGTCTTTCCATTTACTTTAAAAGCATTTTATAGTTTTCAGAGTATAGGTTTTATACTTTTTTGGTTAAATTTATCCCTGAGGATTTTATCCTTTTGATGTTGTTATAAACGGAATTGTTTTCTTAAGTTCACTATTGGACTGTTCATTGCTAGCATATCAAATTACAATTGATTTTTACGTATTGATCATCTACCTTGCAACTTTCTTGAACACATTTATTAGTTCTAATAGGTTTGTTTGTGGGCTCTGTACACACTTTCACATACAAGATCACGTTATCTGTAAGTAGTGATAGATTTACTTCTTTCTTTCCAATCTGGACGTCTTGCATTTCTTTTTCTAGCCTGATTACACTGGCTAGAACCTCCAGTACAATGCAGAGTAGAAGTGATAAGAATGGACATTCTTGTCCTATACCTGCTCTTAGAGCGAAAGCTTTCAGGTTTTCACCATTAAATATTATGTTAGTGGTGGATTTTTTGTAGAGGAAGGTCCTTTATCTTGCTAGTTTGTTGAGTGTTTTTATCATGAAGGGATGTTGGATTTTGAGAATGCTTTTTCTGAGTGTATTGAGATGATCACATGTCCTTTATTCTGCTGATATAGATATTCTATATCAATTCTATTGATTCTACTGATATGTTGAATTACGTAAATTGCCTTTCTGATGTTAAATTAACCTTGCATTCCTGGGATAAATCCCACTTGGTCAGGTGTATAATACTTCTTATATATTTACATGTTGCTGACTTCGTTTTGCTAGTACTTTGTTGAGGATTTTTGCATCTATATTCATCAGAGATACTGGTGTATAGTTTTCTTTCTTGTGACGTCTTCATTTGGCTTTGGTAACAGGGTAATACTCATCTCATAGAATGAGTCAGGATGGGTTTCCTCCTCTTCTACTTTTTAGAAGAGTTTGTGAAGAATTGATATTAATTCTTTTTTGAATATTTGATAAAATTCACTAGTGAAGACATCTGGTCCTGAGCTTTTCTTTGTGTGAAATTTTAAAATTACTGATTCAGTCTCTTTATTTACTATAGCTCTCCAGATTTCCTGTTTTTTTGCGTCAATTTCAGTAGTTTGTGTCTTTCTAGGAATTTTTCTTTCTCATCTAGGTTAATTTGTTGGCATATATTTGTTCATAGTACTCACTTATAATTCTTTTAATTTCTGTAAGTTCAGTAGTAATGTAACTTCTTTCATTTCAGATTTTAATAATTTGAGTCTTCTCTACTTTTTTCCCTTGAACATTCTAACTAAAGGCTTTCAATTTTGTTGATATTTTCAAAGAAACATCTTTTTGTTTTGTTCTATTGCTTTTCTATTCTTTATTCAATTGATTTATAATTGCATGCTCTGATTTCAAAATCTATTATTATAATTTTATGTATGCTAATTTCCCCTTTTTATCATTGGAAATTTTGTGGGTATTTTGTTTGTATTTTTTGTTTTTCTCAACTTTTAATTTGAAATATTTCAAACCTTTCGAAAAGTTGCAAGAACAGTATAATGAAAATCCATATATACCTCACCTAGATTCACCAACTGTTAATAGCTTTCCACATTGGCTTTATCTGTGTGTGGATGTCTATATCCATCTATCTATGCGTCTATCTATGTATCTATCTGTCTATCTATCTACCTGTACTATTTGGTAGCTGTGGTTACACGTGACATGACACTTCACCCCTAAATACTTCAACATGCATTTTCTAAAAATTAGGGCATATGCCTACATAACCACAGTACAATTGTTACACTTGGGAAATTTAACATTGATGTAATATCATTGAGTTTGCACCCATAATCAAATTTCCCCAGTTGTTCCAATAACATCCTTTATAGCTGTTTTTAATCCCGAATCCAATCAAGAATCCAGCATTACACGTCATGTCTCTTTAGTCTGCTTTGATCTAGAATGATTTCCCAGCTTTATTTTTTGGCTTTCACAATATTGACAATTTGAAGAGCCCAGGTCAGTTTTTCTTCTAGAATGTACCTCAGTTTAGATTTGTGTGACTTTTTACATTTTGGCAGGGATACAACATAAGTGATGTGTTCTTAGTGCCTTAGTGCATCACATGGGAAGGCACGTGATGTCGGCTTGTCCCGTTATTGTAATGAGAGGTTTGACCACTTGGTTCAGGTGGTTTCCACCAGACTTCCCAATTGTAACGGTTCCTTTACCCCTTGTAATTAGTAAGATCTGTGAAGTGATATTTTGAGACAGTGTGAATGTCCTAGTCCTCAACATGATTTCACCTGATAGTTTTAGCATCCAGTGATGCTTTTTTTTTTTTTTTGGCTGTGTTGGGTCTTCGTTGCTGTGCGCAGGTGTTCTCTAGTTGTGTCGACTGGGGGCTACTCTTCGTTGCGGTGCGCGGGCTTCTCATTGTGGTGGCTTCTCTTGTTGTGGAGCACGGTCTCTAGGTGCGCGGGCTCAGTAATTGTGGCTCACGGGCTCTAGAGCGCAGGCTCAGTAGTTATGGCGCACGGGCTTAGTTGCTCTGTGGCATGTGGGATCTTCCCAGACCAGGGCTCGAAGCCCTGTCCCCTGCGTTGGCAGGAGGATTCTTAATCACTGTGCCACCAGGGAAGTCCCCAGTGATGATTTTTGCCTGAATCAGTTGTTAGTGTGGTGGTTATAAAATGACTTTCTATCATTTCTTCTACATTGATCAGTTGGAATTTTCCTATAAATAAGAGCTTTCCCTTCTCCTCCCACTTATTTGGGAACTTTTTTTCAGTATCAGTATGAACTCATGGGCTCTTTATTTATTATTATTCAATGTGTTATAATTCTTTCCTGCCCTTATTCATTTTGATGCTCACATTATCTCAAATTTGGCTAGTGGGGGCCCCTTCTAGCTGCCTCCTGTCTTTTTTTTTTTTTTTTTACAAAAGTCTATCAAATTTAGGGTATTTCCTCACTTTCTCACATAACAAGATGTTCCAGGCTCACTTTGTTCTTTCCTTGCCCTGGACATGGAATGAGCCCCTTTTCCAAGGAGATCTAGCTCCTTTTAGTGAGGAATAGCGTGGTAGTCATGGAGATGTGCCGTCCAGATCACCCTGTAGGAAAGGACTTACTGCCCAGCTGTGGGGAGTGTAGCCAGTGGGTAGCCTCCAGCTGTCAGCTCCTTCAGGGTCTGCCTCAGCTGCAAAACCACTTCACCTATATGTATGTCCTCCTGGAGGAGCCCACAACCAGTGACTGAGTGAGACAAGGATATAAAGACCCAGCTTTTCACCTCGATGTGGGTCACTCTTTGGAGGCAAAATACCAGCTCCAGAGCTCCCTGTTGGGTTTACTAAAGCTTTGGCAGGCTTGCAATCTTCTTTCTCTCCTCAACACTGCTTCCTCCCCTCCCCAATCTTTATACATTTATTGATCCCTAGTAAGTATCTTGTACTTTGAACTCCATCCCAATGTCTGTTTGCAGAGAACTCAACCTGAGGCATGTGGTATTTAGAGTACAAGATCAAGGTGCTCTGTGCTCATCACAACTGGGGTGTCATTGCTTCTAAGCCCTTTTAGTAGATAGATACATATTTTAAAATCATGAGTTCATTCTAATAGCTATAAGCCAGTCTAACACCACATGGTTCTTCCTCTCTTTTCCCCAAAATGTAGTCTGTACTTCCCTTTACCCACAGTGAGAATCCTGACTCCCAATGTATTTGCTCATTTACAGTATATTTACTTATTTGCTCAATCCAATGATATGTACAAAATAGCTTCAGAATTGCTATAGCAATATTTTACCAATAATAAACCTACTAAAAATATTCATGATTGCTTTGTAGCTATTTTTTATCTGTATAATGTAGCCTACTGAGGGTGTACAGTGAGAGTACTGCGTTAAGTTATTGGACTAATTCCTTTTTATTCTACTATGTAGTTATATTTTCAATGTGATATACAGTTAGGTTAGTTTATTTGTTTATATTAAAGTTTAGTTTTTTTCTCATACTGATTCAATTTTATTTTTAAAAAATCTAAAATATTAATGTAATTAGCAGACAAAATATACAAAAATACCCTCAGAGAAGTCCCATTGCCTTCCCTTGCATCCCATTCATACCCACTTACTTTAGGCAATCAATTTCCTTAATTTCTGGTTTATCCTTCCTGCAAAATATATTTTGCAGATATTAGCAGATGCATATATACATATTTCTCTTTCTTTCTTGCACAAAAGCTAGCATACTATATAATGGTATTTCACATCAGGCAAACACAATATAGTCTTTGAAGATTTTACACAAGCTTGCTTAACGGTCCTTTTTAGACCATTCTGTTATCTCTGTTTCCTCAGATATTGGGTCTGTTGACTACTTTTCATGGTGTCCAACTTCCTATAAATTAAAGAGTTTTGTTTGGGAGCTAATCTTCTTTGGGGCTTTTCTTCAGCATGCCTATCCCTGTGGGGGTGGTTTCTCAGCTGCCTCAAGTTACTAGGAGCTCAGCTCAAGGCTTCTTCCCTGCAAGATTTAGCAGTCCTAATGCCCATACCCACATGGCACAAGCCCAGGTATAAGTCTCATGTTAGTTAGAGTTCTCTGCTTTAGCCGCCGCCTAAGACAAGCAGGAGATCGTGGCGCAATCCCCGTGGGTAGGCAGAGGTCTTTCAGCCACTGCTTGCAGGGAGAAAGCATGGTCCTAGACTCTGGCTTCACACTGGGACCCTGGTTCCAGTCCTGTACCACATACTGGGCAAGTTTGGCCCCATTCCCCCATGGACTTGAAGTCCTGGCCCCGACTGCTCGTGGCTTACCACTGGAGTTTAGATCCATGCTGATTTTCTTCTCACATTTGATTATTATGTACTTTTAAATATATCTTTAAAGACCTTATAGATCATTCCTATGTGTTTGAAATAGTGTGGGGAGAATTATGCATATGCTCACTTCACCATCTTGACATGAAACCATTCATTCATTTATTCAACAAATATTTATTGAGACCTACTATGTGCCAAGCACTGGTCCAGAGTCTTGGGATACCGAAATAAATTTTAAGAAATTATCACACTGAGGGTTGTCTTTTCGTCTTACGTTTTCCTTTGCTGTGCAAAAGCTTTTAAGTTTCATTAGGTCCCATTTGTTTATTTTTGTTTTTATTTCCATTTCTCTAGGAGGTGGGGCAAAAAGGATCTTGCTGTGATGTATGTCATAGAGTGTTCTGCCTGTTTTCCTCTAAGAGTTTTATAGTGTCTGACCTTACATTTAGGTCTTCAATCCATTTTGAGTTTATTTTTGTGTATGGTGTTAGGGAGTGTTCTAATTTCATTCTTTTACATGCAGCTGTCCAGTTTTCCCAGCACCACTTATTGAAGAGGCTGTCTTTTCTCCATTGTATATTCTTGCCTCCTTTATCAAAGAGAAGGTGACCATAGGTGTGTGGGTTTACCTCTGGGCTTTGTTATAAAGCAGAAACTAACACACCGTTGTAAAGCAATTATACTCCAATAAAGATGTTAAAAGTAATAATAATAAAAAAATTATCATAAGTAATCAAAGCTCACATTTCTTTTTCTTTCCACTTTGTTCATTAAGAATGTGAACTTGGGCTTCCCTGGTGGCGCAGCGGTTGGGAGTCCGCCTGCCGATGCAGGGGTCACGGGTTCGTGCCCCGGTCCGGGAGGATCCCACGTGCCGCGGAGCGGCTGGGCCCGTGAGCCATGGCCGCTGGGCCTGCGCGTCCGGAGCCTGTGCTCCGCAACGGGAGAGGCCACGGCGGTGAGAGGCCTGCGTACCGCAAAAAAAAAAAAAAAAAAAAAAAAAAAAAAAGAATGTGAACTTTGCCTTCATAATACAATTAAAACATTAAAATATATTAGGATTGCTGGGATCTCTTGGAGTGTCCATCTCACTCACTTTCTCCTCCCTCCACCTGTACCTGGATATACACCCTCAAAATAAAAGAAGCTCTTCTATAGAAAATAAAAACTCACCCTGAAAAGAAAGCTTTTCCTTTATCCCTTTAATCCTTCCCTTCAATTGCACTGATGATGCCCTGGAGCCCTTAAATGGGAAAGTAGACCACGTGCAACTGCTTCTAGAAAAAAAACCCGCCACCTAATCAATATTCTGTATTAGTCTGTAGGACCTCTTGTGTAGATGGGAGTCTTAGCTTAATGGTAAATTATTTTAAAGAATTTACTTGTGATGATGAATTCTAGCTTCTGGGCAGACCTCTAACTTTCTGCTGCCATTCTCCCAGCATTTCTCCTCTGACAAACACATACTTAGGCTGTGCATGACATTTTTCCCGATTATTGTGTTTCACATCTTTTTATCCTCCTCTGGAAATGCTAAAATTAGATGCATTTTCAGTCTCTGGTTCAATGCTGAGACAAAAGGCCTCCTCTGCTCTTTGATATTTAACAGGCTGATGTGCTGACTAATTCCACAGCAGCTTCCTCTATCAGTTCAGTTGCTAAATATAGCAGTGGACTTGGTGTCTGATAAAAAGTTAATTAAACATTACTTTTCAACCATTAATTTTTCAGTTGTTCACTGTTTAATAGCAAACAATATCATTGGAGAAAAAGCAATTCAAAACAAAGGCACATACGTATTCAGAATATTTAGGTGTAATAGTCAACCATTTTTCTGTTACTTGAGAACTGAAAGCCACTGATAACTGTAAAACTTTTTTTTTTTTAAATGCGGTCACACGTATCATAGCCTAGCATTCCCTTTTTAGAATTACTAGAGATGAGGGAGGCCAGAGACACCCAGTGAGGAAAAGCCAGTTTAGGCTTGGGAGATTTGTTCTGTTTGGGATTAAATCATGTCAGTATAATTATTTTCTTAGTCCAGATCATCACATGCAGACTCCTACCATATATGCTTATAGTACGAATACACATCACTCTCTCACCCTCAGTTTAAATCGAGCTTAGAGTTGGCTGACTGTTAACAGCAGTTGAATTCTGAAGAGCTAGATTATTTATGTTGTTTATTGATTAATGGGTTTGGCAAAATTGAACAAAAATGGAGGCAAAATAATTCTTGACTTGTTTTCTAGACTGGAATGATTTAGGAGTGAGAGCCATTCTCGGTGCAGTTAGGTCTATATTTGGGAATTGGGTAAGAGGCACTTCTCTGCAAAACTCACTATGAAGATAGCCATGAAGTAGAAGAGACTGACTGAAATTACCATCGCTTTAAGGCATCACTTTTTCTTATCTGCTCCAACCCCCAGTCTCTTAGCTCGCATACCACATTGTTAATTGCTGCTAATTCAGTACAAATATAAACTGCCTTAGTTCTATGTGATTTTTTTAAAACAAGGCGGGAATAAAGAAAGAAAAATAGTTCATGTTTGTTGACCACTCTGTGCCTGACATTTTAAAAAGAGCTTTACATGTACAACCTCACTGAATCTTTTTTTTTTAAGAAGAGAAAAACAAATTTAATTACTTATGTCCAGGAGCTCCATAAAAATATGAGACCCAAAGGCAGGTCGGCCAATTGAGGCTTATACGCCAACCTAGCAACCCTACAGAGGAGGTACTATATTATCCTATTTAATAGATGAGGAAACTGAAGGTTCAGAGAAGTTAAGCAACTTACCAAGGTTTGCACAGTCAAGAGGGCTGCCCGGTATTCAACCCTAGGCACTCTGACTCCACTACACTTAACACAGATTGACTTCTTTTCATGTATGTGTTCCTCACCGTTGCATATAATTTTTAAAAGAGATATTGGATCATGATTTACCATTGACTTACATAATTGTTTGGGGGGAATTTTGGATCATAGATTGGCAAGATTCCCTTCTCCCTGTCACTTTTAATAATAGAAGGAATGGAAGGTTCAGAACTCTGAGACCGCAGCCAGGAGTTCTCAGTGGAACCCCTCTAGTTTTTACTAAGATACGATTTAGTAATCATAAGCTATGACCAGCTCTGGTTTCTCTGATCTCTACTGGGAGTTTTCTGTCTTAATTTCTGAACTATTTCAATAGTCCGAGCAGATTCCAGAGGCCAACCTCCCCCTCACCAATACACACACCAACTGCTACCCGCAGTCCTCCAAGGGCCAGACAAGAGGCTTGTCCACAGCCAAACACTAGACCCCACCTGGTCGCTGCTTCTCCTCTCGGAAGAGACCTGTTTCTGTCTTTTATACCCAAGAGGATGGACACGGACGACATTCAGTTACAACGTCTCCTTTCACGTTTGAGGGGCTGATGTGCAGGTTTGCTCACTTCTCCATAGAGGTATTACAGAGTTCTCATGACCTATGTGAGAGGTAAAAAGACTGAAGAACTCCTCATGCTTGCTTTCTTCCCCTTGTTTTATCCCAGGGACATTATCTCTTGCAAATAGGGCATTCCTAAGCCCTGCCATACCAGGCTCTCCTACTGACAGCCTGCTCCTAGAAGACTGTCCAGGGTCCTTGACTCAATCATCAATTGGCTAATGAATTGATTAGTATTTATTCATGTACTACTAAGTGCCTAACACTGTGCAGTCTGCTGTGGAAGACTCCCAAGAAATATAAGCCATGACCAATATATTGTAAACTGCACAAGGGACTTTTGTCTCTGTCCTCTGTGCCATCCCAAGTGCCTAGATCAGCCCCTGGCGTCTCGTAAGTGCTCAAATAAATATTTATTAAATGAATGAATGCTTAAGTACTAACTTACTTGTTACCCGGGTCTATAAGTAAAGCTTACGAGTTCAGAAGAAGAGGAGAGAAATGAAAGAAAATTGTAAAGAGGAGGTCAGAGTTAAAGTGGGACACAGGTTTAAAAAATGATTCCAAGCACATTTTATTGTTTTAAGATGTGTCTGATCTTCGTTTAGCTGTGGCTCCTTTTAGCTCCTCTCTCAGTTAATTATATTTCAAAAGCCTAAACACACCAATGGAGATGCCATTCAAGCAAGAAAATCCTTTGAACATTTAGAAGAATTAGCTCTTCCCTAATTTTATCTGTTTATGAATAATACTCTTGGCATTTGAGTCAAAACAAATTGAGGAATTGATAAGTAATCAGCTGATGACTAGTTTTGAGCAGTAATCTCCAAACCTGTCTCCACACCTCAGGAGGGAATTGAATTAGCTCAGGAGTCACAGACTCAAAGGCCTCCTGGGGTCAGACAGGTCAGGCAGGGAGGACCTTGACACCCGGGAGCATGCTTGCCCCCATATGTGCCATGCTGCAGTGTGGGCCTGACATGGCCAAGTTTACCCACTTTTTCAAGAAAAGCCAGAGATCCAGACTTTTATGTGAAACTGCCTGATTTTTCAATGTTGGCAACTAATCTAAATAGTTTTAAAATATTCACAGGGGCCAAATAAAACATGTCTACAGGCTGAACTTGGCTCATGGGCCCTTGCCCTGGCTTTCTAAGTTTCCTTCCAACTTCCCTAATGCCTCCAGTCTATGAAATTTCTTTTTCAAAGTTGACACAAAATCTGGATAAATAATTTAAAGCCCCTAATTAGCACAGAAACCTTTTTTTAATATCAAAAGAAGACATTGTTTCAAGGGAAATATATTAATATTCACTGTGTACTTGAGTTCTGACCAATATACTAGATGTTTTGATGAAGTTGTTCACTATTTAATTAAACATGGAGCAAGGGGAGCCAGCCATCTAAGGACAGGACAGCATGCTAGCTGTGATGTCTTAAGGCCAGGGTGGAGAAGAGATAGAGAGATTAGCCTCTGTAGGTGAGGAGTTGCTGTGAATTTATGTCTAGTGCAAAAACCAAAATTCATCCAGAACTTTAACAGCAGAGTCCTGATCTTGGTCTGTGAGGAAAGTTTAATCTCATTGGATCAGATTCTCAGTTCATTAAAGAAAGGAGGAGATTAATACTGGCACCCGGAATTTTCCATGTCCTCTAGAAAACTATATAGAAATACCCACTCATGAAAGAAACATATTAAATACTTTATTAGCAGACAAGTTTCTGGAAGAACCAAAGTAAGCAGTTTCACATTAACTTTTCTCAGATAGGATGGGGTTGGCTTGGAATTTTTATGATGATATTAAATCCATTAGTGAAGTCAATTGTTTCCACATTACCAAAACATACTAATGAGATAATTTTTTAAAGCTGTATTACTGTGTAAAGTATTGTAAAACATTGGGACCCCTTGAAAACAGCAACATAAAAATATGAACAACCTTTGATTTTATTTATCTTTTTTTTTTTTTTTGCGGCACGCGGGCCTCTCACTGTTGTGGCCCCTCCCGCTGCGGAACACAGGCTCCGGACGTGCAGGCTCAGCGGCCATGGCTCACGGGCCTAGCTGCTCCGCGGCATGTGGGATCCTCCCGGACTGGGGCACAAACCCGTGTCCCCTACATCGGCAGGCAGACTCTCAACCACTGCGCCACCAGGAAAGCCCCAAACTTTGATTTTAAACTTAGAAGTTGCTCATGGTGATTTTTTACCTCTTATTCAAAATGTCACAGTAACAATCTGAAAATAAAATTAAGAAAAATTCCATTTACAATAGCATCAAAGCGAATAAAATACTTAGGAATAAATTTTTAAAAAGAGGTATAAGGGCTTCCCTGGTGGCGCAGTGGTTGAGGTTGATAGCCAAGACAATACTGAAAAAGAAAAATAAAGTTGGAAGACTCACACTTCCCAATATTGAAACTTACTACAAAGCTACAACAATCAAAACAGTGTGGTACTGGCATAAGGACAGGCATATAGAACAACGGAATGGAATTGAGAGTCAAAAAATTAACCCATTAACATGGATGATCAATTAATTCTTCACAAGGGTGCCAAGGCCATTCAGTGGGGAAAGAATAGTCTCTTCAACAAATGTGGGGAGAACTGGATATCCACATGTGAAAGGATGAACTCGGGTCCCTACCTCACACCATATACAAATATTAACTGTGAATGGATCAAAGACCTTAATGTAAGAGCTAAACTATAAAACTCTTGACGGATAAACCACAAGGTCCTAATGTATAGCACAGGGAACTATATTGAATATCCTGTGATAAACCATAATGGAAAAAAATTTTAAAAAAGAAAAAAATATGGAGACACTGGGAGGAAATGTATCAAAATGCTAATGGGTTATCTTGATGGGGGGGTTATGGGTGAATGTTATTTTTTACTTTATGCTTTTATGCATTTCTAGCTGTCTGTTATGAATAGGCATTGCTTATAAAATTAGAAAGAAAACAATAAATACTATTAAAAATAGAAAGAAAAAAATTAAATACGATATTTTACCTATGAGAATGTTTACTCTAAAATGAGAAACAATCTTATGCTCAACAATAACAATTTAGTGAAACAAAACTAGTACCCTTTATAACAGTCAAATATTTAAAATGGAAAGGAAATAAACCAAAATATGAAGAGAAAAAAAAACTCTTGGAAGAAAATATAGGAGTATATCTTGCTGACTTTGGGTTAGGGAAAACCTTCTTAGATATGACAGCAAAGGCACAAGTGACAAAAGAAAAAATAGATAAATTGGAATGCATCAAAACTAACAAATTTTATGCTTCAAAAGGGCACCATCAATACATATATACAATGGAATACAACTCAGCCATAAAAAAGAACGAAATAATGCCATTTGCAGCAACATGGATGCAACTAGAGATTACCATACTAAGTGAAGTAAGTCATACAGAGAAAGACAAATACCATATATCAATTATACGTGTAATCTGAAATATGACACAAATGAACTTATCTATGAAACAGAAAGAGACTCACAGACATAGAGAACAGACTTGTAGTTGCCAAGGGGGAGGGGGGTACGAGAGGGATGGACTGGGAGTTTGGGGTTAGTAGATGTAAAGTATTCTACTTAGAATGGATAAACAACAAAGTCCCACTGTATAGCACAGGGAACTATATCCAATCTCCTGGGATAAACCATAATGGAAAAGAATATAAGAAAAAGAATGTATATATATATGTATAACTGTCACTTTGCTGTACAGCAGGAATTAACACAGCATTGTAAATCAACTATTATACTTCAATAAAAAAAGGGCACCATCAAGGAAGTGAAAAAACAACACACGTGAGAAAACATTTGCAAATCATATATCTTGGAAGGTACCTGTAACAGAATATATAAAAAATACAACTCCATAATAAAAAGACAACCCGATTAAAGAAGGGAGAAAAGACTTGAATAGACATTTCTCCAAAGAAGACATACAAACGGCCAATAAACACATGAAAAGATGCTCAAAATCACTAATTATTAGGGAAATGCAAATCAAAACCGCAGTGACAGAGTAGATCTTAAAAGTTCTCATCACAAGGAAAAAAATTGTAACTATGTGAGTTAATGGATGTCAACTAAACTTATTGTGCTATCATTTTGCAATGTGACATATATCAAATCATTATGTTGTACACCTTAAACTAATACAATGTTATATGTCAATTATATCTCAATAAAACTGGAAAGAAAGTAAGTGAAAAATTATTTTTATAAAAGAAAATAAATGTTGGAGAAGGATGTGGAGAAATTGGAACTCTGTACACTGTTGGTGAAAATGTAAATGATGTAGGCACTATGGAAAGCAGTATGGCAGTTCCTCAAAAACTTAAACATTGAATTACTATATGATCCAACAATTCCACTTCTGGGTATATACCCAAAATAATTGAAAGCAGGCTCTTGAAGAGATATTTGAATGCACACTTTCATAGCAGCCTTACTCATAACAGTCAAAAGGTGGAAGCACGCAAGTGTCCCTCAATGGATGAATGGATAAATAAAATGTAGTATACACATACAATGGAACATTATTCAGCCTTAAAAAGGAATGAAATTCTGAGGCATGCTCCTACATGGATGAACCTTGAGGATAAAATGCTAAGTGAAAGAAGCCAGTCACAAAAAGAAAAATACGGTATGATTCCACTTATATGAAGTACCTAGAGTAGTCAGATTCATAGAAACAGAAGTAGAATGATGGTTGCCAGGGGTTAAGGGGAGGAGGGAAGGGAGACGCCTTGTTTAATGGGTACAGAGTTTCAGTTTTGCAAGATGAAAGAGTTCTGGAGATGGATGGTGGTGATGGCTGTACAGCAATGTGAATGTACTCAATGTCACCCAACTGTACGCTTAAAAATAGTGAAGATGGTCAGTTTTATGTTATGTGTATTTTATACAATTAGAAATAATTTTTAAAATTGGCAAAGGATTTGAATAGATACTTCTCCAAGGAAAATATACAAATGGCCAATAAGCATGTGAAAAAATGTTCAACATCATTAGCCACTAGGGAAATGAAGATCAAAATGAGATACCAATGCACACCTGCTAGGATGGCTATAATTAAAAAGACAGACAATAACTAGTATTCTCCAGGATGTAAAGAAACTGGACCCTTCATATATTACTGGTGGAAAAACTGTGCAGCCACATTGAAAAACAGTTTGGCAGCTCCTCAAAAAGCTAAACATGGAGTTAACATGTGTTCTAGCTATTTTACCCCTAGGTATATATCCAAGAAAAATGAAAACATATGTACACACACACACACACACACATATCTATGTGTTTGTGTATACACACGTGCTACATATATTGTGTTCATAGTGACATTATTCAAAATAGCCAAAAAGTGGAAACAAACTAAATGTCGTTCAACTGATGAACGGATGAAGTGTGGTATATTTATACAATGGAATACTGTTTGTCAATAAAAAGGAATGAAGAGCTGATACATGCTACGATATGAACCTTGAAAACATGCTAAGTAAAATAAACCAGTTGCAAAACCCCACATATTGGGCTTCCCTGGTGGCTCAGTGGTTAAGAATCTGCCTGCCAATGCAGGGGACACAGGTTCAAGCCCTGCTCTGGGAAGATCCCACATGCTGCGGAGCAACTAAGCCCGTGAGCTACAACCACTGAGCCTGCGCGTCTAGAGCCCGTGCTCCACAACAAGAGAAGCCATGACAATGAGAAGCCCCCGCACGCGATAAAGAGCAGTCCCTGCTTGCCGCAACTAGAGAAAGCCTGCGCACAGAAACGAAGACCCAACGCAGCCAAAAACAAATAAATAAATAAATTTATTTTTAAAAAACACATATTTATGGTTTCGGTTAATAAACGTCCAGAATTAGAGACAGGAAGTAGGTGTTTGCCATGGGCTGGGGATTTGGGGGGTGGGGAGTGTCTGCTAACGGCTACAGGGCTTTGCTTTGGGGGGATGAGAATGTTCTAAAACTGACTGTGGTGATGGCTGCTCAAGTCTATGAATATACTAAAAACCATTCAACTATACAGAACTGCCTGGTATGCGAATTATATTCCCATAAAGTTGTTAAAATGTGACGGTATTCTTCCACATTTACAAAACTCGCAGATTTATCTATTTCACAAACATTGACAGAGTACCTACTATATGCCATTTGGTGTGCTAGGTGACTTTGGAGCCAAACCCCCTAAATTTTACATTAGAATCGTCACAAAGATTTTTCCCTACAGTCATGTGCACCAATGACTATAGTACATGGAAGACAAAGTGAAGACTGAACCCAAAGAGGTACTAAAAGTTCTGATGACAATAAGATCAATTCTTAATTTGGGCAGGCACCATTTGAGGCGTTGAAGGGTAGTGGAGTTTTAACAGGTATCGTTCAGTGAGAGAAGCATTCTAGCTGTGTGTGGGATACCAATGCACAGCAGAAACAATGGAAATGAGAGGCCCCTATTGTGTTTGGGAGATGTCAAGACCCCAGTTGGCCTGGAGGTGAACACTGGGGTTTAGTGGCCCCCTAAATCAGGACAGGAAAGTTAGGCCACATCCTGGAGGGCATTGAATGCCATGCTAAAGAGTTTGGAGTTGGCTTTACTGGGCAAGAAAGAAACATGAAGGCTTTTGAGCAGGGGCATTACCTGATCAGAACTGTGCCTTAGACAGATACCCTTGACCCCCACCCTACCTCCACCGCCACCCTCGCCCTCACCCTGAATCACACAGCGACAACTACACCTCTCATCCTCAAGAAAGAGATCCAAGCAAATGGACTAGAGAGGCTCATGACTTGAAGACACCAGGCACAGCACAGAGGAGGCTGAAATGTCAGAACTATAGGGACTTACGGAAATATCTTAAACCTTCTGGAAAACCAGTCACATATGATACCAAGGAGAATCAGAACACTATCAGGCTGCTCAAGAGCGACACTGGAGGCTAGAAAGTAATGGAGCGATGCCATAAAAAATGTGAGGAAAAATAATATTCAATCATTAATTCAATGCAAGAAAAGCAAAGGATCACGCATCTTTCTTAGAAACTACTGGAAGATATGTTCTAGCAAAATGAGGGAATTAAACAAGACTGGAAAAGAAATGGGATTCAGGAAACTGGATCCCGCCTGGGAGTGTAGTGTGGGGAAGTTTCAGGATGAAAACTTAAGCAGGCCTTAAGTCTAGACCGGTGTGGGAAGATAGGAGACCCTCGGAGCGTGATTTCTGGCGGGAAAAAAAGAGTACTCGATGAAATATCTAATATTATGGAGAAGTTGTAGAACATTTAGGGTATGTAGATTAATAGATAAAATAAAAGAAAACAAAACAGTAGGTAATTAGACATGCCAGGAAAAAACGAATATTATATTATTTGACTCTACAATAAAGGACATTAACATAGTTGTAACAGTGTAAACACTTGTTTTATTTAAAAATATAATTACAACAGAACTATATAGTGTCAGATTGTTAGATCTTCATCTATTTAGTGCTCTTTGAGCGTAACAAGAAATCAATAGATGTTGTCTGAAACTGGTGAACCTAGAAGTACCAATAAAATCATACTTTAAAGAAATGTGGTCATAATTACTAGAAGAAACAGCAAAAAGTATTTAAGTGGTTACTTCTGTGGAACAGAACTAGGGTGTGGTAAAATGTGAGTAGGAGGACTGTAGTTTTTCATTATGTGATATTTGATTCTGAATTGTTTGTTTTTATAATTTTCATACATTATATAATACATATTTAAATTATGCAATTATTAAAAAATCCAACCCTGGATGTGTTGTGAAGTTTGACCTGGAGAGGGTTGAAACTTAATTAGAAGTATGGTGCAATAGCTCTGACAAGAGATAATAAGGGTCTAAACTAGGCTGGTCAGGCAAACAAATGTTCAACCAGATTTATTCAATTTATATTCACGAAGACCTTTTCTGTTAGGAGACTCATTAGAATGTAATCTCCTTCCAAGAAAGGACCTTATCTATTTTGTTCACTACAGTATCTGCCTCATATAGCACAGTGAGTGACACCTGTAGAAACTTGATAAATATTTGTTGAGTGAGTGAATGAATAAATCTTGACACATTTTTGCAAGGCCAGCTTGCATTCTTTCTGATTCCTAAGGTGGTGCTTATTTATAAAATAAATGCTTCCTTAGATGGCAATAAAACAATAGCTATATCATTCTTGTCTCTTCTGCCCCCAAAATGACAGAATAGAGTGGGACCCACTTAACCTTACGGAAAGCAGGGTGACAGCTTGCTACAGGAGCACAGGCAAGCTCTGTAACGCTGACGTGTGTAGCCCCAGGTAAATGGTTAGTGGGGATGGTGGGTAGGGATTGTTCTAGCTGGACCTAAGAGCTTTAGGGTTTCCAAGATTCCGTTCTCTTTATCTTTAGCAAATAGAACAGGATCAAAGACAGAGTTGAAAAACCATGATCTGGATATTCTCGAACAAGGTATTTTAACAGAATTTTGTACAGAATTCCCATAGCCTTGGTTGGAATTTGAGAAAGCAATAACTCAAAAGGCTCAGTGCCTGAGAAGTATTATACCAAGTTGTACAACAGTCTATAAGCAGTGCCAAAGGAGTTTTGCGTCAGTATATTAGAAAATAAGAAAGACATGTTGGTTCCTAGCTGAAAACAACTGAGAGTACACTTAATCTGCAAGCCCACTTCCTGAATCCTCTTGGAACTCTGAAGATCTAACTTTAAGGAAAAGTAGATGGGTAAAGGACACAAGCAAGGCAAGGTTCTATATAAACCCCACCATCTCAGCAATTGCTAGGCAGGGTATAGACTAAGTCCATTCATCCATGTGTAGTGTTTGCAAATTCCTAGGCATTTAAGTTTAGAGTCTTATTGAGTATGACATGATATTGTGTCCATAAAATAAAAAAGATCTGTTAACTGCATGAAGACAAGTTACCAAGGCAAGAAGCCAGATACAGGGGTGGAAGACAAAAGAGTCATGTTAGTGGCGGTGAGGGGCAAGGTGGGGAGCTGGGTCCACCCCACCACAACTCTCAGCAGGTACTCCACCTCAAAGAAGATCTCCTTCAAAATTTGGGACCCTCCCAGTTTGCTCCAACTTGTAGCAATTAACTCTGTTAATCTCTGGATTTTCTAAGCTAGTCAATGTAGCTTGTATTATCTGGTTTGGCTTCATGGCTACTTCTGTAATATGAAAAAGATTTTAAAAATTAAGAGGTGGGAGAATGCTCAAAAATGAGAGATTGTTTGTATTTTCACAGTGCACACAAGGCATAAAATATGTTTCTCAACATTGCAGCTGCTAAGTAACACAAATAGTTTTCCAGTCTCCTAAACACTTGATTATGCACTTCTGCATTCCTATGATACCATTCAGAAGTTGTGCTTAAGTTCTCCATGATTTAGATGCACAACCGGCATAGGAAACATCATTTCTTGTTTATTATTTCTTTTGCTAGACTGAATGTTTGTATGCCCCCCCCCCCCCCCACAATTCATATGTTGAAATCCTAACTCCCAATGTGATATCTTAGGAGGTGGGGCCTTTGGGAGGTGGCTAGGTCGTGGGGGTGGAGCCCTCATGAATGGGATTAGTGCCCTTATAAAAGAGATTCCAGAGAGCTCTCTTGCTCATTCCACCATGTGAGGACACAGAGAGAAGATGGCTATCTGTGAACCAGGAAGAAGGCTCTCACCAGACACCAAATCTCTCAGCACCTTGATCTTGTACTTCCAGCCCCCAGAATTGTGAGAAATAAATTTCTGTTGTTCATAAGCTACCCAGCCTGTGGTAATTTGTTATAGCAGCCTAGACTGAGATGCCTTTGGACTTAGCAGCCAACACCACCACAATTCTAGACTAGACAGTTAAAAGCAGTCAGCGTTTACTCAGGAAGAGGTGACCATGGTGTTTTGTCCTAAACACAAATGCTAAGGCTCTGACATTCATCCAGTGTCCAGGCCTGTGCTGGGTACAGGGGATATAGAAATGAATAAGACAGGCCCATTCTGTGCCCTCGTGGAGCTCAGAGTCTAGTAGAGAGCCAGACCATAAACAAGAAAAGAAAGAAAGAGCATTTCAGGTTGTAAGGACAGCTACAATGGGCATAAACAGGGAGGCATCGTAAGCGCCATGGGGGGCAGGGGATACTACTGGGGGGGTCAACATTTTTCATAGGAATAAGACAGCCTTGCTCTGAGAAGTTTTCCTTCTAGTGAGGGAGACAGACTACAAATAAGCAAACAAAAGAATTAACCTAATTGTGGGCTATGATAAAAGAAACAAACAAAGAAACAAAGGATGGTCAGAGAAGACCTCTCCCAAGGGGTGCTATTTCAGCTGAGGCCCCATGGGTGAAAAGGAACTAGCTAAGCCCAGACCCGGGGAAAGAACATTCCAAGCAGTGGGAACAGAAAATCTGAAGTCTCCAAGATGGAAAAAAGCTGGTCATTTCCAGAAAGGTGGCCAGTGTGGCCTAGTGAACAAAAGGCAGACTAGAAGGAAGCAAGTTTGGTGAAACCCACAAGGGCCAGCTCCAGCCCAGCGTGAGGAACAGGATTCTTATTCTAAATGCACTGAGAAAAGAAAAAAAGAAAAGAAAAAAAAAGAAAAAAATAATGCAGTCTACTGTTCCTTGCCCTTTTGGTCCAGACAGTCTTTCTCTGTAAACTTTCATTGGGAAAAATGGGTATGGGTTGTTGAGAAATGTGAGATGTCTGGAGAACCTACTGTAGAGCACAGGGAACTCTGCTCAATGCTCTGTGGTGACCTAAATGGGAAGGAAATCCAAAAAAGAGGGGATATATGTATACGTATAGCTGATTCACTTTGCTGTACAGCAGAAACTAACAACATTGTAAAGCAACTATTCTCCAATAAAAATTTAAAACACCTGTGAAATGTCTGAAAGCAGAATAAACTAGTGTTGGCTTCAAAAATTTCACTGATGTCCAACTGAACATTTGAATACAGTGGTAATATGCAGACCTACTTTTTCTTTTTTTTTTCTTCCTTTTTTTTTTTTTTTGACCACGCTGCACAGCTTGTGGGATCTTAGTTCCTCAACCAGGAATCGAACCCATGCTCCCTGCAGTGGAAGCATGGAGTCCTAACTACTGTACCACCAGGGAATTCCCCAGACCCACTCTTGTAGATCACTACGACCATTTAACCTGGTAAGCCAGGTGGAGCTTGAGTTCATTCCTCCTTCACTTTCTCTAAAATGGTTAGGGACAGTGTTTTCAACATGGAGTAATATTTGTAATGTTTGTACTGCCTTCCTCTGCTAGTAAGTAACTAAGGTAGTAGTTTGGTCAGTTATATACTGCCTACTTCCAAAGAGGATGTGAAGTGGGTCATGTAAATCCATGTATTACAACAGGATAAAACAATAATCAATATATAAAGTTCACTACCGAGGGAAAAGTCAGGTAGGAAAAAAAAATAAAACCAAAAGTCAAGTTAAAACAGTATGCTGGAATGCTACAAGTGGATCTCAAAGCTAGATATGGGCTTCCTGGTGAACAAAGGAAAGGAGGAAGCAAGACCAAGTTCATATTGTCTATAAGATAAACCATAGTGTTGCTCAGGATAAGTTCAGTTTTTCCTGGCATAGAAACCTGAGAGAAATTCTCTCATGAATCCTATTAGACTGGGGACATGGTGCTGAAGTGGACCTGTATCTATTTTCATAAGCAGCTTTGTTAAGGGATCAATTACATACCGTAAAATTCACCCATTTTAAGTGTACAATTCTTGGTGTCCCTATGTTTTCTTAAAGACGTCTGCCTAAGAACACCTAAGGAGATTTGTAAGCAGAGGACAGAATTATTATCTTTCCTTCAAATAAAGGGATTCATATGGGTAATCATACTCTCTCCGAGCAAACAGCTCTATAATTGTTAGCATATTCCTTCAAACTACTCATCTTAAAGATCACAGTATTTGTTCCATTTTATAAAATGGAGAGCCTAAGGAGCAGGGAAATTAAACAATTTAGCTGAAGTCAGACATTTAGCCAGGGCTAGACTTCAAAACCGGACTGTTACACAAGCCATATTCTGATTCTAATTGCTTAATATGGGATGATTTCCCCTGTTTACAGATGGCTACTCTTGTAGTGTGTTCATCTCACTCAATTGAAGTCCGGAAATGTGAAAGGCTCCAGGAATTCAAACACCCTTAAGGTCCCATTTCAGATTGCTAAACACAGATTAAGTGTGAGTAATACACTCCAGTGCTGTAAGTGAAGAAATAAGATGGTTGCTTCTTCATTTTTGGAGAAACATATGAAAGTTTATGCTGAACCTTAAAAAAGTAGGTAGACCGAATGTAAAATAGATAGCTAGTGGGAAGCAGCCACATAGCACAGGGAGATCAGTTCAGTGCTTCGTGACCACCTAGAGCGGTGGGATAGGGACGGTGGGAGGGAGGGAGACGCAAGAGGGAGGAGATATGGGGATATATGTATACATATAGCTGATTCATTTTGTTATACAGCAGAAACTAACACACCACTGTAAAGAATTATACTCCAATAAAGATGTTTTTTTAAAAAAAAAGTGGGTAGAACATTCCATCACACTGGTCCAGAAATCAATTTCTCAGAACTTTGGTTAATGGCATGCGGCCCAACAGGAATGTATAGATAATTGCTCACAAGCAGAATGTGAAATATGAAGATATTATTGCAAAAGACCTTGCTATTTTCCAGAATATATTAACAGAAGTATAACATGCAGTCCAAAACATTTGTACATTCATTCTCTTTGTTTATCCAGCAGTTTTGAACTCCTTGTAAAGTATCCTACAGAGCCAAGCAAGGATTTGACCATTCTGGAACCCACAGTCCCAGAGCAGGACATGAGTATGATCTCTCCAGGCTCCAGCCAGCATAGACTAAGAGCTGGGGAGGGACGGGGGGACCGAAAGGTGCTTGCTGGGATCATCTGAGAACCTAGCACAGTGCTGGGAACATAGTAGGTGCTCAGTAATTGGATTTTAACCTGAAGACAATGGGGAGGGGAAACAGTATTTTATTTTCTTATTGTTTGTGCATTAAAAAAAATCCTTTTTGTTGAGTGTAAGTATAGAGCTTGGTGAATTCTCACAAGCTGACCACACCTGTGTAACCAGTCACTCATTTCCAATGGAGGATTTTCTTTTAAATACCACATCTTTAAAAAAAAATAAATTTATTTATTTATTCATTTTTGGCTGTGTTGGGTCTTCGTTGCTGTGCACAGTCTTTCTCTAGTTGCGGCGAGTGGGGATACTATTCTTTTTAAAAAAATTAATTAATTAAAAAAAGTTTTGTCTGTGTTAGGTCTTCATTGCTGTGCTCAGGCTTTCTCTAGTTGCGGCGAGCGGGGGCTACTCTTCGTTGTGGTGCGCGGGCTTCTCATTACCGTGGCTTCTCTGGTTGCGGAGCATGGACTCTAGGCGCGCAGCCTTCAGTAGTTGTGGCACGTGAGCTCAGTAGTTGTGGCTTGCGGGCTCTAGAGCTCAGGCTCAGTAGTTGTGGTGCACAGGCTGAGTTGCTCCGCCGCATGTGGGATCTTCCCGGACCAGGGCGTGTCCCTTGCATTGGCAGGCAGATTTTTAATCACTACGCCACCAGAGAAGCCCGCGGGGCTACTCTTCCTTGTGGTTGAGGGCTTCTCATCGCGGTTGCTTCTCTTGTTGCAGAGCACGGGCTCTAGGCCCATGGGCTTCACTAGTTGTGGCACGCAGGCTCAGTCATTGTGGCTCATGGGCTCTAGAGTGCAGGCTCAGTAGTTGTGGCACACATGCTTAGTTGCTCCGCGGTATGTGGGATCTTCCCAGACCAGGGCTCGAACCCGTGTCCCCTGCATTGGCAGGCGGATTCTTAAGCACTGCGCCACCAGGGAAGCCCCACATCTTCTTTTTTAATTTAAAAAATTTTATTCTTTATTTTTTATTTTTTTAACTGAAGTATAGTTGATTTACAATGTTTCAGGTGTACAGCAAAGTGATTCAGATATATATATATATACACATATATATATTCTTTTTCAGATTCTTTTCCATTATAGGTTATTACAAGATGTTGAATATAGTTCTCTGTGCTTTACAGTAGGTCCTTGTTGTTTATGTATTTTATATATAGTTGTGTGTATTTGTAAACCCAAATTCCTAATTTATCCCTCCCCCTACCATTGCCCTTTGGTAACCATAAGTTTGTTTTCTATGTCTGTGAGTCTGTTTCTGTTTTGTAAATAAGTTCATTTGAATCATTTTTAAAGATTCTACATATAAATGATATCATATGATATTTGTCTTTCTCTGACTTACTTCACTTAGAATGATAACCTCTAGGTCTATCCATGTTGCTGCAAATGTTATTATTTCATTCTTTGTTATGGGTGAGTAATATTCCATCCAATGGAGGGTTTTTAACAAAGAAATAAGCAAAAATGAGTAAGACCTGCCCTCTGTGCTGGAGGAAGGCATAGTTCAATAAGGGAGACAAATGACAAACAAAATGTTTACATTATAATCTACGTGCTGAATGTTCTAATAGAATTGTGTACGTGGTACCTAGGAACGTGGTGGAGAAAGTGGTTCACTTTACCATGACTTAATGAAGTCCTCACAGAGGAGTGGACATTTGATATGGATCTTAAAGGATAAGAGCTTGTCAGGTGGAGAAGAGTGGAGACAGAACTTTGTACGTAGAAAGAATAGTGTGGACAAAGGCAACTTTGGAAGAAATCTGAGAAGGCCAGTGCTGCAGGAGCCCTGGGGGCATGAACATTCCTCCATTGACCCCACAGCCCTCTCCATCTGATACTCTTTTTTTCTGCTCCCTTTATAGCCCAACTTTTCCAAAGATTATCTCCTTAACACTGCTTCTTCCTCCTCAGCTCCCATCTACTCCTCAACCCATTTCAATCTATCTTCCAGACTGTACTTTACTGAAACCACCCTTGCCGAGGCAGCCAACTTCCATGTTGGCAAATCAAAGGAACATTTTTCAGTCTTTTACCTTGTGTCTCAGCAATATCCAGAAGTCAGTCATTGTTTCTTAGGACAATCTCTTTTCTTGGTTCCTGTGACCTCCCACATCTTGAATTTCTTCAAGCTTCTCCCTCAGTGTCTTTTTCCTGGATCCCTGTCTTTCTCTGTTCATGCAAAGAGTAAATAAGATAATACATTAAAAGTGCTTAGAATAGTTCATGGTAAATAGTAAGCACTTAATAAATAGTATCTATTATTATTTCTGGCCTTCTGATGGCATCTTTTTCATTTTTCCCATCCTGTTAGTGGTTTATTCTTAATTTATTACCCAACCTCTAAATTTCATTATTCCTCAGGACTCATGCTTTATATACCATCTATAATTATAAGTCACAAATTTCTATCTCAAGCCTTTCTTATCCACTGAGCCCTTTTTTTCACACATCAGAGAGAGTATTCACTCTGAGACTTATATATCATCATATTTACTGGTGAAATATTGAGTACTTTTCCCTAAGATTGGTAACAAGGCAAGGATGTCCACTCTTATCACCTTTATTCAACATCATACTGGAGGTCCTAGCCAGTGCAATAAGTCAAGAAAAGAAATAAGAAGCATACAAATTAGAAAGAAAGAAATAAAACTTTTTATTTAGATAACATAATTGTGTATAGAAAAATATCTAAAGAATCAAAAAAAATCACTAGAGCTAATAAGCAAATTAAGTAAGGTCACAATATAAAAGGTCAGTATACAAAATTAATTGTATTTCTATATATAACAATGAAAAATTGGGAAAAGAAAAATTAAAACACATTATTACTTATGATAGTATCAAAAAAACTTCAAACAGCCAGAGAAAAAACTAATAAAAGACATTTGTGCTCTCTAGACTGAAAAAGAAACACATTGTTGAAAGAAATTAAAGAAGACCTAAATAAGTGGAGAGATACATCATGTTGATGGATTGGTAGAATCAATATTGTTAGGATGTCAGTTCTCCCCAAACTGATCTATGCATTTAATGCAGTCCCATTTATAATCCCAAGAAATCTATCTTGTAGAAATTGTCAAGTTGATTTTAAAATTTATATGAAAATGCAAAGGACCTAGACCAAACAATCTTGTAAAAGAAAAACTTTGGATGGTGTACACTACATGAATTAATACATACGTACATACTCTAAATCTACTGTGTGGTACTGGCATAAAGATGGACAAATAGATCAATGGAACTGAATAGAGAGTATATATATATATATATATATATATATATATATATACACACACACAGTTGATTTTTAACAAAGGTGCAAAGGCAATTAAATAGGGAAAGGATAGTCTTTTCCACAAATGGTACTGGAAACAGCCAGATATTCTTAAGGAAAAAAAATGAACCTTGACCCCCTACCTCACTGTTTACTTAAAAATTAATTTAAGATGCCTCATGTACCAAAATGCAGCTAGATATAGTTAAAACTATAATGCTTCTAGAAGAATATATAAGAGAATAGTTTCATGACCTGGGGATAGGCAACAGATTTTTAGACAAGATATACAAAGCACTGACATAAAAGAAAATATAAGGATAAATGAAACTTCATCAAAATTAAAAATTTCTCATCAAAAGACACCATTAACAGAATGAACAAGGGAGATCAGCTCGGTGCTTTGTGACCGCCTGGAGGGGTGGGATAGGGAGGGTGGGAGGGAGGGAGACGCAAGAGGGAAGAGATATGGGAACATAACTGATTCATTTTGTTGTAAAGCAGAAACTAATACACCATTGTAAAGCAATTATACTCCAATAAAGATGTTAAAAAAAAAAGAGAATGAACAGTCAAGCCACAGATTGGGGAAAATATTCACAATACAGATAACTGACAAAAGACCAAAAAACCCAATAGAAAAATGGGCAAAAACTTGACACTCTACAAAAGAAGGTAGATGGAGGGCCAATAAACACATGAAAAGGTTCTCAACATTATTAGTCATCAGGGAAAAGCACACTACAACTGCAATGAAATGCCATTTCACACTCTTTAAAATGGCTAAAATAAAAAAGATTGACAGCATAAAATGTTAGCAAAGATGTGGAGCAATGGGAAAACTCACGCATTGCTACTGGGAATATAAAATGGTAAACCACTTTGGAAAACTGTTTACCAGATCCTTATAAAGTTAAATATACATCTTTCCTCTGACCTAACAATTTCACTCCTGGTTGTTTATCCAAAATAAATATAATCATAGGTCCACAAAAAGAGTCATATAAGAATGCTTACAGCAGCCTTATTCATATAGTCAAAAACTAGGGGTGAAGGACCAAAACGTACATCCATCAACAGGAGAAAGGGAAATCTGTGGTAAATTAATACACTGGAATATTAATCACCAGTAAAAGGAACAAACTACTGATACATGCGACAACACGGGTGAATCTCAAAAATATTATGTTGGGGACTTCCCTGGTAGCACAGTGGTTAAGAATCCGCCTGCCAATGCAGGGGTCATGGGTTTGATCCCTGGTCCAGGAAGATCCCACATGCCGCGGAGCAGCTAAGCCCGTGTGCCACGACTACTGAGACTGTGCTCTAGAACCCGTGAGCCACAGCTACTGAGCACATGCACCACAACTACTGAAGCCTGCGTGCTTAGAGCCCGTGCTCTGCAATGAGAGAAGCCACCGCAATGAGAAACCCGTGCAAGGCAACGAAGAGTAGCCCCCTCTCGCCGCAACTAGAGAAAGCCCGCGTGCAGCAACAAAGACCCAACGCAGCCAAAAATAAATAAATAAATATTTTAAAAGATATTATGTTGAACAAAAGAAGCCAGACATAAGAGTATATACCACATGATTTCATTTATATGAAGTTCAAGAGCAGACAAAACAAATCTACAGGATAGAAATCAGATCATTGGGTGGGGGAGGGGCATGGAAGAACTTTCTGGAGTGATGGAAATGTTTTACAGCTTGATTGAGGTGTTGGTTATGCAGAGGTATGTAACTCATTAAACTTAAGATTGATTAATTTTTACAAACTAAAATTAAATTAAAATAAAATGAAAATTAAAACACAAAGCCCCAAAGCCTGAAACAACAAAAAGACTTCATATATCCAACTCCTTAATTGACAGGTGATTACACAGGCATAAATGGAACTCAGATATTGAATGGTAGTCTCAAAATCCTTTGACACCATGAAGAAAATAAAAGGTGGTCTTGTGATAGAAAATGACTGGACAAAGGTCTGTTTTAATTTGGGTAATTAGGACGCCACGCAGTGAGCAGAGGTTGACACATGCCTGGAACTTCGTGAGCAAGGGAAAAGTGGTGGAAGATGAATCAAAGAGGAAGGGCCAGATCAAGTAAGGCCATATAGGCCGTGGTGAAGAGCTTGGATTTTATTTTACGTGTGATGAGGAACCACTGGAGGGGTTTAAACAGGCCCATGGTATGACTTGCATTATAAAGGATCACTCTGGCTGCTCTGTGGAGAGTCGATTTGGGGAATGGGGAAGAGGAGAAGCAAAGTGACCAGTCAGAAGGTGTGTTGGTTATTCCCCTTACCCTCATTATCTCTTACACCATTTCATTATCTGCCCTTCTCTGACCCTGAAGGCTGACAACTGCAGACAGTATCTCCAGGGCCCCTTTGCTGCCTGGTTTCTGGTTGAGTTGAGCTTAGGCCATGAGAGGCACTGGCAGGAGATCAGAGGTGAGAGCAGAGAGATGAGGGTACTCATTACCACTGCCCCCTGCCCCATTTCCTTCCTTCCTCACCCAGGTCCTGTCTGGGGCCGTGTTCCTGCAGCTCCTGGTGCTTTCACTGGGACTTCACCATCTTTGGGTTGTTTTCTTAAGCTTGCCCCCCGCCTTGGTTAATAGTCAATAGTTAATGGTTTACACATAATGATTTATGGTAATAATATATAATATATACAGTAATAATATACAAACGTTTATAGTTAATAGACATTAGAGTCTTTTGGGGTTATCTCTTTTGAGTGTACCATCTGTTGGTGCCCTGAATGGCACAGATGGTTGTTACAGGCAAATAAGATGCTGATGGCTTGCACTACAAAGATGGTGAGAAGAGGCCCCATTTGAGATATATTTTGGAGGTAGAAACCAGAGGACATCCTTACGGATTAGATGTGGAGGATGGGAGAAAGAGAGAAAGGGAGGGAAATTCCTAGGACTGGGGCTTGAGTGGTTGGTGGTGCTGTTCATTGAGGCAGGAATGTCTGAGGGAGATGCAGGCTTATAGGAGCAGAGACGAGGGAATCAAGAATTTCTTGTCTGCCGTGATAAGTTTGAGTTGCCAATTAGACGTCCAAATGGAGATGTCGTGAAGGTGTGTAGACATATGAGTCTAAAGACCAGTAGATACGTTAGCTAGAGAGAGAAATTTGGGAGCCATGAGTATGTTGTAGTGTTTCAATCCAAGGGGCAGGATGAGATCACTTAGGGAGAGAGTGTGTTAGGGAACCCCCGTTGTATGAGTTGTGCTGGACACTCACAGTCCCTGACCCCTAGCAGCCCAGACACAGGCAGTGACCTAGGCTCAGTCAACCTAGGACTCCTGTCCGGGACTTCGAATCTGGAGCCAGTGTTGCAAAGAAGCAAGGGACAGTTCCGAATTCCTTCGGATGGCAGCAGCTGCAGCATCCACGTGGTCACTGGCAGTGGTTGGTGGTGACAGTGTCAGCATGCAGTGTCCAGTCTGTTCCTGGGGTGTGAACTTGGCTGGAATGCTGACCCCTGAGCTTCCGTCAGTCTCAGACCGTTTCCAAGCCTGTTTCACCGGCCTTCCCGTCAACTCCGTTCGCTACCTGATTTCCTGCCAGTGAATTCCTTTTCTCCTTAGGTTAACCAGAGTCAGTTTCTGCTGATGGCAACTAAGAACACTTTTAGCACAATGCCTTGAACTTGGAAGGCATTCAGCAAATATGTGCTGAATAAGTGTCTGAATAAGTTTCCTCCTAAGTCGAAATTAGTAAGGAGTCCCATGCTTTTCCACCATGGCTGCCATGGTCTAATGGAGAGTATTCTTTTTCGTTAATTCACAGCTTTCCTTGGAGTTTTCAGAGGACAGAGAAACAAGAGGTCAGCAGCTGAAGTAACTGTTATCCTAATCTAATAGGAATAAACATGTTGACGCATTGGTGAAGTCAGTTTCCTTCTAAAAATGCCATGTGGGAATTATTATTCAAGGGGAGGAATTCTTCCCTGGATCCTCTGGTAGTTAAGGATGCTCCAGGTCAACCCACCCACCATTCCCCATATTTTAAACAGCAGTTATAGAAACCTGTGAACTCCTGAGTTTAAGATATGTAGCCACAATGAAAGCAATGATAACTTTTGTCCTTTGCAACTAGAATAAAGAGATCACGTTTTACTTTTCCAAACTTCTCAAGGTAATTCAATTCCTCCCTCCCCTCCGGCGCTTTTAAATGAAAGTCAACTGTTGTCTTTGAAGAGACTTAAAGAAATTATTGAAACAGCTGGAGTCTAAATCTGCTTTGGCAAAAACAAAAAAAAGTGTGGAATTATCCGACACTGGTCTATTTTACATTTTATTGAGTTTGAGCTGCCTAAGGGGCCATCTGCTGGGGCTCCTGTAAAGAAACCAGCTTTCTGTCTACAGCTAGCTCTGAATCCAAAGAGAGGCTAGCTCCTCAGCCACGCTGTGAACCCAGTACAGGAGAGTGTGCCGTCAACTGGAGCTCTCGCTGATGAAAGTATGGAAATGTCAGCAGCTGGAGAAATAAGTTAATTTTGAAAGGATCACTACATCTGATGCTAGATCCTGTCAATTCCACCTTAATGGCTCTGTCATGTCTATACCCTCCTCTCCATCCCCACTCAGTCTTGGCCAATGCTTCTCCAATGTTAATGTGGACACCAATCACCTGGGGATCTTATTACAATGCAGATTCTGATTCCACAGGTGTGGCGTGGAGCCTGAGATTCTGGTCATGTGACAAGCTCCCAGGTGACACGCACACTGCTGGTCTTGGACCACACTTTGAGTAGCCAGGGTCTAGGCCACCATAACACATCTTCCCTGGATATTTACAGCAGGTTTCTACCTGGTCTCCTGGCTCTAGGCTTGATCTTACTTGCAACAGATTTTCCCTAGAGAAGCTAGAAGATAGAAATGATTAGAAGCTAATCGTGGATCTGTAACATTCTCACCTCTCTCCACTTAAAATTTCCCAGTGGCTTCCAGTGTTCTTAGAATACCATCCAGACCCTCTCCTGTGGCACCAAAGGTCTCTATGCCCACAAGCCTCCAAGGCCCACTCTCCTCTGTAGCACCGGGCATTCCAGTCCTCTCGCAGCACTGGTGTTCGCTTCCCCTGCAGTGGAAGCGTGGAGTCTTAACCACTGGACCGTCAGGGAAGCCCATCTTTGCACGTCTTGGTACTTCTTCAGTTGGGGCTGCTCCCCTCTGTCTGCCTAGTGAATGATTCTCTGCTAAGTCTTTTCTTTCCCTCCACAGCTCCTGCCTCTTACACAGAGGGAGGACCTCTCCCTATGGGTTCCCACAGTACCCTGAAAATCTCTCTACCACCAATTTTAACAAACTGTATTTTAATTGTTTATATGGTTATCCCTTGGACTAAACTGTGAGCTTCTTGAAAGCATAGACTCCCTTCCTTCCTTCTTTCCTTCCTTCCTTCCTTCCTTCCTTTTTCCTCCCTCCCTTCCTTTCTTCTTCCTCCTCTCCCTCCTATTCCTTCCCTCTCCCTCCCTTCCTCCCTCCCTCCCTCCCTCTTTCCCTCCATCCTTCCTTTCTGTCACACTGAACTATCGAAATTTCTGAGATCTCCGGTCTATGGGACTTTGCAACACTGTTTGATCTCCCACCTTCCAGACGTGGAAATTCCTATTCATGCTGCAAGATTCAGCTGAGATGGTATTTGCCCCAAGAAAATTTTCTAAATAATTCTTATGCCCACTCCAGCCCCAGCCAGACTAGGGGCCCCTACCCTGTACAAACAGATCAGAGCTCTGAATACACTGCATTATAATTGAATATTTACTTCTCTGCTCAGCTAGACTAGGTACTCATTCATTCATTCAACAAATATGTGTTGAGCATCTACTGCTCTAGGCACCAGGGATACAGCAGTTCACAAAGGAGACAAAAATCTCTGCTCTGCTTCCTTGGATCTTACATTCTAATGGAAGGAGACATGTAATACACAAATATCAATACATATGTCAGGTGGTGACAAAGCCTTTAAATGAGAATAAAGCAGGTTAGGGTGATAGAGAGGGACGGGGAAGTGTCTGTTTAGGGTGGTGAGCAAAGGCCTCTTGCATAAGATGGTACATTTGGGTAGAGACCTGAATGAAGTAAGGGAACAAGGCGTGCAGACATCTGGGAGTGTTCTAGACAGAGGGAATGGCAAGTGCAAAGGCCACGAGAATGGATCGTGCTGGGCATGTCTGAGGAACAGCATGGAAGCCAGAATGGCTGGAACAGCGTGAATAAGGAGAGTGGTAAGCAGCATTGCTGAGCCTTGGAGCAGGACCACCTTTGAAAATAAAGAAGATTGTGGACTCAGGAAGACAGGGAACTTCACTGACGTTCAACAGCCAACACAGAATAACATTTCTTGAGCATCAAGAGCTGTTGTTTATTGCACGCCTGCCGTGGGCTCATTGCCCTTAACACTCATGATGACCCTGCCAGGGAGGTAGTGTTAACCCAACTGCACACACGAAGCAACTGAGGCTAGTGATTTGTCAAAGGCCACTCAGCTAGTAGGTAGATCAGGTGCGACTGGGACCTGGGTCTGTCTGACTGCAAAGCCTGTGCCACTTCTGGTACATTTCATGATGTATCCTTATAGTTAAAAAAAAGAAAACAACAGTTATCGAATAACGCCAGAGCCTTTTTTGAGGGGTGAAATGAAACATTATCACAGATTGAATGGTTAAAGAAAACAGGTCACAGCATACAATTTAAAACTTAAAAGTACAAGACTTACCAAGAATGTAATGCCATTCGGTGTTCTAAGCAGGGCCTGGACTGAGTGAACATACGTTTTGAATGCGAAGGGATGGGGGGGGGGGTGTACATTTCCTGTGGCTGCTATAGAAAACGACCACAAACTTAGTGACTTAAAACAACAGAAATTTATTCTGTTCTGGGGGCCAGAAGCGTTGAACTTCAAGGTGTCAGGCACGGCCAAAGGCTCTGGGGGAGAATCCTTCCTTGCGTCTTCCAGCTTCTGTTGGCTTCAGACTTTCCTTGGCTTGTGGCCGCACCACTCCAGTCTCTCCCTCCGTCTTCAAATGGCTTTCTCCTCTTCTCCCTGTATCTGTGTCTTCTCATCTGTCTTATATTAGGACACGTCATTAGATTTAGGTCCCACCCAGAGAATCCAGATGATCTCTGAACTCTTAATTACATCTGCAAAGATCCTTTTTCCAAATAAGGTCGCACTCATAGGTTCTAAAGGTTAGAGAGTAGACATATCTTTTGGGGGCCACTACAACAGTTGGTGACATAACATTAACAGATCCATAGTCCCCCCCATGACCGTCCCAACCACATTTGAGTCCCCACAGGGTTCTCCTGAACCCTGGCCCTTCTCAAATGCCTCAGACCTTACATAGGAGAAAGAGAAACAAAGTCAGACTAGGGGTGCATAAATTCTTGCTCTGAAATATTATAAAGTATAGCCAACAGGTTTGTATTTAGACAACAGTGTTCTTATCTCTCCTTCCAGGCAGCCACTGGGGTGATACTCAAAATATTGCACAACTGATCTAGCGCAGGTACCAACCCATCAGAATGGATGCCGCAGCCCATCAGGATGGTACCCACTGTAATCAACAGGCACTTCTAGGCTGGTGTCTATTGGGAGCAGAGTGGTAGTAACTAATTACTAATCCCTCACATTTAGGCAGTCACCTGGTTTTCGATGTTTTCTCATAGCATTGATACTGTTTGGTTTCCACGATGGTGCTGTGAGCACAGCAGGGCATGTTATCTCACAGACAAGTGAACAAAATCAGAGGAGTTGGTTGCCTCACCTGGGATCACTCAGCTGTGTGGACTGTGTGGATAGTAAGCAGAGGCCGGCCCAGACCCCTTGTGCTTCCTAGTCCAGGATTCGTTTCCCTTTACCAGGCGGTACTTGCTAGGATAGACTTAGTTTACTTTGCAATGAGCATAACGTGCATAGAAGATGAGGGCTGGATATCTCTTTTGGAAGCTGAATGGAGGAGACTGACCAGTGGCCAAAATCCAAAATGCCTTCAGGAGCTGGCAGATAAACTAAGAGTGCGGCCGCCTGGGGCGGGTGGTGGGATGCACAGAGAGTGTGGTGGAACCTACATGGATCTGCAAAGCACATGCCTCCCTTAAAGGTGCTTAAAATCAGATATTTTTTATAACTCTGAGGTAGCCAAACAAAACAAATCTGTTTGTCTTATCAGCCCACAGGACACTTGTGTGTACCCTTTGATATACCAGCCATCTCAATGACAGATGACAAAACTGTGATTCAGAGGGGCCAAGTAATTCGCCCAAAGTCAAACAGCTTGTTACTGACAGCTGAGGTTAGAAAACAAACTACTGGTGACCAGTGGGGAGAGGGAAGGGGCGAGGGGCAAGAGAGGGGTAGGGGATTAACAGGTACCAACTCCTATGTATAAAATAAATAAGCTATAAAGGAAGCAGCCGCATAGCCCAGGGAGATCAGCTCGGTGCTTTGTGACCACCTAGAGGGGTGGGATAGGGAGGGTGGGAGGGAGATGCAAGAGGGAGGGGATATGGGGATGTATGTACACGTATAGCTGATTCACTTTGTTATACAGCAGAAACTAACACACCATTGTAAAGCAATTGTACTCCAATAAAGATGTTAAAATAAATAAATTACTGCTGAATGAAAAAAAAAGATATATTGTACAGCACAGGGAATAGAGCCAATATTTTACAATAACTTTAAATGGAGTATAATCTATAAAAATATTGAATTACTATGTTATACACCTGAAACTAATATAATATTGTTATATATTATATATAACTATATATAATAGTTATTATATATAGAACTATATATAACTAACCCTAACTATACCTAAATAAAACATAAATTAAAAAAATGTTACAATGCTAAGAAAAAATGCGCTCTTCTCTCTCTGCCCAGTACTCTTCCCATCCTTATTCACAGGCTGCACTTGCCCCTACAGTGCCCTGATAGGTCTATCACCCTGGGACTGTGGCTCATAATCCAGGCTTTTACTATCCCTGTGACGCCATACTCCCTTGTCCTCCCAATCGAAATTCCCCAGACATTCTCCCTGTTCCCTATAGCCCTGCTCCATGTTTGGTCTAAGCTGAAAAAGGAAGGCACGCTAAGGCAGCAATGAGAGGCAATGGCTTAGGGTGAATTAGCGTAGCCAGTTGGGTCAGTTATTATGTCAGTCAAGGATAAAATCTCTTTATTGCAAGGTCATTGGGGAAGGGAATATAATAACAGCATGAAGAAGAGTTTGGGATCTCTAGTTATAGAGACCTGGGTTCAAATCATGACTGTGTGACTTTGGGAAAGTTACTTATCCTCTCTGTGCCTTAGTTTCAGCTGAAAAATGGTTATAATACTAGTCTCTTCTTCCTAGCACTACTGTGAGGATTAGACACAGTATATGCAAAGCTCTTAACACTGTGTCTGGCATTTGGTAATTCATCAGAAATGACAGATCTTGAACATAAAATCTTAGACAATAAAAAAAGATGCATCCCACGTGAGCATTCCTTGGCAGTCTAGACGGCTTCTGTGCTCCAGATCTGCCTGGGGTCAGAAAAGAGAAGGGTGAGGAGGGAGAAAAAATCCTCTGTGTCAACTGGTGTTCCTACATGTTAATGCATATAGATAGCCACCACCATCAGATTATCTTTATGGAAGCAAGAGCGTTTTCATATACTTTACCCATAAATGGGAGTTCCTTGGCAGGGCTATTTTGTGCTGGACCAAGAATAAACTCACAGGAAGAGCGTAATCATGGAATAGACAAATTGGATCCAATATGCAGAATTGGGAGTGTCAGCCAGAAAACTGTAAGAGGCTAGAGATAGACTGGGAATAAAGCACAACAAGTGAAAGAAAACAGGGACAGACTCCGTAACCCCTTGTTCTGCTCAACATTTCTTATCGATAATTGGAATAAAGACTAGAGGACAGGGCTTCCCTGGCGGTGCAGTGGTTGAGAGTCCGCCTGCCGATGCAGGGTACACGGGTTAATGCCCCGGTCCAGGAGGATCCCACATGCCGTGGAGCAGCTGGGCCCGTGAGCCATGGCCGCTGAGCCTGCGCGTCCGGAGCCTGTGCTCTGCAACAGGAGAGGCCACAACAGTGAGAGGCCCGCGTACCAAATAAAATAAAATAAAATAAAATAAAACAAAAGAAGATACGGTTAAGAGGACTTTTAAGCTATAGCTCTCTCCCACATACTAACTTAATAGAGCAGTCTGTTGAAGCTTTGGTTTTAAAAAATCTATCATGCTTAACAAAATGAGAATGCTATATTAAAACTATTAGGAAGAGGGCTTCCCTGGTGGCGCAGTGGTTGAGAGTCCACCTGCCGATGCAGGGGACACGGGTTCGTGCCCCGGTCCGGGAGGATCCCACATGCCGCGTAGCGGCTGGGCCTGTGAGCCATGGCCGCTGAGCCTGCACGTCTGGGGCCTGTGCTCCGCAACGGGAGAGGCCGCAGCAGTGAGAGGCCCAAGTACCACAAAAAAAAAAAAAAAAAAAAAAAAAAGACTAGAGGACAAATTCATTGAATTTGGGAGGGGCATACAGCTTGGAAGGGATGGTTAAATACCTTGCATGACAGAATTAGGTTTCAAAAAGACCCAGAAAGAAATCTGACTTCCTGGTCTAATCAAGATGGAAAAGCCCCTCTAACAACTAAAAAAAACCCTGGACATAAACCAACATATGAAGACTCTAAAAGGTGGAAAGAAGAAGGTGGACTTGGCTAGGGACCTCGGGACTTCAGGAAGGACAAGGCAGTGAGTTCTCTGGGTTTCCCTTTGCCTCCCATATATCCAGAACAGGGAGCTGGGAAAGTCTGCAACGGGGAACCACCAACAGGCACAGACAAGAAAAGCTCCTTGAGGGGCCTGCTCTCCCTACCCAAAGGGCCAGGAAAAAGGTGGCCTAACACAACAGAAAACCTTTTTGCCAACACCTGCCCCAATCCAGCTAAACACCAGTCTGTGTGTCTATGCCTCTACCCATACCACAATGAACTGATTACCGGAGCTATATATAAGGCTTCCATTGGGCGGTAGGACGATCTCTCCCACTTCATTCTTCTTTTTCAAAATTGATTTAAGCTCTCCTAAGTTCTTGCCTTTCCATTTCATTTGAGTGGGTGCTTATATTATTGATTTGCGCCATTTCCTCTTTTCTAATGTATGAATTTAGTGCTGTAAATTTCCCTTCAGCACTACTGTAGTTCTGTCCCACAAATTTTAATGTGTTGTTCTTTCATTGTCATTTTGTGCAGTGTTTTATTTGATTTCCCTTGAGCCTCCTTCTTTGACCCATGGATTATTTAGAACTATGTTGCTTAGTTCCCAAGTGCTTGGAGATTTTTCTGTTATCTTTGTGTTAGTTTCTAGTTTCTAGTTGGTTTATAGTTTGATTCCACTGGGGCTGGAGAGCACACTCTGTATGACTGGAACTCTTAAATTTATTGAGGTTGGTTTTATGGCCAAAATAGAGTCTATCTTGATTAATGTCCCGTGGGCGCTTGAAAAGTATGTGTATTCTGCTGTTATTGGGCAGAATGTTTTATAAATGTCCATTAGATACTGTTGGTTAATGATATTGAGTTCTTCTATACCCTTGCTGATTTTTCTATCAGTTGCTGAGAGTAGGTCATTGAAGTCTCCAACTATAATTGTGGATTTTCTATTTCTCCTTTCGACTCTATCAGTTTTTGCTTCATGTATTTTGAAGCTATGTTGTTTGATGAATACACATTTATTTATTTATTTATTTTTGGCTCTGTTGGGTCTTTGTTGCTGCGCATGGACTTTCTCTAGTTGCGGTGAGCGGGGGCTACTCTTCGTTGTGGTGCACAGGCTTCTCGTTGTGGTGGCTTCTCTTGCTGTGGAGCACAGGCTCTAGGCATGCGGGCTCTGGAGCACAGGCTCAGTAGTTGTGGCGCACGGGCTTTGTTGCTCTGGGGCATGTGGGATCTTCCTGGACCAGGGCTCAAACCCGTGTCCCCTGCATTGGCAGGCGGATTCTTAACCACTGTGCCACCAGGGAAGTCTAGACAAACTAAATTTAATACAATTATTGATATGTTAGGATTTAAGTCTGCCATATTATTGTTTTCTCTTTGTTCTGTTTCTTTTTTCTTGCCTTCTTGTGGATCACTTGAACGTTTTCTAGAATTACATTTTGAGTTATCTATATTTGAAAAATGAAGAGGATAAACTATCCTACCAACATTCTCTTTATGATGACATATGAATTCTCTAGATGATACAGGCTTCCTCTCCAATACTCCTGACTTCCTCCTGAGCCCTTCCTGGGAGAATCTTTAACATCCATATTTCTATTAACAGTCTGTTCAGGCCAATGTAGGATTTTTCTATCACGCTTTTCAAAAATTTTCCAGCCTCCACTGATTACCCACTTCCAAACTCACTTCTACATATTTGGGTATTTGTTACAGCAGCACTCTCCTGGTACAAAATCTGTATCATTAAGGTTTCAGAGTAACAGAACCAGTATGAAACATATATTGAGGTTTATTGCAAGAAATTGGCTTATACAATTGTAGGTTCTGGCTAGACAAGTCTGAAATCCACAGAGTAGACCAACAGGAAAGGCAGTCTGGGACTCTCAGTCATGAGCCAAAGCTGCTGTCCAGAGGCAGAATTTCTTCTTCAAAGAAGCCTCAGCTCTGTTCTCAAAACCTTTCACCTGATTGAATCAGGCCCACCCAGATTGTCCAGGATAATGTCCCTTACTCACAGTCAACTGATTATGCACTGTAATCACATCTACAAAATACTTCTATAGAAACATCTAGATTAGTGTTTGATTGAATAACTGGGGACTGTACCCTAGCCAGGACACATAAAACTGGCCATCACAGATGGTAAATTGCCACATTCACATTTTAAAGGTGTTTGACAGCATATACTAAAGTTAAACATATATGTCCTTTATGACCCAGCAAGTATCCTCCCAGGTTTAGACGTAGTATAAATGCATGTATCTGCCAAAAGTCATGTACAAGAATGTTCATAACAGCATTTATTTGTATTAGCTTGAAATTGGAAACAACCCAATTTTCCATCAACAGGAGAACGAATTAACAAGTTGTGGCACATTCATTTAATGAACTACTACTTAGCAACGAAAAAGAACAACCTACTACTACATGCACAGTGCAGATGAATCTCACAGACATAATGGATGAGCAAAAACAGCCATTCACAATTGAGTACATTCTGTATGATTCCATTTATATGAAGTTCAAAACCAGGCAAAACTAGTCTACAGTGCTAGAAATCAGGATAGTAGCTACCTTGGGATGGGAGTTATTGACTGGAAAGAGGCACGAGGGAGCCTGTTGGTGCTGATAATGCTGTTTCTTGATCTGAATGGTGATTAGAGGGATGTGTGTGTGTACGTGCGTGCGCACGCGCATGTGTGCACATGCGTGAAGATCAATCAAGCTGTACAATTAAGACCTATGCACTTAAATTATACCCTAATAAAAAGTTAAAATAATAAAAAGATCCAGACAGGATAGGAGAATGGGTTGAAACCAACAAAATGATCTTTAATGTCTAACAGTTTTAAAGTAGGGCATGAGGAAGACCTGGGGGCTTCAGCTGACCCCAAGTTCTGTATGAGTCAGCCATGTGACATGGCAATTTTTAAAGTGCAAGTAATTTAAGCCGCTTTAGCAGATGCAAAGTCTCTGTTATATTTCATCTTGTTGGTTCCAGCCCATCATTTTCAAATCTCTTTGGATCTTAATTCTGTCACGTAAGACAAAATGGGGGTGTAGAAAGAACTCTTAACTAGGAAAATAAAGCCTTGGAATGATCTTTCTAACTAACTAAGACAACAATCTAAAGTTGAGCAAAAGTCCAATGAGTTGTTTTGTTGGTAACTGGACTTAGATTTAGAGACCAGATACAACATTTTTCAAAAGTTGTTGACAAATTTAAGAGGAACCAGAGGCCAAGAGTTAGGATGGTAATGAGAAGTAACCCTGCCATATACGGAAGAACTTGAGACAAACAACTAAGGAGGGATGTGGAAGAGTTTTCATTTTGAATATTGGAAGGGCTGGCATTTGGAAGAGGGCATATCTGTTCACGCCCAAGGGCAGAGCTAAACCTGTGGTAGGTGTGATGGTGAAACTGACTTGGGTTCTACTGTATTAAGAAGGAATCTTCTAATGCCAGGGGCTCTGCAAAAGGAGGAGAGCTGGCCATCATGGAAGAGTTTAAGCAGTTGCTAAATGACCTCGGTGTGGAGACGGTGCTCAGAGGAGTCCTGCTGCATTGTGCCTCTTTCCAGATATGAAGAAGCAAAGAATGGCACCAAGGGGAAGGAAGGTGAAATCTCAAAGAAAGGAAAATGTTGACACCTATGTTCAATCCTTACTGTCCATTTGCAATCTCTTGAAAGTAGTCGGTGGGGATGCCTATGAAGGTAAAGCATCACACATTTTTAACTAGAAATGGACCAGAAATAGAAGGTAAGGTTGTTGCAACTTCCCCGAGGTGCCTCTGTAAATGACGCTAATATCAACTCCCAGCATTATGTTTTCAGGAGAGAGAGACCAGTTTCAAATGCTGTCTAGCCTCTCCAGTCCATTTACAGGACCACCCGTTAAAAACTTTGCCTTGGGGCTTCCCTGGTGGCGCAGTGGTTAAGAATCTGCCTGCCAATGCAGGCGACACGGGTTCGAGCCCTGGTCTGGGAAGATCTCACAAGCTGCAGAGCAGCTAAGCCCGTGCATCACAACTACTGAGCTTGCTCTCTAGAGCCTGCGAGCCACAACTACTGAAGCCCACGAGCCACAACTACTGAGCCCGCGAGCCACAACTACTGAAGCCTGCGTGCCTAGAGCCCGTGCTCCGCAACAGGAGAAGCCACCGCAGTGAGCAGCCCGCGCACCGCAACAAAGAGTAGCCCCTGTTCGCCGCAACTAAAGGAAGCCCGCACGCAGTAACGAAGACCCAACGCAGCCAAAAATAAAAATAAATAAAATAAATAAATTTATAAAAACCTTGCCTTCATGAAGCAGCGTAGAAGAAAACCCTATTATGACCCTTTTTGAGGACATTCTCTTCAACCTCACTCCTCCTGCCCCTCCCAAACTAAAGTCCACCGATGTAGAAAATCCACCAGATCTTTATACTCACGATAAAGTGATTTTGCTTTCACTGTATTTAATTTAGTAGAGTTGCACCAAACATAAAGGATTATTCCAGCAAGTGTTGGTCAATCTGACCCTGTCCAGAATGCAATTCCTATTTTATTATATGGCTGCAAAAATATTGTCACAAGTATCTGTGACTATCTATAAAGGACATAAAGTTATTAAAACACATTCTCTTACCAGAGCAGTACAAAATATTACATAAACAAATCAAGCTAGAAGCAAGCATATTTCATTTGCTTAAATAGCACGAAGGAAGCCACCGAAGCAAAGCATCTGATGGGCCAGCAGGCAGCAGGGAGATAATTTCAGTGATGATATGACATGATAAATGGCCTCTGCTGTACACAATTTTCGCTCCAGAAAATGATTCACCTCCCACTCCTATCACATTGCTCTTTCCCATTGATGCATATGTCAGTTCTGTCAGCTCTGGAGTCTGAACAGGACCAAGTTTGTCCTGTGTGCCTGGAGCTCCAAAGATGCGAAACCATGAAAGAAAAACAAACCCACAAGCACAGCCTGCTTTTGGACATCTTCTAAAACGTAAATATTATTTGGGTCCCTTTTCTGTGTTTTCGTTGAGAGTCTAAAGATACCCATAGAATAATACTCTTTTGAGACAAGGCAGCTTGAGAGGAGGTGAGAGCAGCCATGCTGTGACCCTGTGGAAGCTAGGTTTGGAGTTCTAGCACTTACCAGATGTGTGAGTTTGAGCAATTCACTTAACTCTTCCTCATCTGCTAAATATGGATATAATACGACTTCCTAGGGTTGTTATGAAAACTAGGTAGTGCCATGCATGTAAGGTGTCTAGCCATACAGTTTGTGTCTATTAAGTGGTACTTAGTATTAGGATTCAGTCATTTAACAAGTATTTATTGAGCACCTATTTGCCCAGCACTGTTCTAGGTGCTGGGAACACAGCAGTGAATAAAGAAACCAAAGTTCCTTCATTAATAGATCTTAAATCTACTGAAGGGAAACAAACAATAAACAGAATAAATAAGTAAAATGTGTAACTTCTCAGAAGGTGATAATTACTGTGGAGAAAAACGTAGCAGGGAAAGAGAATAGGGGTAGCTGGGATTGAGTTTGGGGTTGCAGTTTTTGATGGGTGGTCACCTGAGACTGTGACATGTAAGCAAAGACCTGAAGGAAGTGAAGGAGTGAGCCAGGAGCCAGAAGGCTACCTGGGGGAAGTATGTTTCAGGCAGGTGCAATAGCAACTCCAAAGCCCTGAAACAGAAGCGTGGGTGGGGGGTTGTTCAGACAGCAGGGAGGCCAGTGTAGAGTGGTATGAACGATGGGGAGAGAAGTAGAAAATGAGGTCAGAGAAGTAATATGGACGAGATCATGTAAGGCCATGAGGGACTCCCTGACAGGGAGTAGGTGCTACATATGTAATAGGTATTCTTATATAACACCATCATCGTCACCAGACTCAAATATTTAAAGAATCACCCTTTTCTGGGTTAAAAGCTATAGAAGGCACAAGGGTGGTAGCAGAGAGATTTTTGAAATAACTAGATGAGAGATGATGGCAGTTGAGACAAGAGTAACCACAGTGGAGGTTGTGAGACACGGTCAGATTCTGGATATATTTTAAGTTAGAGCCAGCAGGATTTCCTGATTTAGTAAATGTGGGGTATGAGTGAAAGAGAGGATTCAAAGATGACTGCAAGGTTTTGGTGCCCGAGCAACTGGAAGGAGGGTTTTGTCTTAATCCGAGCTGAAGACTATAGAGGTGGGGCACATTCCAGGAGATCAGTAGCTTGTTTTGACCATGTTAAGGTTGAGATGTCTATTAGACACCCACTTCGGGCAGGCTAAGTAGGAAGTTGGATATCCAAGTCTAGAATTCAGGGGGGAGGTCCATGCTGGTGTTAGCAGTGTATGAATTGTGTTAAAAGCCATGGAACTGGAGGAGATCACCAAGGGGTAAGGATAGATAAAGAGAAAGAGGAACTGAGCCCTGGAGCACTCCAATGTTAAGAAGTCAGAGAGAAGAATAGACAAATCCATGGAGATGGAAGGTAGGTTTATGGTTGTCAGGGGCTGGAGGTAGGGATGGAGAGTGACTGTTAATGGACAACGGGTTACTTTTTGGGGTGATGAAAATGTTCTGGAATGAGATCATTGTGATGATTGCCAACTCTGTGACTCTCCTATAAACCACTTAACTGTACACTATAAAAGGGTAAATTTTATGGTATGTGAATTATATCTCACTTAAAAAAAAAGAAGTTGGAAAGAAGAGGAGGACTCAACAAGGGAGGCTGAGGAGTCGTCAGTGAGGTAGAAAGAAAACCAGGAGAGTGGACTGTCCTGCAAAGAAAGAGAAAAAAAGTTTCAACAGAAGTGTTACCAAATGCTGCTCAGACTTAACCTAGGTTGCAGTTACATCAATGGATTTAGCATCATGAAGGTCACTGATGATCTTGAGAAGAGCCATTTAGGTGGAATGGTGGGGGTGAAGCCTTGACTGGAGTGAGATGGGGAAACAAACCCATTGGTCACTGTTGGAGGATGCCAGGGATCCAACTCATTATTTTGAAACTGGAAAATAGAAAGAATCAAGCATCCTTCCTGCCTTTCTAGGAAAATGGTACCACTACAAAACCATGTGAGGGGGCATTTCTCTTTATAGAAGTATTTCTAGCTAATAAGTGAAGATGGGATGATAGAATTCTAATATCACCACATTGCAATCCTCAGTGTAAACCTGTGCATTAGATTAGCAATACTAGCAATAGCTGCTAAAATCACACCAGGAGGCATTATCATACTTCCGTACCTCCTAATGGAGGCACATGCCACCACCAATGAAATGGTCTTGCTTTTTTAAAAAAAAATCCAACTAAATCTGGTTAAACCTCTAGATTCGACTACCAAGGTACAGAAAACACAGGAGACAAAGGAGCATGTTAAATGAAACTACAGGGATGCAGTCAGTGAATTAGAGAATGTGGGGAATTCTACAGGATAAACAACAAGTTCTTTCCAACAAATAAATTCTAAGGGCAAAAAAAGAGATGGAAGTGGAACACTGACAACACAAAATTCTGGCAAGGATTTGGAGAAGCAGGGACTCTCATTCATTGCTGGTGGGAGTATAAAATTGTACAGCCACTTTGGAAGACAGTTTGGTGGTTTCTTACAAAACTAAACACACTCTTACCATATGATCCAACAATCACACTCCTTGGTATTTACCCGAGGGAGCTAAAAACTTATGTCACGTAAAAATCTGCACATGGATATTTATAGCAGCCTTATTCATAATTGGCAAAACTTGGAAGCAACCAAGATGTCTTTCAATAGGTGAGTGGATAAATAAACTGTGGTACACCCAGAAAATGGAATATTATTCAGCACTTAAAAAGAAATGAGCTATCAAGCCATGAAAAGACATGAAAGAACCTTAAATGCATATTAAGTGAAAGAAGCCATTCTTAAAAAGCTACATACTGTCTGATTCCAACTCTATGACATTCTAGAAAAAGCAAAACTATGGAGACAGTGAAAAGATCAGTGGTTGCCAGGGGTTGGGGCAGGGAGTGATGAATAGGAGGAACACAGAAAATTTTTTGGGCAGCGAAAATACTCTGTATGATACTATAATGATGGATACATGTCATACATTTGCCCAAATCCATAGAATGTGCCACACGAAGAATGAACCCTAATGTAAACTATAGACTGTGGTTGATAACGATGTGTCAGTATTCATTTATCAGTTGTAATAAATGTCCCACTCTGGTGGGGATGTTAATAAGGGAGGCTATGCATGTGTGGGTGCAGGAGGTATATGGGAGATCTCTGTGTGTTCCTCTTAATTTGGCTGTGAACCCAGAGCTGCTGTAAAAACATAGTCTTTAAAAAAAATCTAGTAGAAGAATCTCAATATATTGCTTTATACTTTTCTGGATCTATGACGTCTAGAAATTTTTGCTGATACAACTGGAATTCTTATTGTATATCCAGGAAGTCTCGTAGCTTTCATGCAATTACATTTCTGAGGAATTCTCAAGATTAGATTTTTATTACAATGTTTTTCTATTCCTCTTGGACACTAGAACTGATCCACTGTTCAATGGAAGACTCCTTTGGTCTTAACTTTGTATGGTTTCCATTTCCACTGCCCTCTACAATTCTGTGCCTTCCTTGCTAACCATCTTTCTGCCTCTTTTCCATATGTGTATGATAAATTAATGAGGAAGAGACAGACAGATAGACAAACAGACAGACACACACACAGGAATATGAATGGGAGGAGGGAATTTGGAGGCAGTGAGTATAGACAACTCTTTTAAGGAGCTTTAGCATGAAAGGAAAGAGAAAAATGAAAAATGGGGCAGTTGCTAGAGAAGGAAGTGAGTCAAGAGACATGTCTGTTCACTGAAGGGAATGATGTGGTAGAGCAGAAAAAATGGCTGACTTAGAAGAGAGAGGGGGGAATTGTTATAGCTACATCCTTGAATAGGTAATAGGGGGGTGGGGATCTAGTGAGGAATTGGAAAAGTTGCCCTTAGGTAGAAAACACACCTTTTCCAATGTAACAGATTTGGTTGTGGGAGCTTTGGGAAGTTCTTTTTATCTTCTGTTCACTTATTTTCTCAATAAAATAGGAAACTAGATCACTTACTGAGAGTGAAAATGGGGGAAGAGGTGTCAGAGGCTTTAGGAGAGAGGAGTAGATGTGACGTGGTCTTCCACACGAGTTGGACAGTGAATGTCTAGGAAAATAGTTTGGTTGCCAGGCAACTCCAAGGATCCACTTGTGGCTATTAGTCATGAATTTAAAGTGAGAACAGATAGTGTGGTTTTGTATTTTCCTTCAGCCACAGTTCAGCTGCAGGTGCAGAGCAGGGAGAGAGGTGAACTTAACCAGGTTTGGGGTTTTGCCAAGTAAGTATGCAGATGTGAGAAGGGCATTAAGTTGGGGCATACACAGGGAGTGATTACAATGACTGAGTATGGAGTGCAGGCTCAGTAAGGAGGGGACAGAAGACATCAAGGGGGTAAGGTATGGTGAAAAGGTAGTAGGATCAATGGATGGGAAGTCTCATGGGGTCAAAAGATAGTTGGGAGTGAGCTGGACAGATAGGAGATGCTGGTCCCCCATCTAGCTTTGCAATGAGACATTGAAAGTTTTGGTAGAAAAATTGGTAATGGCCAGGTCTAGGGTATGAATTGAGTGGCTGAGGTGAGGCTGAGGGAGAACAAGATCATTGGAGGAAAGGATGTCAAGGGACTGAGAGGCTGGAGTGGGTACCGAAGTAGCGGTGGTGTTATTAGTGGAAGAGGTCGTGGCTGTGATGGCAGCCCAAGCAGACGTCATTGCTATTGGGAGGAAGGGGACAAGGGCAGCTCTGTAGGGTGTTCCAATGTCTCCCCTTCTGGGAGCTCTTCTTTGACTCTTGTGGTTAAATGAGCCTCTCTCACACCTCTCTCCTCCCCTTCCCGTCACCCATGCATCCCATTACTCTATTTTGTTTTCTTTAATGCACTCATCGCTGTCTGAAAAGATCATGCTTCTTTAGTTATCTTCTTCCCCCTTGTTGTCTGCCTTTTCCACTAGAATCCAAGCTCCATGAATTTGTCTTTTCCCGTGCTTTATCCTCAGGGCCCATACAATGCACTTAATAACCGGCAGTTAGAAAATAATGAAAGAGAAGAATGAATGAGTTTGATCATGAGTGTGCTGCCTTCTCAGCATACAGGAGGGTCCTTTACGAAGCCTTTGGAGAGTGGGGTGAACAGGATGCATTCAGGGGAGGGGAAGCCTGTGTCAGCTGGTGATGAGGGTTTCTGTGAAGGGGGTTCCTGCGAAGCTTGGAGGACCAGTGAGGAGTCCTCAATTTCTGTAAAGTGTGGCCACTATTTTTTCCCTTCAGGAGAGTGTAGGCTGTTACATGTTGAGTAAATAAATACAGAATTCATGCGAGTGACTCGCCGTGCACAGCCCACTGTGGGTTCAAGCTGAGTTGTTCCCAGCCAGCGGAGGAGTAACTCGATCTTGGGCTGCCCTCCAACTGCAAAATATTGCCTTTCCTCCGGGGCTCTATCTCCATCTTTTCGCATCCCGTTCTTTTTTATCTCCACTGGCGCCAGTCAGGCTCCACCTCCCCTCGCCTCTACTGAAATAGGCCTGGTCAAGAACACCAGTGACCTCCTGTACCCAGTCATTCCATCGTTTCTGCCTCAGTGCTCGGCGGCAGGGTGAGACACATCGACAGCTCTCCCCTTCCTGGAACATTTTCTTCTCTCAGTTGCCGTGAAGATAACCTGGGGTTTCCCCCTATCTCACCAGCTACTCCTGCTCCGCTGCTTGAACTCCCAACGTGGCCGTGAGGGTCTCAGGGCTCAGTCTATGGTCTTCTTCTTTTCTCTGTTTTCATCCTGCTTCCGGCTATTTCCCTTGGCTTTGCCTCTCCGCTCCCATGGCCTCCGCTGCCAAGACTCCCATCCATCTCCTGACAGCTCTTCCTAGCCAGGACTCTTCTCTGGGCTCTGGACTTCAGTATTTCTGTCCGCCTACTAGACATCGCCTCACACCCAAACGTCCAGAACAGAGCGCCCTCACCAAATCTCCTCTGCGTCACTCATCTCTTTAAATGGCATTAGCGCAGATCCAGTGGCTCTGGCCAAAAACCTAGGCAACATCACTGATTCCTCTTTCTCTTTCACTCACCTCCAGTTACAAATTCCTCATCAAGGCCTGTCGGTCTTACCTTCTAAATAGCTCATGACATGTCTTTGTCTCCACCCATCACCCCATCCAAGCCAGCATCCCCTCCCACCTGGATGGCAGGACTCATGTCCTGACTGATCTTCCTGCCTCTGCTCTTTGCTCCCCCACTGCAGCCAGATCAATAATCTTTTCAAAACATAAATTGGATTATGTCTCTCCCCGACTCAATACCGTGTAATGGTTCTTCCATTGTCATCAGAATACAAATCCCCAATCCATGACATGCCCGTGTTGACCTCTCTGGTCTCCCCTGCATGACTCCTTCCCCTTCCTTAAATTCTGAACTTCTCTTGGTCCCTCAGATGTGCATGGTGAGCACGGGCCCTTCACATGTGTTTCCCCTCTTCTCCGCTATTCACCTTCACCCTGTTGACCTGGATAACTTCTCATCTTTCATGTCACAGCTCAAATGCCACTTCCTCCAGGAAGCCCACTCTGACCCTCACGCTCAGCCCTCGGGGTCCTTGCTCGATGTTTCCAGAGCTCTCTACATACTCTTCGTGTCATAGCGTCGATCTGACTGCGTTGTAACTGCTGACTTTCTGTCTCTCCATCTAGACTAGAAGCTCTGGAGGGCAGGGACCTCTTGTCTTTTGTTCCCCTCCGGATGCCATGTGTCGAGCTCATAGTAGGCTCTTTGCACCAGCTTATCCTTATACTGGAATATTCCTCACCAGCATCTTTAAAAGTCTGGCTGCTTACCTTTCAGATCTCAGGTCAAAGGTCGTCTCCTCACGGATGCTAGCCCTGACCACCGATCAGAGCTAGTTACCCACTCACTATCACATCACCCTACTTCCATTCTCTGCACTGCACTTGCCACTGCTGGATATTTTCCTTGCCTGTGTGTTTATTTTTTATCTCTTCATGGCCTATCTTCCCCAGCAGGAATGTATACTCCATGGGATCGGGGACCTTGTCCAGTTTTGCCCCACATTATAACATAGCACCTAGGTTAAAGCTTGGCATGTGGTAGGATGAATGTGGGATGAATATATGTTGGATGAATTGAATGAGTGAACCAATGAATGAATGAATCAATCAATCAGTTAATCAAATATAACTCTCAGAGGAGAGCTGACAGTTCTCAAGTGGAAGCTGTAAACTAAGTGAGGAGCTCGTGAAGCCTGCTTCACAAGCTGGGGCCTAAGATGGTCATCGGTGGATGCCTAAGGACCGTGGCCAACATTCGCCCAGCATGAATGGCTTCTGGAACTCATGAGAGAAGGACAATTGGGAAGGTTCTTTTTTTAAATTTCCAAATGGGGCAGACCTTTGGTATGGCAAGAAGAAAAAATAGCCCCCAATGTCTCTCCCCGCCATGGCTTCCTAAAGGAAGGGGCTGGCAGAGTGTGGTTTCTCAGAACTTCTGATGGGTGATGGAGGCTGGTTAATTGGTAACAAGTAAGGCCTGGGACACAGATGTCACACGAACACTCATGAAAACCAGTTTACCATTGGCTAGACCCAGGGCAGGACGGAGCTTTTGAACAGTCTCAGCTTTGCTGGAGGGCAGTGAAGAGACATACTGGCCAACAGTCCCTGCATTCCATTGCTGCCCTGCCTCTCCCCATCCCCTACCCTCGCATCCTCCGCCCCCAGTCCTCCAACAGCAAGAACAGAAAGGCATCACTCCACCTCCAGAAGCTCTGGTCTCAGGAACTCGTCCAACTTTACTAAATCGAGCTTCGCTTCTGTGAATACTAAGAAGCGAACCTAAATGAGCCCTTTCCAACAGAACTTCTCCCTTGCTCAGCATCAAAATCGAGGTTCTGAGCTTTCCAACAAACATTTCTGAAGCCACCCTCTTTCTTTTTTAAAAACTGAAAACTACACAGCTCTCTCGCAAAGAGCCCTCCTCCCCACTCCCCCTTTGGTGGCCAGCCATGCCAGTTTGGACACCTCCCAAGGACCAGACTTTTTATGCCAGACTTTTTATGAACAAAGCGCAAGTTCCCCCAAATGCTGCCTGATTGATGGAAGTCCTGTGGGATTCGACCCTTAGAGGATTGACACTCAAAGGCTGCTTGATTATTAAGTACCTCCAGAATAGACACTAAGGCCCCCAATATAAGACCAAACTCCCTGAAGTCCCATTTGCTTGCTGTTTCACATATTGCTGTAGGCAATTCCACACCTTATGTGCCCTCTGGTCCAAGGGGACCCTGTGTGGTGTTGCTCAAATAATAGAAGACATAATTCCTACCCTTAAAGGGGTCCAGCGGGGCCAGATAATCATACGTGCCAAGGACATACGTGTTAATGAAGACACTTGTAGTACAGACGCATATGGCGTGACCAGCATTCTCTCTTTGCGCCACCTCTGGTGAGTGGGCTGAGCTCTCAGCTGTCCTTTGGGCCCCATGACACAAAAGAGCTGACTCCAGGACATCAGGATCAGGCCGCACCCCGCATCCAGGGCTAGTGATAACAGCTCAAGTTTAAATTCTGGTCCCCGGAACAAGAAAATCTCAGAAGATCCAAAGAGCCTCCCAACCCAAACTACCCCCCAGTGGAGTGTCTGTTAACTGAGTCAACTGGAAATGACCAGCCTTCCCCCCGAGGCCGGGGTGAAGGCTGTGAACCTAGGAGCACAGGGAGGAATTTACACTTGTGGCTCCAGCCTCATCCTCCTTGCTTCTTTTTTTTTCTTAATTTATTTTATTGAAGTAGAGTTGATTTACAGTGTTGTGTTAATGTCTGCTGTACAGCAAAGTGATTCAGTTATACCTATATATTTTTTCATATTCTTCTCCATTATGGTTTATCACAGGATATTGAATATAGTTCCCTGTACTGTACAGTAGGACCTTGTTGTTTATCCATTCTATATACAATAGTTTGCATCTGCTAACCCCAAACTCCCAGTCCATCCCTCCCCCACCCCTCCCTCACCCTTGGCAACCACAAGTCTGTTCTCTGTGACTGTGTTTCTGTTTTGTAGATAAGTTCATTTGTGTCATATTTTAGATTCCACATATAAGCGATATAATATGGTATTCGTCTTTCTCTGTCTGATTCACTTCACTTAGTATGATCATCTCCAGGTCCATCCATGTTGCCGCAAATGGCATTATTTCATTCCTTTTTTATGGCTGAGTAGTATCCCATTGTATATATGTGCCACATGTCCTTTATCCATTCCTCTTTTGATGGACACTTAGGTTGCTTCCATGTCTTGGCTATTGTGAATAGTGCTGCTATGAACATAGGGGTGCAGGTATGTTTTTGAATTAGAGTTTTGTCAGGAGATATGCCCAGTAGTGGGATTGCTGGGTCATATGGTAGTTCTATTTTTAGTTTTCTGAGGAACCTCCATACTGTTCTCCATAGTGGCTGCACCAGCTTCCATTCCCACCAACAGTGCACCTCTTCGCTTCTTAGTAATCCACTCGATCACACTCCATCACGCAAGCGCATTTACTTTAATGGGAGGTAGAAGTACAGACACGGAGCTGAGGAACTCCCCTCAAAGGACGGCGCCTGAGACTCTGGCAGCGCAGAAATCAGCAAAGCCACTGTGAGCTCAGGAAATGTAGACATTTTGTGTGGGAGGCGGTGGCTCTTGGAAAAACAAAAAAAGAAAGAAAGGACAACCACAGAAAAAGCAACTTGCTGAACTGGTTATCTTTTTGCTTCAGGGCTGGCCACACAATATCCCTGTCACAGAATGAGTTTAAAGGAAAATGAGAAAGCATTTCATGGTCTGCAGAAACCACCAAACTCTAGCCCTGCCCCGGCACAGCAGCCCAGAGCACACAGCACTCTGGGAGACAAGAGGGACCACCAAAGGCTGCCATGCCCACTGTCTCCACTCTCTCCCAGCATCCCACATCCTGGCCCCCAGGGGACTCTTTCCCATCCAGACTTGGCTGTGAGACATGGAACTGGGCAAAGGACTCCCTCAGCCCTTAGCCTAGGCTGTTTTTAGCCGAATGGGTCCAATGCACCAAGCCACAGTAAAATCCACTGCCAGCAGCCGTAAAGAGATGGGGAAATGCGGGGCGGATGGGAAAGGCCTCTGAAGTAGAGAAGCAGTCCCTAAATAGGGAGGAGAAAGCCACATGCTGAGGGGTCATTTTCTGAGAAATCAAATGGGCCAAGTGCAGAAAACATGCAGCAAAATCCCCCAAAGTGTTTGTAAAATATAACCTCGACTCTCAATTCCTTGGGTGAGGCAAACTTGCCTGTGAAGAATTCGTGTGCGGAGCACCTTTTAGGAAATGACCTTCAGACCCTGCAGCCAATTTCTTGGGATAATCTGAGTGCTAGATGGAATTTTTTAAACACCCGGTCAACATTTGATCCATGGCCACGAGGCACATATTCCAACAAGGCTGTGCTAGCTTTGGGTCCCAATAAAGAAGGTGAAAGGGGTTTTCTCAGGTGTCACATAACTTTCCTCTAAGAGCGCCCCCGTGAGGTCACGCACGCTGGCAGCAGCATCGGCAGCAGTGTGCAATGTCCCGAGGGAGCCTCTTGGAAGGGCAACACTCAGTTAATGAACATAAAAGTTCTGATGTCATTGAAGAAATATGAAAGCTCTGATATGCTTGTTAAAAATCAATCTCTACTTTTTTGTGGTGCCAGGTGTTTGAGGAGGACGGGCAGAGGATGGGGGAGGCCACTAAAGTCACATGCTCTTGTCTTGAGGGGGAGACTTTCTCCATAAGGGCCAGATAGTGGATATTTTTGGCTTCATGGGCCCTGTGGGCTCTGTCACACAGGCTCAATCCTGCCTTTGTGGTGCGAAAGCAGCCGCAGACCATATGCAAACCAATGAGCATGGCTAAGTGCCAATAAAACTTTATTTGCAAAAGCAGCCTGGGCCCGATTGGCTCTGTGGGCTGGATTTGGCCTGCAGTCCATACCTGGTGACCCCTGCCCTCTGCTAAGCAAATGCTCATTTGCAGATTTCTTCTTGTTCAGCATCTCCCAACTTGCTGAAAGGTAAAGGGACAAGCTGAGATCCCTAGACGCCTATAATCACTTCTCTTCAACCATTCTCAGTTTAATCCCATGATGTCATTCTGAAATGCAGTGGGTCATTGACAGGGTCACATTACTCAGAGAAAAACAGGATGCTCGACACCTAAAATATTCAGAACAAGCCCCGAGCTCATCGCTGCAAAAATGCTCTTATATAATGGGAAGCAAGGGAAAAGGGAAGGGAGCCATGGGCGGCTGCCGCTGCCCCCACCCCAGAGCACATAGCCCCTTGCAGCTGTCACTCCAGTGGCCAGATGACTTCATTTCAGCTTTCCCCTGCCCCAAATAAAGGGGGTAATAATCTCTCACTTGGGAGAAATACCATATGGTAGATGCTTTGAAAAGTTGTAAGAAAAGTAGAAATTACTTAGGGGGAAAAAGCTACTTCCAAAAGCATGAAATTTGTCTAGAAAAGGATCAGGCAGTTTCTTTGAAATACCATAGCTTCCTAGAAAATCGAGTCTAAAGCAGTGGATTAGGTAACAAGAGGGGCATTATCAAGGCAAATTGATGGGGAGATCTCTTTCCTGTGTTTACATACCTTTAGTACAGCCCAAATCCCCAACACTTATTCGCAAAGCCCTCCCGTGACCTGCTCCCGCTGGAATCTCCAACCTCAAGGCCCACCACTCTCTATCTTGTACTCCAGACTCAAAAATACATGACACAGTGACTTCTAATTCCCCAAAGGCTCAGGGCCATGTGGTTTCATGTCTCTGGGCCTTTGCTCATGGGGTTCCTTGTTCTAGAAGGCCCTTCCTGCCCTTCAAAATTCAGCCTCCTTATATGTACAAAATAAATAAGCTACAAGGATATATTGTACGGCACAGGGAATACAGCCAATGTTTTATAGTAATTTTAAATGGAGGATAATCTACAAAAATATTGAAGCACTGTTTTGTACACCTGAAACTAACATAATATTGTAAATCAACTACACTTCAATGAAAAAAGTGAAAATTCAGCCTCCTTTGTCTGTTCCCTGACCCTCCCAAATATGTTCGGCACCCCGTCTGCTGTGCTACTTAGGGCTCTTTTGTACATATTTCTCCCATGGTATTTACCACACTGTTGAGTCATTTGTTCGATTAAATGACTGATTTCTTCCACCAGATCAAGAGCTCCTTGCTGTCTGATACATCTCTGGATCTCCAGAGCCTAGACAGTGCTGGGTTCGTGGGAAAGAGCTCCATATTGCCCAGGTGTTCTCCTTTGAACCACAGCTATATTTTCCAGGGCTTGCTTAAGTTACGGCTCCAGGTTAAGGTCTCTAGAACACAACAATCTGTAGTCCTGGGTTCCTCAGTGTGAAGCTCCAGTCAACTGAGTCATTGGCATAGTTCCTTCATGAACTTTAACCCAACTCTTCCAGTCCAATTACTGAGAGTCTCCCAGCCATCTCCTTCTTATCCTTCGGGTCTCACCCTCAATGTCTCCTCTTCTGAGAGGCTATCCCTGGACCCACAGTCTCGGGTAGGTCTCCCCATTAGTCTGTCTTGGCTCACCGTTCTTTGGCTTTATGTCACTCATCACAATCTGTAACGATTTGTGATATTTCTTTCTTTGTTTATGGTCTGCCTCTCCCACTAAAGGGTTAGCTCCACGAGGGGCAATGCTATTCAGTGTTGTAGCCCTGGCCTAGAACAGGACTTGGCATTTAGTTGGCATTTAATAAATACCTGTTGAATGAATGAATGCCGTGAGGTCTGAGTAACATAATACACCTCGAATGTCCCACACGTCACCATCGCCTAGAGGCATGCCGTAAATGTTTCTTATCGACATCTCTTCAAACACACTAATCCCAGGAAACAGCTAGGATAACGAAGCGGCATTTCCCCCATTACACGGCTTGCAAAAATGCTTCCCTCTGTCTACAGACAAATGAGAAGGGAGATGAAAGCCAGAAAGAAGGCAGTTGTCATCTTTCCTGGACAAATAAGATGTGTGCAGAAGTTGACAGCATTCATGTTTCCTGCAAGGGCAGCAGAAGTTAAATTCCCCACAGCTTAAGCAACTGGGAAAACCAGAAATGTTCACACATCACCTTAAAAGTGGGTCTGACCATACTGCAGAGGGAGACAAGCCCGGAGATTATGCCCATATAAGGCCCTGCAGGCCGCTCCCAGGGGAGCCTGAGATAATTTGGCGCCTCTCAGCAAAGACCAGCAGGACTGCTCTCAGGGCTTTGCTCACCAAGAACCCCAGATCTGCCGTCTCCATTTTCATCTAAACATTTGAGGAAAATTCTATTACTACCCTAAACATTTCAGGCCTCACAGACTTTGAAGGAAGTGCTGAAAATAAATCAAATGCGGCCACGGTGGACATGCTCGCTTGAGGCTCCCTGAGCTGCTAGGAGGCTGGGGTGGGAGGCCAGGGCTCTGGAAGCCACCTGAGTTCAGACAAGGGCTAAGAGCTGCTTCCTTTTCTGCCAGTGACCTATAAGGCCAGGGGATTGGCAAACTCTTCCTGTAAAGAGCCAGATGGCGTTTTTGACTTTGTTAAGGCCTCCGTCATAACTCCTGAACTCTGCCGTTGGGAGTGGAAAAGTCTTAGACCATAGATAAATGAATGTGTGTGGCGGTGTCTCAATAAAACTGTACAGATGGACACCGAGATTTGAACCTCGTATAATTTTCCCATGTCATGAAATAGTCTGCTTTTGATTTTTCTCAACCATTTAAAAATGTAAAAGCCATTCTTAGCTCTCAGGCAATATAAAAACAGGCAGGCGGTGGGCCCGATTTGGACTGAGGGCTGCAGCGGACTGCCCCCGGAAGCAGGCAGCCACGCACAAGGAACACAGCCTCAGGCATCTGGCCTCACTTGGATGTTTCAAGCTTACCTCTGCCACTTTCTGGCTAGGTGACCTGGAGCAAGTCGGTGGAATCTGAGCCTCAGTTTTCCGCATCTGTGTAGACTTCCCTGTCATCTGTGGAATGAGGATTTGAAGAGATAAGGAATGGGGAGCACTCAGCATAGCTCTTGGCACATAGTAAGCACTCAGTAAATGTTAGCTACTGTTATCTGAAATGCCCTTTGCTTGGAGCCGGGGTTCTCCCTTCGGATAACCCAAGTGCCTAGCACAGTGTCTGGAATGCGGTAGAGGCTCAGGAATTGTTTGCTGAATGAATGGAACTCAACTGAAATGTAGCAGCTGACATTAACTAACTAACTAGCTAGTTAGCTAGTCGCTAACTAGCTGCCCGGGCTGTCGAGTTTCAGCCTGTCTCACTTCCAGACGTTTAGTTTTGGCCCAGTGTCCTGGTTGGGTCATCACTGGGGACAAACGGTTGGTAGCTGCTCAGTAATCACTCGACAGATGAATGAATGAATGAACAGCTACTGCCTAAGCCACGCCTTACGGTGTTTGAAGTCCAAGAAAAGAGATTCCCTTCTCCCCTCCCCTACCAGCCCTGGGGCTCCCGATGTTGCAAGGGGTCATGAGGATGCGGGGGACCCCTCTGAAAGTCTGCTTGGGGAGGCGGTAGGTCATTGTAGGGCGCTACCTGTTTGCCTTCTTCTCTTGCCTCCCTCGGCTGGCCCCCCACGGGGGCTACTGGCCTGCCTACCACCTGCCTCTCTAGGAGACGTGGCTCTCACACAAACTGTTTGGGGCTTTTTCAAGGCAAATTGCTCTCTGCATCTGCATCCTCATCCAGAGGGGCCTTGTTCCAGCTGCTAAGGTAAAAGAGGGGTTAGCCAGTGATTCAGGCCCATGTGCTTCATGGGGGGAAGGCATTTATTTTTCTATAAACAGCATATGGTGCTCATCTACCCCTCCCAAGGAGGCTGTGGGGATTCCTGGCACGTGGGTGATTTTAAGTTTCAAAGATTCTCCTGGGTCCTGGTTAAAAAAAAAAAAAACTGCAGAAAAGACGGAAAAGGAAATTATCTTGAGCAGTCCCTAAACCACGAAGAGCATCACGGGTGGATTGGAGGCTCCAGCACAGGCCTCCCTGGAGACAGGAAGGCCCTGGTGAGGCCCAGCCAGGCTGATACGGTGCTGGTTTTCCGGCCGGAGAAGCAGCGCGGGCATCAATGAGCGCACTGTGCTCAGCCTCGGGCGCCACCGAGAAGAGGCCTGTGGGCTACGTGAGCACTGACGAGACCTTTAAAAGCTTCCAGCTTTCCTCTAGAGGAAGTCTTGACTTGGCTCCGGCTACAAATACTGTCAACCACATCATAGCTGTTTCACAAAAGCACTCAGAAAATGGAAAATGTGAAGGGCATTTGTGGGAACCAACAAGGAGCCAAACACAAGCACGGCATCACTTTTCCCACCACCCAAGGAGCCACCTTCCTGAATCTCAAAGAGGCAGAAAGGGGAGCCGGGGGCCTCATGCCCGTTGAGCTGGTGAGCTCCGGAAGGCCCACGAGAGTCGGCATCTCAGAGCCTCCTTTGGACCTCTGAGCCCATGGCACCAGCCATCTCTTCCGATTAAGAGTAGGGATAATATCCGTAACAGCCACCACGGATAGAGTGGTCACTGTCCCCCAGGCACTGGAACTAAGCAGCCCTGTGACCTCGGACATTCACTGAACCTCTCCTAGCCTCAATTTCTTGCTTACCTGTAAAAGAGACACAATAATAGCGCTTACACCAGAGGATGCTTGTGAAGATTCAGCAAAGCAATGCGTGGGAAGGGCTTAACCCTGCCCCTGGCCCATACGAGGTACTCAATAAGCGGCAACTGTTATTATTACTATTCCATGTGAAAAGTATCAAATGATTAGGATCAAAGAGGGAAACGAGAATGGTCTTAACTCTGCCTTCTGTCTCCCCTCACCCTCACTCTTCTCACCTTACCCTAGCTCTTTAACACAGACCCTATCCATTTTCTCCCTATCCCCAGAAGGGCAGCCGGGACGAGGACTGACCTGACCGTCGAAAAGCATGAGCTAATCACTCACAGGTCTGGGTGCCCGTCAACCGCCACTCTGAGCAGACTGCCTCTTTCTTCCTCCCGGCCAGGTCCATTTTCTGCAGTTTACATCTCCTTGACAATGCCACTTTGGCCTGGTTCCACAGGACAACGCACGAGGCACGCCCTGGCAATGTGAAAAGGCGTCAGTTGGCTATCTTGCCAGACTGTGTAGCTGTGAATCAGAAATACCAAGGCAACTGAAAGCAAAAGCCACACCTTCTGTGATGGCCACCAAAAATAATGCCCCCAAAGGTATTTTTTCCCCTTCCTCTTCTGAGTGTAAAGCAGAAGAGAGGAAAAAAGAAAAAATGAGTGGCAGCAACCAGTCCTATGAAGAGAATGTTTCATCTTGGTTCGTGCATTTGTTCATTCATGGCATTCCTAGTGTCTCCTCTAGGCTGAGTAATATGCCACAGGTATGGGGAAAATGAGACGAATAAGACAACGGTGCCTGGGCCCGAGGGGTGCACCATCTACTGGGGGAGATGGACAAAATAAATGAGCAATTGTCATATGGTGTGGAAAGTTCTCTGCTGTTGGGCCCCAGAGGAACGGGCACTGAACTCATCCTGGGAGTATGTTTGTTTTAGTCTGAGAACAAGCCAGCGACAACAACAAAAAATAGGCTTTGATGAAAACAAATGGAACTCAGCAGCCAGGAAACCAAATACAGAGGGCACAGGGCCTGCAAAGGCAGCTCTGGATCTTCTTCCTCTGGGTCATGGTGATTCTGCTGCTATTTCTTGTCCATTCCTGAGCCTGCTGATTGGGCTCTTGCCTCCAACCCTCAAGAAAGAGTTAATCCTTAAGAAAATGCTCACAATACTGTTTTAATTGAAGTATAGTTGATATACGATGTTTTAGGTATACAGCAAAGTGATTCAGTTATACATATATATTCTTTTTCGGATTCCTTTCCATTATAGGTTATTACAGGATATTGAATATAGTTCCCTGTGCTATACAGTAGGACCCTGTTTATCTATTTTATATATAGTGGTGTGTATCTGTTAATCCCCAATTCTTAGTTTATCCCTCCCCCACCCCCTTTCCCCTTTGGTAACCATAAGTTTGTTTTCTATGTCTGTGAGTCTATTTCTGTTTTGTAAATAAGTTTATTTGTATCACTTTTAAAAATTCTACATATAACTGATATCATATGATATTTGTCCTTCTCTGATTTACTTCACTTAGGATGATAATCTCTAGGTCCATCCATGTTGCTGCAAATGGCATTATTTCATTCTTTTTTACGGCTGAGTAATATTCCAGTGTGTGTGTGTGTGTGTGTGTGTGTGTGTGTATGTGTATATATATATACACATACATACATACCACATCTTTTGTTTAACATCTTTATTGGAGTATAATTGCTTTACAATGGTGTGTTAGTTGCTGCTTTATAACAAAGTGAATCAGCTATACATATACATATATCCCCATATCTCCTCCCTCTTGAGTCTCTCTCCCACCCTCCCTATCCCACCCCTCTAGGTGGTCACAAAGCACCGAGCTGATCTCCCTGTGCTATGCGGCTGCTTCCCACTAGCTGTCTCTTTTACGTTTGGTAGTGTATATATGTCCATGCCACTCTCTCACTTCATTCCAGCTTACCCTTCCCCCTCCCCGTGTCCTCAAGTCCATTCTCTAAGTCTGCGTCTTTATTCCTGTCCTGCCCCTAGGTTCTTCAGAACCTTTTTTTTTTTTAGATTATATATATATGTGTAGCATACGGTATTTGTATTTCCCTTTCTGACTTACTTCACTCTGTATGGCAGACTCTGGGTCCATCCACCTCATTACAAATAGCTCAATTTCATTTCTTTTTATGGCTGAGTCATAGTCCATTGTATATATGTGCCACATCTTCTTTATCCATTCATCTGTGGATGGACACTTAGGTCGCTTCCATGTCCTGGCTATTGTAAATAGTGCTGCAATGAACATTGTATACCACATCTTCTTTATCCATTTATCTGTTGATGGACATTTAGGTTGCTTCCATGTCTTGGCTACTTTGAATAGTGCTGCTATGAACATTGGGGGGTGTATACCTTTTCGAATTACAGTTTTCATTTTTTTTGGATATATGCCTAGGATATATTTATTTTAAACATATTTATTTTAAACATCCAAAATAAAAATCCCAAATCCTGTATACAGTAGGATTCCAATCTTGTACTTGTTTGTTTCTGTATGTGGGAGTTCATAATGCACATACAGAAAAAAGACTGGAAGGAAACACATACAAACATTAACAATAGTTCTCTTTGGGAAGCATTTTTATATCTTCTTGTTTCTTAAATATTTTCATTTTTCTACGATGAACATGTATTAATCTTTGTTACCTGAAAAACAATGTTAATTTTAAAAGCGAAGAGTCTGTCTGCAAAAGGCTGCGTTGCTATGTGATTCCGTTTATATGACCTTCTGGAAAAGGCAAAACTATATAAACAGAAAACAGGTTTGTGGTTGCCAGGAGCCTGAGGTGGGGAAGGGACTACCTACAAAGGGACACATAGGGCTTCCCTGGTGGCGCAGTGGTTGAGAGTCCACCTGCCGATGACGGGGACACGGGTTCGAGCCCTGGTCCGGGAAGATCCCACATGCCGCGGAGTGGCTAGGCCTGTGAGCCATGGCCGCTGAGCCTGCGCGTCCGGATCCTGTGCTCCGCAACGGGAGAGGCCACAATGGTGAGAGGCTCGCGTACTGCAAAAAAAAAAAAAAAAAAAAAGGGACACAGGAGGATTTTTTGGAGTGATTAAAATGTTCTGTATCTTGATTGTGGTGATAGTTACATGATCGTATGTGTTTTTCAAAACTCACAGAACTGCACACTTAAAAGGATAAATTTTATCGTATATAAATTGTTCCTCAATAAATCAGATTTTTTTTTGTTAGAGTCTGGATCATTTCTCCAGTTCTATTATTTTTTGAAGAATCTAATGGACCTAGGAAGATAATGACAAATCTGGAGGATATGATCTCAAAAGGAAGATTAAAGAAAGAGATAAAAAAATTTTCATATTCCTCTCAGTCTCTTCAAGTTCAGCCAGAAATGGCTGGGGCTTGAGTTTGGTGTTTTGGTTTTACTCCTTTTTTAAAGTGACTTGAGACCAGGATATATGAAAGACATAGTTTTTCTTGGTATTTAATGAGGTGACTTGAGTATGAATTCAAGTATATGATTTACAACTGGAGTGATAACTTTATGAAACATTTACATCTGTGACAAGATCTAATAAAACTTTTTATTATTATTAGAAACATTGCTTGTATGGTTAGAACAGACTGTCAAAATAATCCCCCTTGGACCAGACACATCACAAATTGATCATTTACCTTGTTGCTCTTGCCAGTATCATATCTAAATTCAGGGGACTTCCCTGGCCGTCCAGTGGTTAAGACTTCGCCTTCCAACGCAGGGGGTGCGGGTTCGATCCCTGGTCGGGGAGCTAAGACCCCACATACCTCGTGGCCAAAAAACCAAAACATAAAACAGAAGCAGTATTGTAACAAATTCAATAAAGACTTTAAAGATGGTCCACATCAAAAAAAATCTTAAAATTAAATACATAAATAAATAAGTAAATTCAGTCTGATGGAGAATCGAGAAAAGGGCCAGCCACTGACACAATTTTCTTTACGAAGATTGGGGTTTTCATTTACTACAAGGGACACAACATAAAGACTATCTTTGAGTAGGAAACTACATGACCAGAAACTGGCAAGAACATAAGATTATCTGTAGAAGGAGAGAGGGATGCCTAGACACAGACCCTCCTTCACACGAAAGGACTTGAGGACCCCCCGTGTGTATGGCATAGGGATGGGTGCTACAATTCCTGTCCTGAGTGAGCAGGGTAGACACTGCTGTTCAAATTCAGTCATATCATTTAAATATTTGAGGCTGCTTTGCCCTTTATTTCATATCGAATCAGATCATTGTCTATAAACACTGACATTCGATGCTGTTATAATTGAGGTAGCATCGAAGCTACTTCCACTTCTTCCTTAGGTAAACAATAACAAGAGGAGATTCTAGAATAAATCAGTGTTATGGAAAGGAGATGGGCAACAGGCTCAATACAGACAGAAGAGCTGTTCCAGTTACTTTTTATTAACCTGTAAATTCTTCTGTTTCTCCTCAGAAGCGGCTTCAGATGTGTGGTACAGAAACTGCATGTACACATGCTCCTGGTTCAGATAAAATCAGTTGAGAAATCACAGAGAAATACCGAAAATTAGAAAATATCTAAGCGATGGGTCCTGGTTAAGGGCAAAATGAAAAGATGGCATGGAGTTTTCTACAGAAAAAAAATTGGCCATGTTAGTCTATTTTATTTACAAACTAGGAAATTCGAGCTCTAGACCCATAAAGCCAGAGGCCCACTGGACATCTCCACTTGGGTATCCCATAGGTACATCATGCTCAGTGTGTCCAAACCTGAATTCCTTCCCTTTCCCTGTCTCCCTGCTCTGCTCCTCCTGGGTTCCACATCTTGGTGAATGGAACCACCACTCACCAGTCACTCAGTCCAGAAACCCGACAGTCATCCTTAACCTCCCACTCTTCCTCACCTCCCATATGCAAGCAGTCAAAAGGTCTCCCCTAAACCTGCTTTGTCATTCGCTTACTGTTACCACTGGTCTCCATATTCCTGGACCCAATGGATGCTCTCCTGTCTTTGTATGACTTGATCTCTTTACAGAATTTGACACTATTGGCCATCCTTTCCTAATGAAAACTCTTTCTCCTTTAATATCTGTAACACTGCTTTCGTTTTCTACCAACCTCTCTAGTCTCTTTAAACATCACTGGTTTTGCTTGCTTGTTTGTTGTTGTTTTGTATTTTTTTCTAGGACTCTTCCTATTATATACTTTCTCTTGGGGATCTCATCTGCTCCCAAAGTCCAGATTTTTCTCCTGTGCTCCAGGCTTATATATCTAACTTATCATTTAAGGCTCAATTCAACATGAACTTCCTCAGGAATCACAGAATAGTAATTCATCTAATTACAAGTCTGTCTCTACTACTAGACTGTGAGCTCCCTGAGGGCAGGAACCATGTCTTATTCACCTCTGAATTCCCAATACCTTGCGTAGGCACTCAGATAAAGTTTGTTGAATGAATGAATGGTTAGTAGAATCAAGTCATTGGTCTCCTATGAAAGGTAGAGGTTTGAATCCCCCTACTGACATCCCTACCATTGGGTCAAAAAGAGTAGAGTTCAGCTGGATAGAGTATACTGTAATGAGAGCAAAGTTGCTGGCTACATTATTACCCAGACCAGCCAAATTTGTCCTGGACGGTAACTCTAGGCCAACTGTGAACTCTGACCAGCTGTCTTGAAAACGTAATGTTAGTCATCAAGAGGAGTGGGTGAGAATGCAGCATCACTAACCCAGATGGTGGTAGGGTCTCACCCCAGTAAGTAATCTTCTCCTTTCATTGGTGTCTCCATCTGAGCCCCCTTTTGGGGTGGGATTGGTGTCGGCTGAAGAAAACCTTGGGGAGAGGGAGACGACACTTTTTCTTCCTAGTGTCTCCAGGGGCTACACATCTAACCCCGCCGTCTACAGGGAAAGACTGAGGTAAGCCAATGAAGTTTTCTGTCTAGGTTAAGGGCATACTTTGTGAGGTTCTGAGTTTAATATACATTTTTAGATCAGCACATCAGTCCTACAATCTCTGGATGGGGGAATAAAATCCTGCTGAGGAAGGAATGTAATCATGAGTTAACATAAAAGCAATTTTAGGAACTACCTATCGGGATCAACGTTACTTTTTTTTTTTTTTTAATGACAGCTCTCTGTGGATCATCTTTCTCTCAAGGTAGTTCTGAACTGACTTTTCCCAACAACTCCGGAGGCAACGAAGACTTCGTTTTGGAAACATTGGCTGGGTGAGCTGATGACTCACACCTCAGATGAATTAATAAAAGTTAAGAAAACAAAAACCAGATGTTTCCTTCATCTTAATATAGGCCTCTATGCTCTCTTTTGTCAGTTATACTGTCAATTGCTGGTTTCCTTCTCTTGGGGCAAAAATCAATCTTTAAAAAGTTTGAATCTCTCTGCATTTTTTGATGAACTCTGTCCCCACAGTTGCTATTTGGCTCAAATGTCCACAAAGACTGCAGCTCCGGCACCGACGGTTTCAGCAAGCGAATGGCACACAGTGCTTGAGGACAGCATACCAGAGGGCTTTGCACGCTACACTGGATTTGCTAGAGAACTCCTGCAACAGTCTCTGGGGAAAAGCACAAAGTGAAGCAGTCTCCTTGCTCACACGTAAACCTCCCCAGAACCAGAAATGGTCTGGCCAACTAGCCGAGGCTTCCTTTCCAGATCCAGGATTCATTCTTTGGCCCTTGACCCTCCCAGAAAATGCTAAGAACTGTATTTTAGAGTGCCCACAACATATATTTTCATTCTCCTGGCCAGACCAGTGGAGGATACACCGAAATCCAGAGTGACGCACTCTTTAAGGTTTCCTAGTAATACCACCCATCATTCCCGGAGAACGTCGGAAGCATTCTGTTTTTTGTGAGGGAAAATCATTTATTTTTTCCTCCATCTATTGTACTTTGCTTAAGGCAATTATTTTCCCCAGATGCCACCCCAAGCAGAAAGCTCCAGATGTTGTTCGGTCATAATGGGAGAATGGACTGCAAGTCCTAGTGTTTTCCAAGCTTGCATCCTCTCATGCCCTCCCAACTTTCTCATTCGGAGCCCTGAGCTGCTTTCTCTCACTCCTCTTTTCCTGCTTGGGTTCCATCTCCCCTCACCTTCCAGAGGCAAATTTAGATTTGCACCTTTCCTGCCTACATTTCTGAACGTCTTTGTCAAAAAAGGGATTCTCTAAAACTGCAGTACTACCAGTCCACACACCCATTTGCCCAACCCAGATCGCTGGGAATCATCGTAACCCACTTCACCCCTCACTCATTCACCGCATTTAGTTTCCAAGTCCTGTTGATTCTATTGACGACATGTCTCCTGCGTTTGTTCCCTCCGCTCCATTCCTCCTGACGTTTCTATAGTCCAGACCACACCCTCTTTCACCTGAACCACCATCCCTGTGTTCGCTCCTCCTCTGTCCGGAAAAGCCATCCTTCCCACTGCAGCCACAATGAGAGTGATCCCTCTAGAACCCAAATATGGTCATGTCTTCCACACACTGCCACTCCCTGGTCAGATAGTGGGCGTGGAGGCCTGGGAAAATCCCTTACACCAGTGAGTAACATGGAAGTGTCCGTTAAAGCTAGGCTAAAGCCACAGAAATGGCAGGGCATTCCCCAGCCTCCTGACCCCTCTCCCAGCTGGGCATTTATCATCCGGACTTTCCTCCATCCCAGTGCCATGTTGCCTGCGTACTTGCTAGTCTCCCTCACTGGACGGTGGACTCTGGATCTTGTTCAGTTCTGAACCCGCAGCACCATACACAGTGCCTGACACAGAGCAGACACTCAAAACTAAATAAGAGACAGAATCCCCTCTCCCTCCAAGGCAATGTGTTAGTTACCTACTGCTGCTATAGCAAATTACCACAAACATAGTGCCTTAAAACAACCTGCACTTGTCCTCTTACGGTTCTGTAGGTCAGAAGTCCGACACAACTTCACTGGGCTAAAATCAAGGTGTCGGCCAGGCTACTTTCCTTCCAGGGGTTCTGGGGGAAGACTTTGCTTCCTTGCCTTTTCCAGCTTCTAGAGACCGCCTTCCTCTCTCTTCAAAGCCAGGAATGCAGCATCTGTCTGCCCCTGCTTCTGTTAGCCATCTCTTTTTCTGAACACAGCCAGGAAATGTTCTCCAATGTTGCGGGCCCGTGTGATTGGACTGGGCCCACCTGGATAATCCAGGATACTCTCCCCATCTCCAGGTCAGCTGACTAGCAACCGTAATTCCATCTACACCTGTCTCTTTGCCATGTCACTATTCACAGGTTCCAGGCATTAGGGTGTGGACATCTTTAGGGTTCATTATTCTGCCCACCATAAGCAGTAATGGGTAAGGGCCCTGAATCCCATATAGCGGTCCCTTTCTAATGCTTTTTACATGATTGCAATGCTTTTACCTAATTGGCTGCGTCTGCCTTTATATCAAAACCATGATTTAAGTCACCTCTGTGTTCCTAGTGCCTGGTCCAGGGCTCAGACCCTGTGAGGTGCTCAGTGTTTGCTGACTGGAAGTTAGGAAGTAAAATACTGGTTGGCTGGAATGTTTAAATAGCAGCTTCTTGGTTCCCCTTAGAAAAGGGAGCTTTGATTGCTGGTCCCAAGAAAGTGTTAAAAAAACAATTTTATAGCACAATCAGGGGGTCCTATCACCATTATCTTGCTTTCTCACACTAAACCAGCTCTCAGATTGGAAAAACAGTCAGCTTCCATTATCTGACAGAAGTCTTCCAGATTTTTCAGATGAAAAAACAGCTCACATGCTTTCTGCCTAGTCCACATGGGAACACAGCTGTATAGGAAATTCAAGCGAACAAAAGAAAAAAAATCATGCAATAAAGCCTTGTGACTCCCCAGGCAACCAAGAACTGAATACTTCTCAAGCAATTTTGGTAGGATTAGTATTTAAACACACAGTGAACAACCTCAGTTCCAACAAATCTGGAGAAATTAAGCCTTGTTTCCAAGAAGCGCTCACAGAACTTTCAATGCGTTTTTCCATCACGGCGAAAAGAAAGAACTTGCACAGCTAAGCTGCATCTCTCGAGTGGGATCCCACGCCCACTGGACAGCAGCAAGTTTAAAACGAGCAGGACACCGGGGGCAGGGCTCCCAGGCTGCAATGGCGGTACGGGTGCCTGGTAAAGGAGAGGGGCTCTTTCACTCAGCAGACAGAATTGTCCAGAAACTATCAGGTCTCATGGAGTTCAGGCTCCAGCAATGACAGCCCCGGCTAAGCCGGTTCTCAGAGTTCAGCCTTCACCATGGCAACCGCTTGGGAAACCTCCAACTTGCTGAACTGGAGATTCTGAAGGAAAGTCACCCACAGCAGAAGCACGGTCTTCAGAGAGTTTTCCGTAGTTTATTCATATAGCACCTCATCAGCAAAACCTGACAGAATACTCAAGCTCAATGTCAAGAGCCTTCTGAATCCCGGTCAAAACGTTTCAAGGTACATCACTTCACCTGATCCCCCAAACAGGCCTGGCAGCTACTCGCGGCTGGAATCATACTCCAGTACCTACCACAGGGCTGGCACATGACAGCAGCTCAGTAAATGTTTGCGGGATCCGTGACCTGTCATCATTCTATAAAGGAAGAAACAGCCTCAGAGAGGCTCAAGCAGCCTCCTCAGCATGCCGAGCAGCAGGCAGGGCTGGCCTCCGGCCTCTGGCTTTCCCACTCCACCATGCTGGCCTTCTAAATCCAACTCAGTAAAGGGCAGGAGGACGTTTCGCTCCTTTTCGACAAACATTCATTGAGCGTCTACCCTAAAGCAGACCTTCCCACCACTCCTCGCTGTCCTCTGCCTGAGCAGTTCCTTCAAGCCTTGGTTTTAGTGTCACCTCCTGAGCAAGGCCTCCTCGATGAGCCCTTCCACAGCCACCGGGCCACCACCGCCTCGCACCCAGTACCCTCTATGCCGTTTCCTGTTTGGTACTCATCCCTGTCTCTAATTACTTGATGTGCGTATTTGTCTATTTATGGTTGGCCTTCCCCGACTGGAAGCTCCGTGATGGCAGGGTGCCGGCTCAGGCTTTCTGGTGACGCCATAAGATGAGGGAGACGAGGCCACTGAAACAAACAGCCAATGTGCTCTCAGGTGCATTCATAAAGATGTCCAGAACAGTGGACTTCCGGCACGTGTCTGAAAGACAGGGAGGCGATGGGGTTGTCAGCACGGGGCGGAAAGACTCAAGGAAGACACACCAGCTCTTCTTCTCCAACGTCTGAAGGCTGCGACCCAGAAGAGGGCCGTGGACTTGCCTCAGAGGAGCGGTGGGAGAGGGCTGGAGGAACAAAGTTGCAGGGGCAGGCTTGGGTTCAAGGTGCTCCTCGTTAGGATTGTTGGGTACTTCCTGTCTTGCACACTGATGTGTGAGTACTAAGAGGGTGGCCGGCATCCATTTTATTCCTCTCGCTATGTAAATAGCGCAGTACCTGGTATGTTTGTCACTCCATAACTATCTGATTGAATGAATGTTGTGTCGAAGATCAGTTACAGGCGGAGGCTGTCACTGTTCACTCTGCCTGGAATGTTCCTCATCCCCCCCGCCCCCGCCGCCTGTCATCTGCTTGACCCTCTGGTTACTCTGTGGTCTAACCTTAAATATCCCGTCGTCAGGAAAAGCTTCCCTATCCCCCTATCACCGAATTACAGGGCCCTCTCAGAGCCTCCTGTATTTTTCTATCGTGTGATGATTGTATTTGACGTTATTTGCTGGTTATTTGAGGTAGATATTCCCCTACCCGAAGGCACTCAGTCTCTCTTGCCTGAATGATCCCCAACAATGCCGTGAGACAGCTGTTGGCATCCCCTGTAGAGTATGCTCTGTGAGAGCAGGAACTGCTGTTATTTGCTGCTATAGCCATCGCGTGGGGCACAAAGCAAGTACGCAAATATTTCTTGAATGAATTAACTTTACAACTAAGAAACTGCTGAAGGCTCAGCAACATGTAAGTGGTCGACGTTACACAATAAGCCAGCAGTAGAGTCTAGATTTGAACCCAGGTCTGTGTAACTCCAAACCCTGGTTTTTTTCTACTACACCAAACTCTGCGGGTGCAGAGCCATTGTTCAGGACCTCGCGGTCTGCCATAAAAGGTGGGCCCCTTGGTGGAAATGTTGGAAGGCAGAGTGTGAAGGCATGGCACCAGCCAGGTTGCCTCACCTATGGGCTCAAAGAGATACAGGAGGGCACTTCACTAAGAATTCGAGAAACTTCCCAACCAGGGGAACTTGTGTCTGGCAGCCAACAGTGCAGCAGACGGAAGGACTGAGCTGAGACTTCATGCCCTACCCTGGCCTGATGGCAAGCAGGTGGTGGATGGGCAGCAGGATGGACGTCTGCAACTCCTTTCATCATCCTTCTAGTTATACTCAAGATGGACTAGCCCATCGCGTGCTATTGGAGCTGGGAGAGTAGCAGGTAACAAATCTAGACTTTGGATTTGAATCCTGGATCTGTCACTTACTAGCACTGTGACAACTTCCCTCCACCTGAGTTCCCTTATCTGTGAAAGGAGAATAACACAAAGCATGATTAAGATTAGATTAAAATGTGGATGAAAAGAACACCTCCTATATACACTGCCTGGATCTAAGGGGGCTCAAAAAAATGAGCACTATTTTTATCATTCCCAGTTTATTTCAAGCCTCATACCCCAATGCTGCATCATCTGTGTGCAGTACTTCCTGGCAAGGACTTTCTGATTAAGTCAAGACATCTACATTTCCATCTCCTTACACCTGTGCCCTGAGTCAGGTAAACAAATAGACTTGCTCAAATCTAATGCAGGGTTTTATTTGTGAATTAGGAAACATGCGTTTGTTCAAGAAACGAGCATCAAAGCTGCTGTCACCAAACCCCAACCTACAAAACTTCTTACGTACAAAGAGAAAGACCTGTCTTTAACTTGGAAAAAGGACTATTTGTGTGATCGTGCTCTCAACCCAACTTGCAACTGCCTTTCTACCTAACTGGATACAGAATTTACTCCCCCCATATAATGGAACTAACATTTTCATGACATTATCCACCACTGAGCTAACAGGCTACAAATCAATGTAACAGATTCGACTGCTTTGAGTCGTATTTCTTAAATGGTCCCATAAGCAAATACATCCAGCCTCACACATAAGCACCAGAAATTTGCCACCCCGTAAGTTACGTTCTGTTAGGTTTCTGTTTGTTGCTTTTTAAAACATCAGTCTTCCCCCTTTCCCAGTAGGTATATAGGTAGAAAAATAAATGAAGTCAGCACTCTTCACTTCTCACTAGAATAAACTGTGACTCAAACACTGTGAGTGGTTATTTGCAAGGCTATAATTTTTTTAATGACAGATTTTCCTAAAAGAAACCACTATAACATCTGTCCAAGAACTCCAAGGGAAAACAAAAAATACATAAAAGATTAAAAGTCTATTACTTTAACAGCACATTGCCAAACACGGACAACTAGGATAAAATGCCAAGGAACCTTAAAAAATAACTTGAAAAGATGCAACGTTCAAGTCATTCAAACGTGTAGGGTCCACAAAGAACAGAAAAACAAGTCCGAGAACAGTTCTACTTGTGCATGATGGGAACTCAGACTGTACCTCATCCAAGTTCATTCAGGTGTCTCAAACCAATAGATGTATGAGCAGAGTTTGTTTTTGCTTCTTTGCTTGGAGATGCGCACGCAGATTAGAGAGGAGAATCTTCCAGATGCTGATGTAAGCGCAGCAGACTTGGTTCCCCTCTGATAAAGTACGAAGGCAGATTTAGTTGACTCAAACTTTATCAGTTTCCCTAAGAAAAGGTCTTATGCATGCTGAAACAGACGAGTTACTGAATTTGTCATGCTAAGTATTTACAGCAATTTTCATAAAGTGAGCTCAGTAACTTGACAGGATAAAAAAGGTAGTTGTGAATTTCTTATATAACCTTTTACAACGTGAATGACTTCGTGGGTAAATGACGCTGAAGTTCAAAGCCCCTCAAACACACATTAACAAGAAATTATTGACTGCATGAAGAGGCACACATTGTAGAAAATGCACACTTCACGGGGTTCCTGCATAGCAGGAAAGTCACTACCACTACATAACAAATGGCTATGCCAACAGTTAGAGCTGCCACTCAAGGGTCCAACAGTAGAATTCCCTCAAAATCGCAAGGAGTGTTTGCATCACAGCAAGGAAACCTTTGGGAAGACAAGTACATATTTTGTTTGCAAAGATATTTTGTGTTGGACAATTTGAACATCGCATAAACAAATCCGTTTTTGAATTGGGTACGATTTAAGGCAATGCTACTCAGACCTGAGGGGGAAAAAACCCACAGAAGTTTCTAGTTTTCTTCTGAAACTTTGACGGGTCAGAATCAGTGTCGGAAAGGATCCCCCCGCTAAGATTCAATGCACCATTAGGTATCTGCAGCTTACAAAATAGGATCCACTTGCATACTCTGAATACGAAATGGGCAATGTTATGTACTCTTCCTTGACAACTGTAAAAAAACAAAACAAACATGGCAGCTTAGGTATTTCATATTAAAATGTCACATGAGCATGAAGACAACTACACCTGGTGCACACAAAGGAGCAACCGCCCTCACAGCAAGCTCTCCGCAGCGCTGTACTTCTCTCATGACTGGCTGTGGTGTAGTGTGGAACGGTCATGGATTCATAAATTAACTTTTAACATCAACTACAGACTAATGAATGACAATCAGACACAAGTAAGTTCAAAAGTTTTACATTTTGCTCCTGTTTGGCTGCTAAAGAGCAGCGATTTAAATTCATATAAAAACTTCTGACCACAAAGCTTGCTATACACATAAAGTACATAATCAAAAAGTAAGCAGCAATTGAATTTCTTATTTAAACTTATCTGGTATATATTATTTACATATTTGGGGGGAGAGCTCTCCGAAACCACCATGCTCCTTACTCCCCTTCCTGGCCTCTGCCCCCTCTCCGCCTGCCCCAGCCCCTCCAAATCGAAATCAAGTGCTCTGAACTATATACAACTGTACTTTGGCTAAGTGGGCTGGATGGCGCGACTCCTTCCCAGGTCTTGGAGTGGAAGAAAAGAAACAAAGTCTTGGAAGTCATGTGCAGCCTTCTTTTCCGAGTAGCAGTGTACTGTAGCCAACAAATCTGTTCTTTTCATGGCAAGGGGGGCAGAGGGCCCCCGCACTTCACTCCCCAATCTGAATGGGGCAAGATCCAGAGCCACTGGCCTCTTGCACCACAACAGGCCACCGGACAAAAAGGAAAGGAAAAGGTCACGACAGAGGCAGCAGCAATCAACACAAGTTTCCCGACAAAGGAACTTCTCCTGCTAGCACTCCCCCCTCTTCCTCTCCCTCCCCTCCCACAAATTCATTGCCTTAAAATTAATTCATATCACGAGAACTCGGTACTCTGGTTAAGTGTCAAGTAAATATAAGAAAGAGTAAATCTGTCACCTTGTATACTTGAACTGGGACATAAAGCTGGGACACATGACATCACTGAAATTAACTTTCTAAAACAGATCCGGTCTACATAGTGCAGCCAATAAAACGTAAGAGTTTGTTCACAATCTGCCTTGTACAGGGTATTTATAGTCTTTCGATGCCATATAAATAGCATTTATACAGCTTAAACATTCAGAGACATGCACTGGGACTTTTTAGGTAGTACGAATTTCTTCACAATCACATGTGCAAATTTTACAGATCACTAAGTGAGTTATGAGTAAGCTTAGGCTGGACCGTGTCTTGTATTATCTAACAAATTTAACGGGGGTTCAGAGTCATCCATAGGAAGAACCAGGCGTGTTCCCCGAATGACCAGTTCATGGTCCCCGAATGCAAGTTCCCGATCCAGGGCATCTTCAGAACTGTTTCCCATAAATCTCCTAGGGGCACCGGACGATGCTGATTCAGTGTTCACGGTAGAATCTCCATACGTCAAACTAATATCACCATCATTGAGAATAAGATCGGAGTCATCATCTTTCAACTGTTCCTGGTTCTAAATTCAAATAAAATAAGTTTTGCGAATTGTTATGAAATTCAAGAAACATTTCCAATAGCAGAATTTTCAAGGATGCCCTATTTAAAAAGCTTCAGGATAAAGTCAAAAGTCCTCACCTTGGCTTAAAAGACACTGTGCGACTTGGGCCCCTCAGCTTCATCTCCCACCACCTTCTGTTTCTCTGACCTCACCCACCTCACTGTGTGCCCGAAGACTGAAGTGCTGACAGCTGCCCCAAATCTCTCGTGCTTTCTCTTACGTCCTGTCCCCTCTCCCCTCCTTCATGTAACTAGCGCCTACTTATCACTGAGGTCTTGGCTGAAAAGTCACTTTCTCCCAGAAGTCTTCCTTGATCATCCAAGGCTAGCTTAGGGGTCCTCCTGTGTTCTCCCTAGCGTCCTGTACTTAGTCTTCTCCTTAGAGTGGCACTTACCCCTTTGCGTAACTGCTCAGGCAGTGGTCTGCGCCACACCCCCCCCCCCCCCGCACTAGACCCTAAGTCCCTTGTACGCTGTACTTCAATCACCTAACAGTTTGGGGGCACAGAGAAAGTATTCGCTAAATATAAGTTCAATTGATTGTTGAACAGATTTATATAAATGAAGCTTTTACTGCCGTATCAACAATACCTAGAAATACTGAACCCTCACTACACACTTGTCACCCAGCTCAATGGGCGTTGGTTCTAATGGAAACTTTGGGGCCAAAAAGAATATAAATAAAGTTCCAGAAAAGGGAAAAACGTCTAGCATATATAGTGCCACTGTGGCAAATTAAAAAGTGTACATGTGCACAGGAAAGTCTAGAAGGTATTCAACAAAATGATGATAGTTAGCTCTGCATGACAGAATTGCTAGTGGTTTTTATTTTCTTATGTTTTTGTACTATCTGAAATTTTATTATAATGAGTACATATTACTTTTAAAAATCAGAAAGTCATTTTTAAAAATGTAGAGTAAGAATTATTCTAAATAGTCATATTGATCTAGCAAAAAAAAAGTCTGTGACTAACACTCCTTGAGGGAAGTAGAGCTGACAGAAACATCCTACACTCAGCTCTCCTATCCTGTGCGTGTTTAAAATCTTTAAATTTGTCTAAGATGGTCAAATAGACTGAGGGCACGATTGGACAAAAATTTTTAAACTTAAAAAAAATTTGCTGTTGCTAGAAATTTGCCTAAATACTCAAAGACAAAGACATGTGAATTAAAAACCAAACAAACCCATTCCACCAACCAGCCATAATCCCTTCCTGCCCAATCCATTTATAACAGTTAAGTCTAACAAGCGTGTCTAACGCTTAATTCAGCAATACTCAAAGCTCTGTGGCACCTTCACTCGTCAGCAGGGGCTCTTCAGCACCTTCTAATGACTTTATTAAGTTTCAGGTTTGGGGCAATATCTACCAAATTTTAAAATGCATATGACTTTTGACCTAGCAACTTAACCTTTAAAATCTATTCTTTATAACTTTATATTCTTGGGTAAATTTATATACACAAGGATATTCACTGTAAACATTGTTTGTAATAACAAAAACACAAAAGGAGGAACAATGTAAAGGTCTAGCCACAGGAGACTAATTAAATCAATCTTGGCAAAACCACACTGTGCAGCCACCAATAGAGAGAAGGTAAGGGATCTCATGGACTCTTAGAAACATATCCATGCTGTATCATTAAGTGAAAAAAGCAAGTAGCAGGACAATACTCTTATTATGATCCCATTTGTGTAAAACAATAAAGAGAGCTATATATACACATATAAGTTTGTGTAGATAAACTATAGCAGGGAGTATCCAAAATAAACCCTTAATAAAGACTGCCTCTGGGGGATGGAGGTGGGAGAAAGAGAGCGACTTTTATTTTTCACTTTGTACGTTCCATACTGTTTGAATATCTGGCTGTAAGCATGCTACTTTTATAATTTAATAAGTAGTTAACATAGCAAAAATTAAATTAAAAAATTAAGTTTTATGGTTGTTATGGGTTACATGGTATCTCCCCCCCGCACCCCCCCCCCCAAGAGATGTGAAATCCTAACTCCCAGTACCTGTGAATGTGACCTTATCTGGAAATAGAGTCTTTGCAGGTGATCACATTAAGATTAGGTCCTTGGTGTGGGCCCTGAGCAAGTATGACTGGTGGGTGTCCTTATAAAAAGGGGAAATTTGGAGACACAGACGCATACGTGCACACAGGGAGAATGCCAGGTACAGATGAAGACAGAGATCTGTGTGATGCATCTTCAAGCCAAAGAATGCCAAAGATGGCCAGCAAACCACGAGAAGCTGGAGAGAGCCCTCGGAAGGCCCCAACCCTACTGGCACCTTGACCTCAGACTTCTAGCCTCCAGAACTTGAAACAGTAAATTTCTGTTGTTAAGCCATTCAGTTCGGGGTACTCTGTTATGGCAGCCCAAGGAAATGAATAGAACAATGCCGTATTTTGCTATCCACAGGACACACAGGCATTGTGGAACTCTTCTGGCTTTTGGTGATGGCGAGTGGGTCTTTGGAATCCCAGAGCCAGACCTCAATGACTTAACTGACAAAGCTGGCTGACCCCTCAGCACAGAGCCACATGGGCTAACAGGGTAAAGAGGGAATGGGGGCCGTGCTTGATATGGGAGCCTGGGCAAAGTGGCAGGGAGGGACAAGACAACACGGGGTGTTCCCCCCAGCCCACCAGTAGTCTGTCGGAACTGTGCACTGACTCAACATAATACAACGCTGCAGGGTGCTCCTCCCTGACCCAGGTGCCACCCCTGCTAAGACTCCTCTTCCCCATCCGTTCTCTGTGGGATCTGCTCGAAAACACCACAGAGGCGGTCACAGGGAACTGGAGGGTGCACGTCTACACTGCTTTACCACAGCCTCATCTCTCAACTCAAGGTGTTGCATCAGAGTAGTCAAAATTGGTGGGTTTTGTTAACATGGGTACTTTATTTGATGCACCAGATTATTTTTGAAGGGTTGGGTTAGAAGTAAAGGTTTTTAAAAAAGAACTTGAAAAATTAAATGTTCATATTTTAAAATAAAAACTGGTTAGCATTTGTCATTTCTTTCTTTGTGGCAATACCTGCTGAATCACTAATCTTATGTCGGCAGCTAAGGAAAAAATATGGAATCTAGATTATATCTAGATATATCCATGCCTCCCAGCAATACGGTACACAGGTAGATAAACTTTCCCTAATACCCGAAATAAAAGAGCATCTGTTGCACTTTAGGGGCATCAAAAAATGTTTTAGTAATCCTCTCCACATGACTGTGACGACCCTGATTTATAGATTACAATATACGCAGTTAGTACTAAGCTCAGGCCACATGCTGCAAATAAATGAAAACCAGCATGGAAATAGAATTATTTACTAAAATCACTGACAGTAAGATGAGATGCTATTCTGTATCTTTTTTCAAATGACGGCTCAAAGGCGGTGAATTATATTTATAGATTTCAGTGCATTTTCTGGCTGAGCAAAATATGTTTATATTCCTGCTTGTGGATTTTATACCTTAAACGCAAGCAAAGCAAAACAAAACAAAAAACCAGTAACCCATCCACAGAACAGATAGTTTTAAATTTAACTTAATGAAGAACTTAGGTTCTGGATAAAACCAACTTACCTCATAAGCCTGGGGGCTGGTTAGGCATCTCGCAACGGGTCCACAGCAGGCAGGGAGGGTTGTCGTGAGAGGAGGCCCACTGTGCGTCAGCAGAGGCTTCAGATAGCTGTGCCAGTTAAGGAAGAGCTGCGTTCCTTTCTTTACCAATTTAAAAGAACAATCTGTTTGATAACAATCACTGTCACAGTGTACCTACCAATTCAGATAGCAAATGTTGTCCCATTTCATGACCCTATTACGCAACGGGAGGGAGATTTTATTATTATCTCTGTTTTACAAATATGGAAACTCAGGCTCATAGAAGTCAATGATCTGCCTAAAGTCACACAATTAAGTAAACGGAGGACCAATACTCGAACTCAGATTGGCTTGATTCCAAATCCTATGCCCTTTCCACTACATCATATTGCCTTTCTGATTTTACTAAAGCCAAAAGGAAGACAAAATCACTCTCAATTTAGCGCTGAAGGAGACACGGAAGAAACTAAAGAATGGTAAGAGCCTAAAAAGAGATTAAATATTCCAGTAGTAGAATATAGCAATAAAAATGGTTTTAATTATTTATTGTAGACTCAGCTGGCCTCTTCAATGAGTTGAAACTTTAGTATCAAAGGAAACTCAATTCTAAAAACATTAAAAAAATTATGCATCATGAGGTCCTCTGTCATAGACTCTTATTTCAGTATTCATCTATTCTCCAAAAATAAAAATAAAAACAGATGCAACAATATATTTGATACTCAGAAGAAAAAAAGAGGGAATCATGAGAAAAAGCAGAAAAAGGGAGAAAGACACATACATATTCGCTACTTTCTAAAATTACAACTTAAGGTTGTTCTCAATTAAAAATGAGGAGGCCAAAGAAATTTACATAAATTCACATATTTATAAACTCTAAGATTAAAGTACTTCATATAAACACACTTACGTAGCTCATAAAACATCTTGCCACACAAAACCACTGAAAATCTGGAATGATGAATTCTACTAGTGCATTAAGTACAGAAAGTACCAGATCGTAGTTTAGTGGTACTTAACACGCTAGTACAGAGGCTAATAAGTCTTGGTATTTAACTCTATAAGAACAAATTCCCTAAAAACTAAAACTTACCAAGTATTGACAAAAGGAAATCTGAATAGTCCTGTATTTATTAAAGAAACTAAAAACCTCTTCATACAAAAAGTTCCAGGCCCAGAAGGCTTCACTGGTTAAAATCTTCCCAGACTTAAGAAATACACAAACTCCTCCAGAAAAATAGAAAAAGAGAAAAATTCTTCCCTACCTGTTTTATAAAACTAGCACAATCTTCCTATAGAAACTTGACAAGGACATTACAAGAAAAAAAAATCACGAGCCAATACCTCTCATGAAAAGACACAAAAATCAGACACAAAATACTAGCAAATTAAATCTAGTGACATACACAGTGAATAATATCATAATCAAGTGGGATTTGTTCCAGTAATGTAAAATTGGCTTAACATTCAAACAATTGATGAAAATCAGCAAGATAACACACTAAAGGAGAAAAAATAAATACACGATCGTCTCAGTTGATGTAGAAAAAGCGTCTAATAATATTCAATACCTATTTATGGTAAGAACTCTTAGCAGACTAGAAATAGAAAGGAATTTTCTTACATTGATCAAGGATATCTCAAAAACTGACAGCTAACATCATACTCAATGGTGAAATATTGAAAAATTTCCCCCTTAGGTCAGGAATAAGACAAGAATGCCCGCTATCATCACTTACATTTAACATTGTACTGGGAATGTCCAGCCAATATAATAAGACATAAAAATAAAACATTATTATTCACTTGGTTATGTGCATAGAAAATAGAATCTAAAAACTATTAGAAATGTAAGTAAACTTAACAAGATTGCTGGATACAAGGCCAATATATAAAAATCCAATTATATACCTATATATTAAGGGCAAAAATGTAGAAAATAAAATAAAATGAAATACATACCATTTACAATAGCACCCAAAATACCAAATATATAGAGATAAATATAATGAAAGATGTGCAAGACCTGTCACTAAAAACTATAAAACATTAATGAGAGAAGTTAAAGAAGATCTAAATGAATGGAGGATATACAGTGTTCATGGATCGGAAGACTCAATATTGTTAAAATGTCAGTTCTCTCCAAATTCATCCACAGATTTAATACAAATTCAATAATTTGCCAGCAGCTTTTTTTCTGTGTGTGTGTGAGCATGAGTGTGCATGTATGTATGGAAAATGACAAGTTGTTTCTAAAATTTAGATGAAAATGCCATGGACCTAAAATAGCTAAGGCAATACTAAAGAATGACAAACCTGTAGAATTTCTCCTATTGGATAGCAAGATTTATTAAAAAGTACAATAATTAAGAGAGTGTGGTATTGATGTAAAAATAGACAAAGAGAAAAGACGGTCCGGAAACAAGAGCCCCCCGACTTATATGGCCAAGTGATTTACAACAAAATTTCCACTGCAATACAGTGGGTTAAGGATGGCATTTCCAATAAACGGTGCTGGGTCAACTGAATACTCGTATGGGAAAAAATAGGTCTTGACCCACACCTCACACTATACACAAAAATCAATTTGTAATGGATCGAAGACTTAAATGTGATAGTTAAGACAATCATATGTTTAGAAGAAAACATAGGAAAATATCTTCATGACCTTGGGATATAAAAGATCTCTTAAGACACAAAAAGCACTAACCATAAAAGAAAAGATTAATGAAATAAACTTCATTAAAATGAAGAATTTCTGTTCCTCAAAAGACAGGATTACAAAAATGAAAAGGTGAGCTATAGATTGGGAGAAGATAGTCACAATACATATAACTAACAAAGAACTCAATTCAGGAATGTAGAAAGAATTACAAGTAAATAAAAAAAAGATAAGACAGTTCAATTAAATAGTGAGCAAAAGAACCGAACAGACACACTTCATAAAAGAGGATATCCAAATGGCCAATAAACATATGAAAGGAAACCTCATCAGAGGAATGCAAATTAAACCACATGAGATATCACCACGCACCCACTGAAATGGCTAAAATTTCAAATGCTGGCCAATGCCAAGTTTTGGAGAAGATGTGGAACAACTTAACTTGCTGGTGGGAGTGTAAATTGGTTACAACCACTCTGGAAAACAGGTTGGCAATATCTATTAAAGCTAAACATACACTTGCTCCAAATTCCATTCCTAGGTATATACCCAAGAGAAATGAGTGCCTATGTTCATCAAAAGATGTACAAACAGGGAATTCCCTGGTGGCGCAGTGGTTAAGAATCCACCTGCCAGTGCAGGGGACACGGGTTCAAGCCCTGGTCGGGGAAGATCCCACACGCTGCGGAGCAACTAAGCCTATGCGCCACAACTACTGAGCCTATGCTCTAGAGCCCGCAAGCCACAACTACTGAGCCCACGTGCTGCAACTACTGAGCCCGTGTGCCTAGAGCCCATGTTCCGCAACAAGAGAAGCCACCGCAGTGAGAAGTCCACGCACCACAATGAAGAGCAGCCCCCGCTCAGCGCAACTAGAGAAAGCCCTCCCGCAGCAACGAAGACCCAACGCAGCCATAAATAAATAAATTAATTAAAAGATTATTTTTTTAAAAAAAGATGTACAAATGTTTAGCTTTATTTATAATCGTCAAAAGCAGGAAACAACCTAAACGTTTATCAACAATAGTTTCTGAGATATCCTTAACCAAAAAAAAAAAAAAAAAGAAAACCCCCAAAAACCAAAACCCCGTAGTATATTCATACTATTTATGGAACACTACACAGCAATGATAAAGAATGAATTACTGGTACAGGCAACAATATAGATAAGTTACACAATGTTGACTGAAAGAAGCAAAACATAAAGTAATACATAGTATATAATTCCATTTATATGAAGATCAAAAATAGGTAAAACTAATCCATGTTGCAAGGAATCAGAACAGTGGCCGCCCTTTTGGCTGTAAGGCCTTCAGGGAAGTCATTACTGACTGCAGGGAAAACAGGGAGCCTTCTGGGGTGCTTGAAGTGTTCTTCGTATCTTTATATGGGTGGCAGGCACACAGGTGTATACATAAGTCAAAATTCATTAAGCCGCACCCTTAAGATTTGTATACATTACTGTATTTAAGTTATATCTCAATTATAACAAATGAACAAACGGACTGCACAAAGGAACTGAAATCTAGAATGATGAATGATTAATTATACTACGGCACTAGGTATTAAAATTACCAAGTCTTAGTCTAGTAGTACTGAGTCAAACAATTCTTGGTGGTCACTTCTATAAGAATATAAAAAAATATTATTCTACTCTTTCTCTACATTAGGATCATTTAATTATTTTGTATATTATGCAGAAAATATACAAAACATTTATGAAGGAAAAACTAAACAATTTTTGTTAAATCAGAAGGATGAAAAAAATCTCAAGAGATATGGGAGTGGCTTATACCCAAAATGCTGATAATGGAGCCAAAAGTAATGACATAATCATTAAACAATTTTTTTTTTTTTTTTTTGCGGTACGCAGGCCTCTCACTGTTGTGGCCTCTCCCATTGCGGAGCACAGGCTCTGGACGCGCAGGCTCAGCGGCCATGGCTCACAGGCCCAGCTGCTCCGCGGCATGTGGGATCTTCCCGGACCAGGGCATGAACCCGTGTCCCCCGCATCGGCAGGTGGACTCTCAACCACTGTGCCACCAGGGAAGCCCTCATTAAACAATTTTAAGGAGCCAGGATCTCTCTCCCTCTAATAGGAGTCTTAATACCATAGATAAGCGAGTATTCATGTTCCCGTATATTAATTTTGAGTCCTCGTAAAAAGTGAATGTAAAAATCTAGCAAACAGAATATAGTAAATAGTAGCTTCTAATGATAATTGTCAAGCGCATTTTTTGTAAACATAGAAGGTTTTGATCAGAAAGTCAAAAGCAAGGGAAAAACATTTTACATGGTTGTCCCAAATTTGCTTCAATGGAACATAAACCAGGTTTTGATTCCCTTACTGATAAGTCTCAGCCAGAAAGAACTCCATGGTCCCTTTTTCTAGTTCAACTTTCAAATAAGAAATTAATTTTAATAAATAGTGAGTGATAAAATGTTTTTTAAAAGGCATGATTTAAACAGGTTATTATATATAGCCCGACCCAAAGTATAACTATGAAGAAGACTGTTACGATAGGACAAGAAGGAAATTGGTAAACAATGAAGCACTGGCATTCTGAATGGAGAGGAGAATCTCCCAGTCTGTGGAAAGGTCAGAGAAAAAACGACATCGCTGACTACTGCGGTACCTAGCATCACTGAATTTCTCATTCTCATGTTTTTTCCTAAGGCAGTCTTTCCTCTTTTACTCTAACAAGCACACGGACAAACACCAACAAATCCCTTTTGCGGCATTCACTCGATTAGCTAAAGGACAATAAATATTAAAGTTTGCTCAATAAATAAACCTATATATCAAAACAAGTCTATCATAAGGGCTCCTGAGTCCCTGCATACAGCAAGCTTCTGCAATAACCAGTCCTTACTGGTTCCATGGGTTTTCAGAGGATTCATCTGTGTGGGTTTCCTCTGGTAACCTTCTCTACTACACTGAAGGGGAAAGGGAAGACCAAAGGCAGGTTTTATATTCCAGTTCAGGAAGAGAGTGGTCAAAACCGTTGTTCCATTAAACTCTAGCGTCCACGTCCACACTGCCATTTTTTTTCTCAGTTAAGGATACTTATGATCAAAGTTATACCATATCCGGAAAAGCCAGGCACTCTCTGCTTTGGTAGTTCTTCTTTCACTTTCAGGAATACCCTGCAAACAGATTATAAATCAATACATACACAAAGATAAAAACACATTTAGTTAAGAGTCATTTCTTTGTAGAATCAGGAACATAGCCTACCGCATACGAGATACTCTCCAACATGGGTAACATGAGAAATTTAATAGCTTGTACACTGCAGCTTGGGAATAAAAAATTGAAGTGTTTTTCTGAACACTTCTATTACTCAGGCTGCTTACTGATTTATGAGTCTACTGGCATTTAAAAAGATCAGTGTGGGATAATCCATCCCCTAAATCTGAAAGGCTTACACTCATGTGAACTGCACCTTAAGTAGAAAACATCCCATCAACATCCCGATCTCTGGGAGTTGTCATGGGTCCCAAAGTTAACTGGCATTTTCAAAGTTGCTACTATGTTCTTAGAACACTAGCAAAATGTAAGTAAGTAGGGAAATTCCATGTTAAGCCTGACTGGGTAGGAGGGAAAAGTAACAGCAAGCAGCTTCAAAAACAGCTCCCCCAAAACATCAACTGGGTCCTTATGTGTAATATGATGCGGTCGGCCAGCAGTGGCGCTGTTAGGCCACCTGGTTCCTCTCGGCTCTGACACGAACTAGTTGGGCAACTCCCTTTCCCTCTCTCCAGCGGAGTTTTTTCATGTATACAATGTTACTCGAAGGCTCTATCCAGCATGAATGTTCTATGTTTCCGGGATTTTCGAAGAGTACGGAGTTTAGATTCTGGCTTTTGGTTCCTGTTCTTCCTGGTCTTCGAAATAAATGAATCTTCCTCTCAACATGTATCAAAACATAGACAATATAAAAATGTTTGAGAACACTGTATGGGCTTACAAGAGCGGAGAATCACCCATATTTCCTTTCACATCAGGAGGCATTGGTTTGTATGTCTCCGCTTTTTGAAGAGCGACGAATCTGTAAATCTCACATGATCCTCTCACCACATGAGCACCTGTACACCCAACTCCCACACGCTCTGTAGTTACTAAAATCTTCCTCTGGGCTTCCCAGTGGACACTCGAAATACGGAGTAAACAATATACTGAGCCAAGGCATCCATACGGTTTTGAGGGCAAGGTAAAAATGAGATTTTTTTTCCTGGATGTCACAGCTGCTACTCACCTACCTGGCTCTCTCCCTGTCACTCCATTTCCATTTGTCCTCTGTGGCGACAGAGGGGACATAGCAAGTGGAGACTTTCGCAGATGGTGATCAAGCACTTGTCCGAGGGCCTGTTTGGTAACTCTTCTTGTTTGGCCGTGGGGGTGGAGGCACTGAGGAGCTATTGCCCCTTGGAAAGCACCCCAGCAGCTCACCGTCATGGGAATTTATCCAGCCTTGTTGTACAAATAGTGCAAGCCCATGAAATTATACTTTAAGGTTCCGACCACAAAAGGGGCAAGTACTTACTATGTCACGTACACACTCAGCACTCAATAGCTAGCAAAATTAGCATTCAGGAAATGAATCTGATAAAAAACATTTTTAAACTACACTCTGAAGACAAATAAACCAGGGCTTGTTTCAGACAAGAAAAAGAACTGTGTTTTTAAAGAGATGCTTTCCATCTTCAAAAACCTCATTTCTGTGATTCCCCATCTCATGTCTAGGGCAGAGGCATATAGTCAGTGGTGCTCAGAAAGTATTAACAAGTGGCGGGAAAATACCAGAAAAGGGTGGTCAGTCTAGGGAAGGCACTGAGTCACACTGCATTCAGTCTACCAGGTTCAGGTTCAGAGGAAGAACTGAGAAAGTGACACATGGAAGTAAGCAAGGAAACATGGGCAAGGCTGAGGCACGGGGTAAGAAAGCACATTCTCCTGAACAGGCAGGAAAGACTGGCTGAAGAGTCCAACGCTTCTGGGCAGTTCTCAAGGGCAGCTGCTGGTCATCCAATTTGAAAGTTACACAGGAAGAGCAGCTGGAGTGGGGCTTACATCAGAGACAAGCCCTCATGCGCAAACCAAAGTGGAAAAAGGCTCCCCGTGCCAGAGCAGTCACTTGAAAACCCAGGAGCACTTAAGGGACTGCTCTCGTCTGTGGCCAAAGCCCAGGTTGGCCCAAAGATAGGAGAGCTGTCACCCTTGATAACCACACGCTGCCTAAAATTCAGTTTTGTCTCTATCGGGCAGTGAGAAAAGCCAGGAATGATGTCAGTTAAAAGCTGATGCAAATAGGACAGGATCTAAATAATAGTGACATGAAGTCTACAGTAGATTTGTTTTCTTTCCAAGCGACTACACATTTGACAGAAATGCCAGAGACAACACAAATGCATATTTACCAAATGTTCTTGGTCTGAATCAACACCAACCCTAAAGGAGAAACACAAAAGGAAAATGAGATCTTGCAGTCAAAAGAAAAATTGTCTATTCACATATGGGCACTGTCAGGCAACTACTTTTCTCAACGCAGAAGCTATGGAATGCTTAATATTCTCGTGCTTCTCGATGGCTGGTGACGTAGACTTTTGGCTCCCACCACTCTCCTTAGCACGGCTTGGACCCTAAGGCAAGCAGGGTCTACTAATATTCTCTTCCTGCAATCCAATCCCACTTACCAGTTTCAGAAAAAGAACTTTTTCTTCTGTAAGTCCACTACAAGCAGGAGTCAGGGAAAGCAGCATTGCCCCAGTGGTTGAATAAGAACTACAACGTAGTTCCAAAAACAAGGCTGGCCCAATGCAGTTCCAGGAGGGAGCTGCATGTTTTCGGACCTCTTGGCTCTCACGACAACATCCTCTTATGACTGCAGAGAGGGTCCAATTACAGGGGTTTTCCCATAGGCTAATGGACAGACATTAGCCTTGGTTCTTCAGAATTCTTTCTTATCTGCTTTCCGTATCCCAGGGAACAGCTTCATTATGAAGAAGCTCTCTTTGACTCCTCTACCCCCTCAGCACGAGCACTCACCAACCCCGCTCATTCTTCCCCTAAACTGTTTCTCAGGTCTTCTCTCCTTTCCAACTGCTCAAGCTCGGGCCTCATTCTGACTCGTGGGGTCTGGAGCAACTGGCTGTAAGGTTGCCCAGCTGCCAGGCTCTCCTCTAGAGTTAGCCATCTAAAGCAGAGAACTAACTCACTGGCTTGTTCCCTGGACAAAAGACTCTGAGAGCAGCTTGCAACCCAGAGGGTCAAGTCTAAAGTCCTTTGTGTGGCATGCAAGACTCTACAAGCTAGCCTCCCCCGCTGCTCCAGCCTAGCTTTCCCCTCATCCTCGCCCACATACCCGCTGTTAGCCAGACCGACTGCTCCTCTCCCCAAATCCTGTCCTCCCCTGAGCTTCCACGCCTCCGCTCATGGTGTTCCCTCTATCGGAAATGTACTGCCCCTTATTTTTTTTTTTGTCCTCCTTTTTCAAGTTCCAAAGGAACCATTCTATGGCCCCTTCAGGCGGGACTTTTCCTTTGTACTTTTACAGCACTTTCTAGATTCCTTTATTATAATACTTAGCACAGTATAGTTATTTACCGGTCAGTCTCCCCCAAAAGACTGTGAGCTCCTTGAGGATAAAGGCCATGTCCCAATTCATCTCCGTATCCCCAGAGTCTAGCACAGTACCTGACACACAATAGGTGCTCAAATGTTTATCGATTAAGGTCACTACTACAGACAACACAGTAAAAATAGCAGTGTGAGAAGCTGTAGCAGGAGCAGCCCAGTAACACCGAAGGGAGGAAAATGATGCACGACCTTATCTGGAAGGCAAGTGAATCAGGGCCAAAGACTTGAAAACAGATGGCCACGACCAGCTTCAGAATTGAAAGAAACGCTCATTTCTTCCTTGTTAAGATGGCCAGAAGCTGTTTAATATCTTCTTAGCCAGATTAAACTCTAATCACATTTGTGTATCTCAAGTGACATCTAGTGGTCTTGAAGACAGCACATTTGGGTTTTTTTGTTTTTCTGGTTTTTTAAATAAATTTTATTTATTTATTTATTTATTGGCTGCATTGGGTCTTCGTTGCTGTGTGCGGGCTTTCTCTAGCTGGGGTGAGCGGGGGCTACTCCGTTGCGGTGCGTGGGCTTCTCATTGTCGTGGCTTCTCTTGCTGTGGAGCACGGGCTCTAGGCGTGTAGGCTTCAGTAGTGTGGCACGTGGGCTCAGTAGTTGTGGCTTGCGGGCTCTAGAGCTCAGGCTCAGTAGTTGTGGTGCACAGGCTTAGTTGCTCCGCGGCATGTGGGATCTTCCCGGGCCAGGGCTCGAACCTGTGTCCCTTGCATTGGCAGGCAGATTCTTTTTTTTTTTTTTTTTTTTTGCAGTATGCGGGCCTCTCACTGCTGTGGCCTCTCCCATTGCGGAGCACAGGCTCCAGACGCCATGGCTCATGGGCCTAGCTGCTCCGCGGCATGTGGGATCTTCCCAGACCGGGGCACGAACCCGTGTCCCCTGCATCGGCAGGCGGACTCTCAACCACTGCGCCACCAGGGAAGCTCGGCAGGCAGATTCTTAATCACTGCACCACCAGGAAAGCCCCCTGAAGACAGCACATTTGTAATTCTCAGATGGAACAGTACTGGAGGCCAATTCAAGGTAATAAAATTTCTCAGAGCAGTTATTATCTGCCAGGCACTGTGCTAAGCACAGGGCATAGACATGAATTAGACACGGCTCTGCCCTCAAGGAGCTCACAGACTAGTGGGGGAGACAGATACAACTAGAGCATAATCCCTAAGGGCTTTGCAATCCAGGAGGGCTGGGTTCCAATCTGGCCTCATCTCCTTTCTAGCTGTTTGAATTCAGTCAAGTTATGCGGCCCTATGAACCGCAGTTCGATCACCTGGAAAATGGGGATGACAGACCCCACACAGAGTCGCTGCAAGGATCAAACAAGAAAATGTGTCTAAAGATTTTAAAACAGTGTCCCATACATCACTAACATTCTCTAAATGGTAGCTCTTATAACAATATCATTATTACAAGGCTGACCAAAACACGTGATGTAACAGAGGTACTCCATGCAGACGGAAGAGTGGTGCTGAGAGAAAAGAAGAGGGCAAAAGGAGGAGGCGTTTGAGCTGTGCCATCTCCTGGGAGTGAGAGAATTTCAGGCAGAGGCAACAGTGTGAGCAAAGGTTTGGAGATGGAGAAATGCAAAGTATGTGGTAAATGACAAGGAGCCAAAGGTGACTGTCACAGACTATGCGAAAGGACCTACGAAGAGCTGGCTGGCTCTCACTCCGTTGTCCACGCAACAGGACAGATCATGTCACTTTCTTGCTTTCAAATCCTACAAGATTGCCAATTTCGATTTAAAAAAAAAAACTCCTTACCGTGTCCTACAGGACCCGATAGCAGGGGTCCACAAACTACAGCCCACAGGCCAATTCGGTGCACCTCCCGCTTTTGTGAATAAAGTCTTGTGGGAACACAGCCACGGCAACTGATTCACATATTGTCTATGGGACTTTCACGCTGGAGTTGAGTAGCTGAGACAGAGGCCATACAGCCTTCAAAGCCTAAAATATTACTCTCTGGCCCTTTACAGGACACGTTTGCCAACCCCTGCCCCTAAAGGATCTTGCCCACCTCGTTTCCTACCTACCCTTCAGTCACTGTAGTCCAGCTAGGTGGGCTTTGTTCCTTTCCATTCAATAGGCTACATTTGTGCCTACCTCAGGGCCTTTGCACATGCTCTCCCCTCTGCCTGGACTGCTCTTCCTCCTGCTCACCATTTAACTGGCATCATCTTGTCATTCAGGTAGACTGAGCTCAAATCTAACCTCAGAGAGACCTTTCTTGATCTCCACCTATAAAATACATCTATCCCCAGCTACTATCATAGTACCTTGTTTGCCATCATAGCATTTAACATCATCTAAAATTGTCATCTTCATTTATTTACTTGCTAGCTTACTATCTGTCTTCTTCCACCACAGTATAGACATTATGAGACCAGGGACCTCTTCTATCTTATTACTACCACTGCACCTCTCCAGACCAGGGTCTCTTAACCTTCGCATTACCAACATCTTGGTCCAGATCATTCTTTGTTGTGAGGGCTGCTCTGGGCACTGGAGGACGTTCAGCAGCATCCTTGGCCTCCCCTCTTAGATTGTGACAATCAAAAATGTCTCCAGGCACTGCCAAATGTCCCTGGCGGGGGGGATCACCCCCAGTTGAGAACCACTAAGTTAGAGAACCATGGCACATAGTTGGTTCTCAATCAGTATTTATCGAATGAATGAATAAAAGGCTTTACAGACATTAATTAGCTCACTGAATCCTTACAACAACCCTGGGAGGGAGGTACTGTTACACACGTCACAAACAGGGAACCTGAGGCTGAGAAAGGTTAAAGAACTCGCTCAAGATCACAGAATTACTAAACGAAGGGGCAAGAACTCAAAGTCAGGTCTGATCCTGCATGAATTTTAAACCTGGAGGACTTTTTAGTATCCTCACAGTTGTACTAGACAAATTTGGGGGGAGGTAAGAAAAACTTAAATTCCAGTCTCTGTTTGAAAAGAGGCCAAAAAAACCCCCCCAAACAGCAACAACAGTAACAAGAGTTAACCTAAGACTGTAAAGTAATGGATACAACTGAATGCCAAACTATGCTACAGGACAGGCAAGATGGAGCCAAAAAGCTTGCAAAGCTGGTGAGGTAGATTCGACTTTATGTGAATAGGTAGGTTTTTGTGGGGTTTTTTTGGCGGGGGGTAAGCGTGGGTATTTGGTTTGGTTTACGTGGAAGGCAGTTAGGGAAGAGAACTGATTCTACTTAAACACTGAGACTCCACTTAAGACTGTTATTTTTCCTAAATTATCTCACATTTAATTTTGTTGTTCTTAGTAGAATAAGGAAGAGCCTTCATTTACAAGCTCTTGAGGAAAAAAAGGAGTTTAATCCTTCAAAAATGGACCACCCTCATTTCTTGATGCAGCATTCTAGGAGAAATTAAGTGAGACTGGAGGCTCCTCTGTCCACCACTTAATGATATGTATGACCTTGAATAACTTAGAAACTTTCTAAGCCTCTATTTCCTCACTTGTAAATGGAGCGATTGTCATTAGACAAATACGTAAAATGTACCTAGCACAATGCCTAGCACATAGTAGGTGCTCAACAAATGCCAGGTCCTCCCTGAAGTAATAATCAGGGTTACAAGAACATTATTTTGGTGTATTTTCAATTATCTACGATAACAGCACAGGAATTGTAAGAAAGGGATTTGAACAGTAAAGGGAGAGAAAGGCAGTAACAACGTTCAAAGTCTGAGCGCCGGCTGCAATTTAGAGTGTTAAGAGAAAGGCATAATAGAATGAAAAAAAATGGAGAACAGATTCTATAAGATGTGAAATACTGTTTTTGCTAATGAACCTTACACATGCTGGAAGCTCAGTAGCTCTTAAGGTCTATGAAGTTACAGCCAAACACAGAAGTAAAATCTACGAAGGCTTTAGCAACATACACTGCTATACCCATGGAAACAAAGGCAGAACTCTTGAGATACAAGGGAGTTTTCCAATTGAGTACATTAACTAGTGTGCATTCAAGACTAAGACGTCACAACCTTGGCCTTGGATTGTCAGGTCAGGAACCATGCTGATCATGAAGATGAGAAAGAATGACAATATCCAGTTGTGATTGGGGTTGGGATAAACCGGACTGCCTCATATACTGCAAATATAAGAAGATTTTTGATCCGGTCTGGTAATACGGATCATAAACCTTAAATAGAGGCATATCCCTTGACGAAGCAATTCCACTTTTTAGGAATGCATCCTAAGGAAATTGATAAGTGCACAATGGTGTATGCATTTACAAACGTTCACACTCAGTAAGAGCAAAATCCTCAATTGTTAGCCATAACAGCAAAATCCTAGAAACAATACAAAAGTCCAATGGTAGGGATTTGGTTAATAAATTATAATATATGCAGCCACTAAAATAATGATATTTACTAACATAAATGTCTATGCTATATTACATTTAAAAATCAGTTTACAAGAGTACCTGAAGTGTTGCCCCTTTTTGTTAAAAAAATATGTAAAGCACAGCAAGAGGTCTAGCAAGACATCCCTCAAAAGTGTTAACAACAGTTTTTATTCTTCTTTTGCATGTTTTCCATTTTTTTCTGTACTACATGTTATATACTTTTTAAAAGAAACGAAATATTAGAGACCTGTCAAAGCTCAAAATTGTCTCATGATTAAAACAACCCATATTATATTTTAATATTAAAATGAGGGCCCCTCACTACTTACCTTATATGCAAGCATGACAGCATGGCGGTGGTACCACCACCAAACACCCACACAGTAAAAAACACAATCAGAAGTGTGGTGCTGAACATCATTTGGCGGGCGTAAGTGGCAGTATCTCGAATGGCCAAGGCAAATGCCATTGCACCACGAAGGCCTACAAGGGAATGGAAGGACAATGCGAGCTTCATAAATTCAGAGAAATAGGGCACATTCTGAGACCTTAGAAGAGCATGAACAAATACGTAATACATTTTAACATACAAAAGTATATACAAACAAATACAAAAAGAATTAGCAGATGATACAGGCATTGATCGTTTAACAATTTTTTGAAATCTGTTTTAAAATTTACTTACACTAAAGTTCACTCTTTTGGGTGTACAGTTCCATGAATTTTGACAAATGTATAGAGGTGTGTGACCACTACTACAAGTGAGACACAGAGTGGTTTCATCGCCCCTCTCCCAAATTCATTTGTGCTACCCTCATTTTAGTCTAACCTCTCGTCACCCTACCAAACCCTAGCAACCACTGATCTGCTCTGCATCGCTGGGCTTTTGTCTTTTTGAGAATGTTGCGTAAATGGAACATATGGTATGTAACTATTTGAGCCTGGCTTCTTTCACTCAGCATAATGCCTCTGACGTCCATGCATGTTGTTGTGTGTATCACTAGTTTGTTCTTTTTAGTGCTGAGGAGCATTCCATGGCATGGATGTACCAGTTTGCTTATTCCCTCACTCACTGGAAGACAGACAGTTGGGCTGTTTCCAGGTTTTGGCAATTACAAATTGCCGTAAACATTCACATACAGGTTTTTGTGTGAAAATGCATCATCTTTACCTCCTCCACTACACGTGACATAGTTCCGAACTGGGAATTTGGAACCAGAACATGAAAAAATCCCCATAGAAGGGAATGGCACACTTTTAAAAAGAATTTTCTACTGGAGGTTGCAACTTTAATATTTAAGGGAGTCTCACATTATCAGCATATCATTTCCGTCCGAAATCAGGTTGGTGTATGCACTGTGAGTTGTTTCTTGGAGTAAGCAAGAGAGGGAATTATAACTTACCAGCAAACATCATCATGTGTTGAAAATTTGATCCAATCTTACTTCTTCTACCCAAATTAAGTAGGAGGGACAAGGGATAAATATTGGCAGCTCTTCCCAAGAAAATAGCAATCTAAAATTATTAATAGGTTAAGGATAATTCTTTTCATTATTAACATTCTTTACACTATACCTTCAAGATGGTGAAACACTATCTTAGGGAGCTCAGTTTCTAACACACAGTCTTTACTTATTTTTTTAATTTAAAAAATTTTTTAACATCTTTACAAGAGTATAATTGCTTTACAATGGTATGTTAGTTTCTGCTGTATAACAAAGTGAATCAGTTATATGTATACATATATCCCCATATCCCCTCCCTCTTGTACCTCCCTCCCACCCTCCCTATCTCACCTCTCTAGGTGGTCACAAAGCACCGAGCTTTTATCCCCCTGTGCTATGCAGCTGCTTCCCACTAGCTATGTATTTGACGTTAGGTAGTGTATATATGTCAATGCCACTCTCTCACTTCATCTCAGCTTACCCTTCCCCCTCCCTGTAACAGTCTTTAGATTCCACTGTCTGACTCAGCACCGTCCAATGGAACTTTCTGCCACGATAGTACTATAGCTGCACTGTCCAACATGATGAGTGCCTGAAGTGTGGCTAGTGTGACTGAAATTTTCATTTAATTTCATTAACTTAAATTTAAATAATTACATGTGGTTAGTTGCTACCAAAATTGGACAGTGCAGGTCTAAGATATAGGATATTCATTAGATGAATAGGAACATGTTTAAAAACAGAGCTTCTTTGGCATAACCTTAAGATTACTAATATAACAGTCTAGTTCATCTTAACTGACAGTGTTGGTAGGGGGAAGAGTAATACTGGCTAAACTTGCCCTTGCTTCCTCAGAACAAAGGGCAGCTCAAGCACCTCATACCACTGAAATTCCTGCTAACCTTGATGTACTTCTCTGAGTTTACACTTTCACCCTGCTTCAAAGGGAAGGCTTAATTGGAATTAAGAATGGTTTTAACTAGAAACCAATTTTAGTGTCTTTTTCTCCAGTTTGCTCTCTATAGAGACTCTTGCTTTAAAATACAATTTTGGTTTCAGGGGTTACAATACAGTCTCCACCTCATTTTCTGAAAGGAATATAAAGGAAAATCTAAGATTAAAAACAAAAGAAGGTGGGGGAAAAAAAAGAAGGTGGGGGAAAACAGTGCTCACCTAAGTAACTTTGGAAATGCGTGGAGTTTGTAGGACTAAAGGCAAAAGGAACTGCAGATAAGCATTACATGCTCATTGATAAAGTTGCTTCCCATGGGAGCACTGGGTAACAATCCTGATATTACTATGCATGCTGGAATGGAACAGTTAAGTAATGGATGGTAGAAGGTGGGAGCCAGGTTTCCCACTATTGGAATGGGGATTCACAGATCAGCAGGGGAGGAGGCTAGAATGACCCATATGGTAACGGATTAGAGTTGGAGACATTGGTATCTGGCTTAATAGAAATACAGATGGCTACCTATGTAAATATTTATAGATACACATATATTCAGGAGCTAATATATACATATATATTCCTCCTCTGTCAGCTGGAAGGGCTTAGAAACCAGGACACCCAGTAGCACTGAGCATACCTAGAGCCCAGATCTTGGTTTCTAACACCATTCCCCAATAAAAGGAACCAGGGCTCCTTGGAGAAATGGCTGATTCTAGGGCTGGGGCAGAAAATATATAAGATGAGCCTGAAGCACCTTATAGTTCCAGAAAGTGAGGAAGCACTCACAGAAAGTTAAACAAAAACAAAACAAAACTAAACAAACACAAGGGACACCGGAGCCCACTGAAAGAGCTTCTAGTGGCCAAAGCTGGAACAGGTCAAGCAACACAATTTTAAAAGAAGTACTGTATTATAACCTGAAGTATAAAATAAATATCAATGAGTTCGTACTGATATAAATAAGTGATAGCTTCAAACAATAAATGGGGGAGAATAGAAAAATCTTCCGTGGAAAGAATTTCAAATAATTTTCTAGATACTCTGTCTTCGAGGCGGTGGAACTGAACTCCCCAGTCCCTAAGTGTGGCTCCCTGTAGTGACTCCCTTCTAAGCAGTACAACATAGAAAGGGGGGAAATTGAGGAACTTTACAATGGAGCAACCTGACAAACACTATCTAGGCTAAGTGATTAAGACCCAACACAGCCAAAAATAAATAAATTAATTAATTAATTAAAAAAAAAACGAACAAGAAGTAGTGAGGCATAAACTTAAGGGGAGTTTTCCTGGCACATTCCAGGCTAACTTACAACCTAGGAACACAACTTCCGGGAAGGCTCTGCTGCCCTAGTAACCAGACTTGGGGAATGGAGAAACGCTGCAGCCTTTTGGCCGTTTCCTGCAACAGCAGATTTAAACACAGTGCTAATGGTCACTTAATATTCACAATAATTGCAGACCCATGAATGGCACCTCCCCTCAAAAAAATTGGGGGTCAAAAATCGACCAAAAATTTCCAAAGAAGGCAACCTTTCAAGAAGACAATTTCAAGAGGCATATTTTACTCACATGTTTTCTTTTCCTTTTTTTTTTTTAACAATAAAGGGCATGGAAAATGCTCAATATCATGAATTAAGAAAGACAGGCAAATCCCACATTATTAACATGCTGATAAGTATGTGCCCTTACCATGATGTGATGAGAATGGCACATTACTTCTGTGGTCTTCCTCCCAAAGAACACACAAGCCTGGTCTAAACACGGGAAAAACATCAGGCAAATTCCAGTCGTGGGACACCCTGAAAAATACCTGACCAGTACCCCGTCAAAATTGTCAAAGGTCATCAAAAACAAGGAATGTCTGAGAAACTGTCACAGTCAACTGGAACCTCCAGAGGCATGATGACTCGACAAAATGTGGCAGCCTGGATGGGACTTTGGATGAGAACAAGGACATTAGGGAAAAACTCTGGGGATCTGAATAAAGTATGAACTTCAGTTAATAATAATGTCTCAAGGGCTTCCCTGGTGGCGCAGTGGTTGAGAGTCCGCCTGCCGATGCAGGGGATACTGTTTCGTGCCCCGGTCCGGGAAGATCCCACATGCCGCGGAGCGGCTGGGCCCGTGAGCCATGGCCGCTGAGCCTGCGCGTCCGGAGCCTGTGCTCCACAACGGGAGAGTCCACAACAGTGAGAGGCCCACGTACCGCAAAAATAAATAAATAAATAATAATAATAATGTATCAATATTGGTTTATTAATTGTGACAAGCATGCCATGCTAATGTAAGATGTTAACAATAGGGGAAACTGGGTGTGGGGTATATGAGAACTTTCTGTATTCACAATTTTTCTGTAAATCTAAAACTAGTTTAGAATCCAAAGGTTATTAAAAGTAGTGATTCCCTGAAAAAAAAAACAATAAACAAGAAAATAAAACAGTAACAACAAAACATGTGGGTCAACGTGGCAGTGACCGCTAGTTATATCCCCAATATCTATTTTTCCTTCCCTCAATAGTAGTAGATACTCTTCCCCATCACCTCCAGTTTTCATCTGAGTATATAGACACCCAGCCTCCTCTGCTGGGAGGTGTAGCCCATGGGTGTTAGGTGGAAGTGATGTGTGCATGTTCTGGTGGGGGTGAGCCACCTGGGACCCTAAGAACAAGGGCAACTCCCTAAGGTTGCTCGTAAGGCTGCTTGGGTCCCTGCTGACTTTGTGGAGCAGAGCTTGCCACATCAGTCCAGACTTTCCCATGAGAAAGAAACACATTTCTATCCTCTTTAAACCTTGGTTAACTTGGGTCATTGCCACATGAAACCAAACCTATATCCTAACAGACATAGCCAGCAAGAGAGCAACTCTCTCCTGGTAAGAGTCAATTTCCATGGTAGGATTCTGTATTGAGGAACTTCAATTCCTAACAGACTCAGAAACCTATAGAGAATATTTAGCCTTGTTTCTGGATAAGTATAGTGGATCAAACCACTTGACTGCTCAAAAAATTTCTCATAGACTAGCAGGATATGAAGTTACTGATCTCATGGGAGTCTTCCAGCTAAGGTTCTTCTCTTATGAATAAGGCTTTATCATTTTTTGCCTGAAGTTAATTCTCAGAAGACTAAGACTGCAGAATGGCATTTCAGTAATACTTTACTTTCTAACACAGATCCTACTTAGAGCTTTAATTAAAGAAATATTTCTGCCAATCTCTTTTGGCAGAATCTTCATTCTGAGGTGTTTTTTTAAAAACAGTACTTCTTTTGAAAATCACTAATTCAAACATCCCTCTCTCTGACCACAATGTTTCATGTTCACCTATCCCGGATAATTCTTCCACCTCACTGGGACCTCCAGTCCAAAGATCCTGCTACTTTTCCATCAGTCAGTCCTCTCCCTTCTTCATTTCCTTTTTTAGCCACATCTTAATAAAACTCATTCCAATACCTTGCATTCACTTACCCCTCTGTTTTCATTGCACCGACTTGACAAAACACCAAACTCAGACGGACTCAGCTATCTATTTTCTCCACGCTTACAGCTAAATTCTCCTGGACAAAGTCATACAACGGGGCAGATTGATTCTACTGTTAATACTTATTCCTCAAACTCAAATGGGTCCCTAACACTGCTCAGCGATTCTACTGCATTCCTTTGGTCAACTCACTTTCCCACTCTTGCAACCACTATTTCCAAACCTTCTCCTCAAAACTCCTATCACCTATGGGAGCCAGCCTCCTAGAGGGTTCCCTAGTATTCACACCCTTGTGTAGCCTCTGCTAACACTGTACCAGGTTTTGTCTGTGTGACCAATAGAAAATGGCAGAAGGGGTGATGGTACATCACCTCCAAGATTAGGTCACAAAAGGCACTTTGGCCTCCATCTTGGTGCTCTCTCAGCTCACCCACTCTGGGGAAAGCTATGTTGTGCGCTGCCCCATGGAGAGGTCCACGCAGAGAAGAACTGAAGCCTCCAGCTAACAGCCATGTCAGTGAGGTTGGGGTGGCTCCTCCATCCCCAGTCAAGTCTCGAGAGAGTGAAGCCCCAGCCCAGAGCATGACTACAACCTCAGGAGGGATCCTGGAGCCAGAACCAGCCAGTGAAGCTGCTCCTAGATTTCTGACTCTCAGAAACCATGTGAAATAATGCATGTTTGTTGTTTTAAGCTGCTAAGTTTTAGGGTAATTTGTTATATAATAGATAACTGATAGGCCACCTGCTCCTATCTCACTTTCAGCAGATGATCTCACCTCCTACTTTACAGATAAAAATAGAAGTAATCAGACAGGAACGCCATCTTGCAAATGTACCCTCATCTCTACATACCCTACCCTTTCCTGGAACAATGGCGGAGCTGTGCTCCCTCCCACTGAAGGCCTGTCCCTCCCCACGTGCTTTGGGTTCCATCTCCTCCTGCCTTCTCATGAGGCTGGCACTATTGATTGCTGTCTTTCATGTAATCAGCTTCTCCTTTTCAGCTGGGTTTTAAAAACTCAACGAGAGAGAGAGAGAGAGAGATGGGGGGAGGGAGGGAGGGAAGGAAGGAGGGAGGGGTGGGTGATCCTCCTTCCATCTTTCATCATCTTTCAACTACTGCCCTGTGGCAGACTGCAAACTGCTCCCCACCATCCAATCTCTCTTTCTTCCCTTCAGTAATCAAGGACAAACAGTTTTATCTTTTGGGGTTGGCAGAATGGCAGGAGACTTTTTTTCTGTCATTTCAATCTGTTAGTATTATTTGTGTGATAAACAAAAAATGGAAATAGAATAGAATAGATAAAAAAGTTGAAATCCTGATTTGCTTTACTCAGAGGAAAATTTTATATATTTAACTGTATTCTTATCAATCACCCCTCCAGAAAACCCATGCAAATCTCAATTTAAAAAGAAGTTTCCAAAATGGAACACATAATAAAGGATACAAATGCTCCTACCACAAATGTTGGGTTAAAGACATGATTCTGGAATGTGAACAGTGTCAGTCCCATGTAGGAGAAGATGAAATTCTCTGCCAAGAAATTGAGAAGCTCAAACAACTGAAACGAAATTTTAAAAGGTTAGTCCAGTAAATAAAGTTACATAATTTGAAAACATGAGTATTACTAAGATATTGAAACAGATACTTCAAATATGTAACGTTCATGTATATCCCCCCAAACTCATGATTCAGAGGGGAGCAAATGTAGAGATGACATTTTTCTGGGCCCACAGAAAAAGCCAGAAATGTTACCCCTTCACTTCCCCAGTCAGCTTCCCTTCTTCAATCCCCATATTCAGTCATTCTTGTCCTCATCCTGCAAACCCTGCCAATTTTTCTTTTGCAATGTTCTTTGCTGTCCCTGCCACTGCCTTAGTCTAACTTTCATCAGTTCCCACCCATAATGCTGTGAAAGAGCCCTAACTGGTAACCCTGCAATCCCTAAAAATATGGCAGTTCCAAGACACGTCCCTCTTTACGGGCTGTAAGATCCAGTTCAAATCCTTTCATCCTGGCACAGAATGCTTCGTGACGACTCTCACAACAGCACCTTGCCATGTGATTTCACTTTTTACATGGGTCTCAGCCCTCACTGAGGGAGTAGGGCTTACACATTATAGCCTGGTGCTCTGTACCCTCCCCTGCTGCCTGCCCACCTCCACCTGTTCACATCACTGTGATGAAAAGGCCACAACTAGAAGCATGAAAATTACAAAAGAAGAAATCTCATTGGTAAAGGCAAATATACAATAAAGGTAATAAATCAACCATATATAAAGCTAGTAGGGGGCTTCCCTGGTGGCGCAGTGGTTGAGAGTCCGCCTGCCGATGCATGGGACGCGGGTTCGTGCCCCGGTCTGGGAAGATCCCACATGCCGCGGAGCGCCTGGGCCCGTGAGCCATGGCTGCTGAGCCTGCGCGTCCGGAGCCTGTGCTCCGCAACGGGAGAGGCCACAACAGTGAAAGGCCCGCATACCGCAAAAAAAAAATAAAATAAAATAAACATGGTGGGGGTAAAATGCATTTGAACTTAAGAGCTCAGCAAATATATGCACCCCACTGTTCACTGCAGCATTATTTACAATAGCCAAGGTACAGAAGCAACCTAACTGCCTATCAATAGATGAATGAATAAAGAAGATGTGGGGGGTGTGTGTGTGTGTGTGTGTGTGTGTGTATACCCAATGGAATATCACTCAACCATGAAAAGGAATGAATTCTTCCCATTTGCAATGACACGGATGGACCTAGAGGGTATTATGCTAAGTATAATAAGTCAGAGAAAGACAAATACTATATGATTTCACTTATATGTGGAATCTAAAAACCAAAAAAAAGAAGAAATATAACAAAACAGAAAAAGAGTTACAGATACAGAGAACAAACAGGTGGTGGCCAGAGGAGTTGGGGGTGGGGGAAGGAAAGAAATAGGTGATGGAGACTAAGAGGTACAAATTTCAAATTGCAAAATAAATGAGTCATGGGGATGAAATGTACAGTGTGAGGAATACAGTCAATAACTATAATATCTTTGTACAGTAACAGATGGTAATTAGACTTATGGTCATCATTTTGAAATGTATAGGAAAACCAAATTGCTATGTTGTATAACAGGAACTAACATAGTGTTGTAGGTCAATTATACTTCAAAACAAACAAACAAACTCATAGAAAAGAAATCAGATTTGTGGTTACCAAAGGCAAGTTGTGGGGAGAGGGGGAATTGGATGAAGGTGGTCAAAAGGTACAAGCTTGCAGTTATAAGATAAATAAGTACTAGGGATGTAATGTACAACACGATAAATAGAATCAACACTGCTGTATATTACATATGAAAATAGTTAGGACAGTAAATCCTAAGAGTTCTCATCACAAGAAAAAAAATTTTTTTCTATTTCTTTAATTTTGTATCTATATGAGATGATGTGGTCGTCATTTCATGATGTATGTAAGTCAAATCCTTATGCTGTACACCTTAAACTTAGACAGTGCTGTATGCCAATTATATCTCAATAAAACTGGAAGGATAAAAAGTCATAAGACAAGGGAAACAAGGAAAGGAAGTTAACTGACTGACCACTGGAGCCACAATAATAACAGCCCCTGGCTATTCTGCTGACCTATCTATACCCTAAAAGCTGTCACCCTTCAATCTGACAATCCCATCTATCTCTGGAGTCAACAGAAGAGGAGTTGAAATGAGCAGACATCACTTTGAACAGAACAAAGATTATTTTTCAGTAAAGAAAAAATCTGTTTTGCTGCAAGGAGGAAAAGTTTATTCACAAACTATAAAGTTTCTCTTACCTGTTTAGTTCTATGCTGAGACTCCGTGGACAAATTATTGTATGTATAATGGGCCTGTGTGATGCCACAAAACAATACTGCAACCACACCTATAAATACAACAAGTTCCAAGTTCACATAAAAGGAGAGTTCCCAACTTCTATACGGAGGCTCTTATTTTACAGAAGTAAATTATATGCTTAGTGTTAAAATTTTCGGTTGTGACTTACTTTGTTGAGAGGAACCGCTTCCATTGAAAATCTTTTACATTCTAAAGTGACAGCATAAATCCCAACCCTAACAAGTGTGTTCAAACACTAGAGGGGTTGGTCCACACACAGAAAAAAAATCACTGGCTAAGTCCCTCCTTGTAAGGGTTTACAATTAAAAGGAAAAAGTAACCTACCTGTGAAACCCCATGCTTCAGCCAAGAGGAAGGTACTCCAGGACATCAAGAAGAACAGGCCTGTCTCCAACAACTGGAACTCTCGTAATTTGGTGAACTTTGTCACGTAAGACTGTCAAGGTTGATAACACGATCTCATAATACAGAAGTGTGACTAGAAAAAATAGTAGTCGAAGCAAGGCAAGCATAAAAGCAAAAGAAGGGTTCTCCAGTCTCTAACACAAAAGTCACAGAATAAGGAGGTACCAAAGCAAAGAAACTCTGAATACAAGCATTGTACTAAGGAGTCAGCAGCCTTCCCTTCCATGAGAAAGTCCTATAGCTTAGTCCATCCAATTGTTTTACGGGTATCCCATGCCTTGCTAGAAACCACACAGTAAAGAATAGACATGACAGTAAAGGACAGGAGTGACAGATCAGATACACAACATGCCAACTCTATTAATTTGTGACCCAAAGCGAGAAAGTTCCATAATGATAGCAATTTGTATCTATTAAGAAATATGTCATTTCCATGAGATTTCATGTTCATTTAATCCTCTAATACCTCTGTGATGTGGAGTATTCCATGATGAAGAAACTGAGGCACGTCCCTCACTCATACTAGTCTAACAAGTATATGTTACTTGCCAGTGGAAGGGCCCGTGTCAAGCTGTGGCGAATCTCAGGCTGGAGTCTACATTCTCTTCAAAAACTGTGTACTACAACACAAAGATTAAGTTCCTCAAGGAACTTATGCTAGGGAAGAAATCCTGGTCCTTCTTCAGAACTCTTTTCACTGTCCTTTTATGCCTCAGTTCGTCTGTAAAAAGCCCGAAGACAAGTTTCTTCCACCACAAAACTGAAGTATAGAAAATGAATATATTCTCAGAAAAAGTACTTGTTTTATATGAAAGTACCTTAGAAGTTTTAGAGCTGGAAGCTCTTTAGAGATCAAGCCCCACTCATCTTCCCTGCTGTCCCAGCCCTCTACCTTCCTACACTGAGGTCCCATGAGGTGAAGTGTCAATGCTTCTATATCAGAAGCTCCAAAAGGCAGAGGCCACGTCTGTCTTGTTTATCTTTGATACACAGGGCATAGCATGTGGCATGTAGCAGGCAATCAAGAAATTTTTTTGAAGAATGAAACACTGATATAAAAAGGAAAACTGAAGTTCCAGAATTTTAGGGATATTTGCACTTAAAGAATCCAATAACAGAAAATTTAGATCCATTTATTAAACTATCATTTTCTATTATATTTTAACTTATTATATTTTAACTTAAAACTACAATGAGTAAAAAAAAAAAGAGGGTTGTTTTTGAATGAATACAAGATTGACTTACTCAATATTTCTAACAGCAAATTAGTGGCAGTGCATAGGACTCGAGAGCGGAAGGTTAAAATCGGTGACAGCTGAGATGAACTCCCAGCTATCCTAACCTGGGAACCTTATTTTGTTCAACTGGCATCGAGGTCATACATTCCTATTTGTCCTATTAAACGAAGAGCAAAATACTGCCAGGATGAACAGCCGTACAGAACAAGCAGAGGCTCTTTGGAATATATCTACCTTTATATCAATTTAGTCTACGACCTTAAAGTTCACCCCATATAAAGCAGAAACTAACACACCATTGTAAAGCAATTATACTCCAATAAAGATGTTAAAAAATAAATAAATAAATAAAGTGGATGGATCTTAAAAAAAAAAGTTCACCCCCAAAGGGTCACTGTGTCCAATTAGAATTCTGTAGTGAGTGTTTGAGGGCATGAAGTCCTACACAAAACAATGAAATTCTTTTATTTATTGGTAAAGATGATTGCCTAATGTTTTCAAACCAAGTACTTGTTTATAAGGTTCATAATTATAACACTATGTCAACTATGGAACTAGTGGAGACCATGGAACACAGTATTCAATGACTCTGTGAGGTTAACAAGAAAAGATAAATAGAATAAAAGGATATTAAAGCTGTCACCACTCCAGTAGCAGCACCCATCGCGAAAGAGCCACTGAAGATTCCAAGGAAAATCCCGATAGACTTGAACATGGCTGTGACATCAAAGGTGTGGCTGTTGTCTCCGGCTGGCTGGTATGCTACTATTGAGCTACAAAAGAGAGGTGGTTCTTACTTCTAGAGGCAACTTTTACTTTTAAAACATTATCTAAAAAAAGAGTAAAATAAATTTTAAAAAATTACCTAGTGTAGAGCTTGAAGATGAAATCAGAGGGCGTAAAAACCAAAAACTTTGGATTTGAATTGCCAAAATAAGGTTGGACCAAGCCTTTTCCTCCAGCCTCAAGATACTGTGCAGTACTATTCTTTTGTGACTCTGTTTATGACTTACTGGTACTGAGTGCCTGAAAGCCCTAATGTACTAATGTGAACAAACTAATGAAAAATTCCCCGTATTTCCAACAGAGGCATAAGAATATAAAGAATATTGTTCAATACTCAACCCGGTCACATTTTGTTTTTCCTGTGGGAAAAAAAAAGATGACTAAAGTACCCTTTCAACTTTTAGAATAACAGAATGGGCCCAATGCCTCCTATCTATTCATTCACTGAAATGGACTTTTATAGATAAAAGGGCTTGAAAGGCCTGCCAAGGAATTAGAATCCACTTGACAGTACTTTTAGCATACCCAGCTGGATCCTCCACCTCGAACTTCTGAAAGAAAGCCACTCTGTAAGAGGCCAAGACAAGCAATTAGAAGGGACACTCTCCATCTTGAACTCACAGTTCAAACCTAGTCTAAAAATACTTCTTTTAAAACAGTCGCCCCAGGAAGTAAATACAGCGGAGAAAATCACTGTTGCTAGTGGGTCTCTGGCAAGAGCACCTACCATTACTAAATCAGTTCTCATCTCAGTTAATTGAGGTGCCAGTGTTTTTATAATAAATCCAGACTCAAAGACATCATGCAAGTCATGTTGAAGAAAAGAAGCAGAAAAAACACATTCCAAAGAATATAATGAATTCTCCCTGTGGTTACTGCAATGTTTTTTATGGTTCAAGGCTAAAAAATGGCCTTGCTATACCATGTTTACCAAGTTCTCTTCATACCTCGCTGGTTAAACTAAAAAGCAGAACAAAACAAAATAAAATCTAAGACCAAGCTAAAATTTCCTAATTTTACCTATTTTATTGAAGTATGACTCTAACATGAATTTCTGGTAATGGCATCTAGAAATTTCTGAGACTCAATCTGAATTGAAAAATTTAAACATTTGCATTTAAATCTTCAAAGTGACCAGATCATTTTGGGACTGGTAGATTTGATATTATTTCAGTGAATAGGAAATGGCCTTTAATGTCATGCTATCTTACCTACACATAAAGGGCTCCACCACTGTAAATGAGATTTGACTACATTATAGCATGAAAATATAGTGGCTGGCTGGAGAAAAGAAAGGATATTGCTACAATAACCTTCCTCCCTGGCGATAGTTTTCAAAATGCCGGCAAGAACAAAATATCGATGCCATGCCTCCTGAGACTGCTTTCCCTGGATTGGTTCATGGAAATTCAAGATTCACACTAATCATTATTTTATTCTTTAATCACTAAAATGTATAAGAACACAGGAAAAGCATGGTGGGCTGAGAAGAGATGACAGGTTTGTTTTCTTCCTTTTCAGTCAAATGTTGGCCTCTGGATTGAAATCTTAATTCATCTTTTCTACATCAGTCAACATTTTATCTTGAGGCAGTAGCATTTTTATGAATACTTAAAAAAAATCCTGAGAGTAATACAATGTACAATTTAGGGGGGAAAAATCACCCCATCTGGATTGAAATCTTAATTCATCTTTTCTACATCAGTCAACATTTTATCTTGAGGCAGTAGCATTTTTATGAATACTTAAAAAAAATCCTGAGAGTAATACAATGTACAATTTAGGGGGGAAAAATCACCCCATCATTCCACTACCCTGACAGATCTATTATTTTCCTTCTGTATTTCTTTCCCCTCTTTTTGTTACATGCATGCTATTTCATGTTTAGTTGTAATCATAGTGAACATATGGTTTTGAATTCTGCTTCTTCAACTGACAATGACATAAGAATTATTACAGTCTAACCATGGTTTTTTAAGACTTCAAAAATGATCCAAATGGATATAACATAATTTATTTAACCATTTCCTCTCTGTCGGACATTTAAAAGTTTTGCTTCTATTATTTTTGCTACTATAAATAACAGTGTGAAAAACTTATTTGTGCTTTCTACAAATTTTGGACGATTTTCCTGTGCTACATTCCTAGAAATAGGGTATTACTATACCTATGGCTCCTTTTACATGTTGAACAATGGCTTTCAAATAGATCTGTATTACATTTCAGGAGGGAAATATGACTACATCTCTCAATGTTTTAGTGATCATATCCATTGGCCTAGAAATTCTACTTCTAAAAAATATCCTACAGAAATACTCTCAAGGATTCACACAGATTTACACATAAATATGTTCACTGCAGTGCTATTCGCAATAGTACGATATTAGAAAACACCAAATATTAATCAACAGGGGGTTGGAGAGGTAAATTTGTAGTGCATTCATACAATGGGATAATGGAGGTATTAATACAGTACAATGTCTATGTGAAAAAAGCAAGTTACAGAAAAGCATGTATAGTGCTATGCCTCTTTCTGTTTAAAAGTTAATATATTTATATGTATGCTAATATCCTAATGGAAAAAATCTGGATTAAAAACCTTAATAGTGGTTATTTCTGAGAGCTGAAATTTCAGGAATTTTCTACTTTCTAAGTCAACTACTTTGAATATTAATTTTATTATCATAATGATAAAATATAAAAGAGTAGGTAATACCAATTTCAATGTCAACAACAATGTACAAGTGATATAGTTTTACAACTCCAGGGTGTCTCAATCCTGGCATTATTGATATTTGGGGCCAGATAATCATTTGTTGGGTGGTGGGTGCTGTCCTGTGTATTGAAGGATATTTAGCAGCACCCCTGGCTTCTACCCACTAGATGCCAGTAGCAACCTCCTTCCATTCATGATAACCAAAATGTCCCCAGACATTGCCAAATATCCCCTGGTTGGGGGGCGGGGGGCTGCAAAACTGTCCCCGGTTAAGAATGACTGTACTAGACCATTACCAGCAGTAACTATTTTCACTAACAATTTTTTTTCTTGTTAACTGAATAGGTAAAAATGGCCACTAATTTAATATGTATATCTCTGATAACCAGTAAAGTTAAAGAGTTTGTCAGCCATGTTTGTTTACTCACACTTATATTCTATAAAATGTAAATGACCCTAAAAACATATTTTAAAGTAGTATGAATTTAGGTCTCCAGGGTAATCATGGTATATCCATTCAGAGGTATGCTATGCAACTTAGACTTCATCTCTAACTAGGTATGTATGACACTGTATCAGTACACACAGCTCTACCTCATACAGCAATATATGAGGGAACCAGTTTCACTCCACCCTCACCAGATTAAAAGCATTAACGTTAACAAAAAAAAAAGTCACTGCTAACCTAACAGGTCAAAAAGCAAACAAAAACAACTTCCAACATAAATTTCAAGAACAGATGACTTAACCTGTTAATTGCCAAGCAGAAGTCCTTCAGAAAGGGGCCCCCCCTCTTTGTAAAAGGCTGTTTCTATAGAATATACACATTAGAAAATCATCAAACAGAAATCAACACAAGGTAGACTATTTCTATCTAACGTACTTTTAGAGGCAAATGAAAGATGATGAAAAACATAACGCCGAGCACTCCAGCTAGTGACCTCCCATAGCCAGCAACATCACTGGTTTCCCTTCATCTTTTGGGCAGGAACTCATTTGCTCACTTCTATTAAGATACTTACACAGCTAATGATTCCCCGGGTATGATACTCTTTAGATACAGTCCTTCTCCACCACACTTCCAGCAGACTATGGAATGAGTTAACTCATCGCCTGTGAATCTAGAATAGTACTAGCTATGTACCATCCTTAGGAAAATTGAGGAAAGAATCACTTGAATCGTTCTCTACAAGGCTTAAATTCTCTCACACGACCCTGTTTGAGAAAGGTTGCAACAGAAGGACAAGAAGTCCTTTCCTCTTTGTGAGACGTGTAACGGAAAGGGCATTCTCTTTCTAACACATTTATTCTTCACCAACACTGATACGTACACCCCCAAGCTCAAAATTTTCCGATGAGTTTTCTTCTTTTAATACTATTCAACTGTTCTTAAAGTTGCAGGAAATAAGTTACTTTATTAATGGAAAAACTAAGGCACAGGGCACATCAGCTTAAGATAGGACCAGAAAGGAGATTTTTCTGACTCTTAATCCATTAGGGCAATGAGGAAGGAACACGTATTAGTAAATGATTAAGTAGCAGAATAATTATCTAGGATGGCGAATTGATGCTAAAAGTAACTGCCTGTACCCTATTCTCTTCGTCTGGTAGCACTGGTGATCTTACATGTTCTTATGTGCTGAAAACTTCAACAATCTTTGTAGCTTCATTTTTTTTTATAACATGTAAGTTATAACCACACTATCCATTTCTTCCTCCCTTCAAACAATAGAAAACTTTTACTTTGCACCTATCATCGTTGAAGGTACATACATTTAGTATCAATATTAGTTCTAGCCTTTGGGCTTTATTTCTTAAATTAAATTTACATTAGTTGTAGACAGCTGCAAAAAATCTGGCAATAAATATGGTGGAGGGGGTAGAATTTATATACATTACATTCACAAAAGAAGATTTGATCTTTTGCACATCTTCATAAACAACATTTAAGGGATTAGTGTTACATCTCAGAAAGGATAATTTTCACTTTGCTATTAGACAATGGGGGCAATCAAGCTGTGTAAACCAGAGTCAGTGACTGATTACTCTTTTATAGTTAATGAAGTGGAAATTAAGGAGAGAAATAAAAGTAAGGAGGAAAGGTGAAGGGGTTTTACTTCTCTCTTGTAGAAAGTTCTGGTGTGGAGTAAAGGCAACTGTCTATAGGGTTAGATATTTGCTTAGCAGGACTGAGTTGGCAGGACTGAGCTCCTCAGAGGTTCAGACCCATTCTTTCACCTGCAAACACCTTCTGGTAGCATGTATAGTAATTTCTATAACTAGATTAAAATATTGCTCATTTTCATTATCTTTAAAAAGTGTATTATTTAATACTTCTAAAAATTAAAAAGTTTCTGAAATGATTATGTTAAATAAGAGAAATATGAATTAAACTATGAGGTATTTCTCAATCATCAAATTGGCAAAGATACCAAAGTCTGACAAATACTCTGTTGGTGAAGCTATGAGGAAACAGGCACTCCCACAATTTGGTGGTTAAAATGCAAAATAGCATAATACCTTTGACAGGCAATTTAGCAATGTAACAAAATTACAAATGTATTTACCCTTTAAGCCACTCATCTCACTTCTGGGAATTTATCCTACCAATATACCAGTGCATATATAAAACAGGTTAAGTTCAAGGTTAATCACTGCAGCATTATTTGGGATAGCAAAGAATTGAAAACCCTTTATGATTCCACCAATAGGAGACTGATTAAATAAACTATAGTACAGTTCATAGAATACTATGCACCTGCAAACAAAGAATGAGAAAATTCCTTGTTTTGATACAGAAAGATCTCCAGAATATAGTTATGTGAGAGAAAGTCAGGTAGGTATAGAACATATACAGCATGCTACTTTTAAAATAAGAAATAAGAGGCAAATAAGAATATTTATTCATATGTGTGCTTACATTTGAATAAAGAAATACTAGGATACACAAGAAACTAATAAAATGGTTACCTATGTAAGGGGCTACGGGGACAGGTGGATGAGGACAGGAGTAAGAACGTGACTTTTCAATGTATACCCTTCTATATCGTTGTGATTTTTGAACCATGCGAATATATATGTACGCCAAAAATTTAATTTGATGAAAAACTAAAACGTCCATGTTATAATATTAAAACAGAATACAAAATTATACATACACTACAATCACAACTATGTAAAAATACTATGCATAGAAAAAAAAGAATTTTAAAAAATGTCCTAGAATGTTTACAGTAATTGTCTTTAGGTGTCAGGAGTACATATCATTTTTTTCCCTTCCTTTTCTTCCGTGCATTTTCCACGTTATCTATAAGTATATATTTCTTCAAGAGGAAAAAAATGCTTCAGTTTTTCAAATGTTTCCATTCATAATGCACTTCACTCAATAAGTGACTTCTGGTTCTTAGAACCCTAACATTCAATATACAGAATATAATAAGAAAACAAACACTTACGAAGACAGCACTATGGCAACAGCATCATTGAGGACACTTTCACCAAAAAGAAGTGCATAGAGTTCAACATCAACTTGAAGCTCGTGGAATATGGCAAGAACAGTCACTAGCAAGTAGAAAGAGTCAGAGGAATATTAAGACATTACAAATATAACATTTTTCCCTTCACAGATGATCGTAATAGCTATTTAGAAATTCATTCTTCATCTCAGAATTCAATCCTAATAAACATTCTCTTACCATATCAAAGATTCAGTAATTTTATGTCAATATTTTTCTTTTCCATAACTGTGTACCTGTAATATCTCCCTTCTCTCTCTTACAAACACCTGAAAATAACCTTGGAGGACTGAGTTGGCCTACATTCTTCATGCAAATGCTAATAATCTTGTCTTGTACATTTCTTTTCCATAAAAAATACATGCAGAATTTCTTACAGACCAGGTGATCATTAATCTTTGATGAAGAAAACTATTATGAAAAGCATTTCCTGCTGCAAACTTCATTTTTTCCTCGGAGCCTTACAACTCACTTCTATTTGACTTACAAATTTCAAGCACACCAGTTTAGCAAAGACAGTAGGAAATGAAAACACAAGTTTGGTTTTCGGTTGGGATAAAATTTATGACCAGAATTACAGCTGCTATATTTAACTTAATAAGAATCCAATCATCAGGCTATTACAGCTTGAGAAGAAAAAAAACCTTCTCTTAGGAAACAATTACATGAGAATTCTTAGAAAATCAGAAGAGACTGAAGTTGCATTATAACTTTAATTGCTGAGTCACGTACAGCTCGCTTGCTAAATAAACCCAAGCAGACATGAAAGATTATTATAACCAGAGTTGGGAGAGCCTCTTCAAATGCCAACCAAAAAACAGGAAGCTTGTATTTTAAAAGATATAGTTTCTACTGCAAAGCATTTCATCTGGAATATCCTGATATCAAAGCTAACCAAGAGAAGGAGAAAAGGAGGGCAGGAGCAATGCTGTAGAATTTTAAAAAGAGAACCTATGGCTCATCCTTCTATCAAGTGAACAACTGCAAAATAATAGAATTATTATATGGGCAAATACCTATATAATTCAGAAGAAATATAACTATCCAGCTTTATATAAGCAGAACAGTTTTGCTTGAGCCATCCAGGCAATACTCCCACCAAAACAAAACCAGTTTTAAGTAATGTAGCCAGTCCAACTGACTCAGGTTTCTCATAGATTTTGAAAAGTCGAGGACCTTGCTTCTAGTAAGAGAACACGGAAAACAGAGACCACTGGCTTCCTGCAAAAACCATCCCAACTTCATACTGATAATGGGAACAGCTACAAACAGTAAGGGGGCAGCCCTGACTATCTTTAAGGAGGCGATTTGCTTTTCAGTTCTAAAAATGCCAAACTATACAAATACCTCTCTAAAATGTCCTCTGAGCTTCTAAAATCATCTCTTATAGAGTACAGAGCATATTTTCCTACTTTCTATAACACCCTGTGTTATCAGAGTTAACATAGGAATTCAGAGATAACCTTTGACTATGCTGGATGATAATTAAAGATTATTAACTTACAAGGTCAAAGGGTAAAAGAGAACAAACCTCTACCAAGGATCTGAAATCTAGCATCAGTAAAAGAAAACTTGCATCTTTAGTTCAAAAAATGCAGTCTCTGCTCTTCAGCCTATATATTCTCTAAGTTCTTAATCTGAATGTAGCTGTGAAGCTCACCAATACTACATTAGAAAAACTACAATCTAACTTATCTAACTCAATACAATTAAATTCATTCTCTAGTCATGCTAATATCAAAACTATTTTATAATCCAAAAGCCAATTTTATAAAAACAATTCTTTAATGTATATTACTGCCCACCAATGACCCCAAATCACACTTGTTCTAGCACAACAGCCTTCTAACAATCATTTTAAAACTTTTTTTCTTACTCTTAAATGCAGATAGCTGAATGTAAACAGATTTTTAGGGATCTGTTTTCTAGAGGCTTGAAAGGAAATGTATAGTTATTACCCATCTTAACTAATATAGTTCATCTTCTATACCCAGTCACTAGGGATAGAGACCAACCTGAATTTCTGAAGAAAATACCTTACGGCCCTCATTTAAACATCATCAAATTGTGGACTAGTAATAGGAAATACAGTAAAAAGAAACAAATGTGTGCTTAAGCCAAAAGGAGCCATTAATTTTGTTTTTTTCCTCCACAGTTGGAAAGTATAGTAAGATGGGGAGTACCTAATCCTGAATTCTACACCTCAAAGGAAGAAATACGTACATGTGTGTTGATGGAAAACCACTGTACAACTTAAGTACTTAAGCTCCACACTCATGTAAAACATACCTGGATCAGTTGCTGATACGATAGCACCAAACAGCAGGCAATCTGTAAAGTAAAAATCTCCCGCAAGTTGTCCAGTTACTTTCATCAGTGTTACACAGCCATACATTATTGATCTGTTCAATAAACATATGTCTACTTTAGAAAAAAAATCAACTGTTAAAGAAGTTACAATACAGTAAGAACAGAAAGATGGGTCTACTGTAGTACTTTGTGACTAATCCCAAATTTACTGCATGTCATTTAAATATGGTAACACCTTAGCCTTAAGGAAAATTCAAACAACTTATCTGTGTGAATACATTTTACTGCAAAAGTTCTTGGACACATTCGAGAATACAATACTGCAGAAGTCAAATATGTATTATTGTAAAATGATAATTTGAAGGCTAAAAGTGTTTTAAGCTTCAAGTACTTACCCAATTACGAAACAAGAAATTGCGGTTCCAAGAAAAGCATACGCTAAGATAGACCCAAGGTTTCGAAAGAAATGTCTCTGACGGAAAAAAAAAAAAGTTACACCGTGTTAGAATACTCACCAATTATTTAAAAAAGAAAAGGTTTTCTATTCTAGTGTGCTATGCTAATATTAAATGCATTATTCATTCAAGGAAATAAGTAAGAGAAAGAATTTTTGTATGGGCATAAACTTCAGCATGTGAAAAGGATAGGAGAGGGAGGAGGGCGAGGAACCTGGAAGGAACTGCCTGTTTCTGAAGGTGTCGAAGATGATAAAGTCCATGGAGTTTAAGGCTGTTCAAAGTATATGAAATACAAAAGCACTTACTCTTTTCAGACTATATCCCGCATAAAATATGATAGGAGGAAGTAATATGTTGAAAAATACTTCTGGATCAAAAGTAACCTGTTAAAATAAAGAGTTCTTTTAGATGAATTCCCTCAGGAGATTTCTTATTACATTATCAAATGAGCAAAAAGAAAAAAAGATTAAATGTTAAACTGGCAAAAGGCAAGAATATTACCACTGTGGTAAGTGAAAAATATTTCATATAGGATAGCTGTTATTCCACTTCTCAACCAAATGACAAGGAGATGATGGCGTTGGAACAATCAGTTAAGTCCTATCTGTGCAAAGTATCTTAAAATACTATGATAGCAAAAATTTTTTAAATAAGAGAAAGTATGAACATGTCTGCTTTAAATAAGAGACCCAAAACTGGCAACATAAAATTTGGGGGTACAGCATTGTTGTTGGCAAGAGGAAACAGACTTCTTGCATAGGTAACATCTCTAAAGGTATATAACATAATATTGTGGTAAAAAGTTTCTGCACAAGTCAGATTTCTAGTCCTGACAGCCCATTCCTTTTTTTTTTCTTTTGCGGTATGCGGGCCTCTCACTGTTGTGACCTCTCCCTTTGCGGAGCACAGGCTCCAGAAGCGCAGGCTCAGCGGCCATGGCTCACGGGCCCAGCCGCTCCGCGGCATGTGGGATCTTCCCGGACCGGGGTACAAACCCGTGTCCCCTGCATCGGCAGGCGGACTCTCAACCACTGCGCCACCAGGGAAGCCCCAGCCCATTCCTTTTAATACCTATTTCCTGTAATAATACAGACGCCCCCTTCTGTTCATAAGGCTGTAGTATTTGACATGAACACAGAGCAGCTACACATACTCATGCTAAAATTTCATTTCCTAGAACTCTTAAGGAACTGGAATTTTCCACAGGTGGAAAAAAACCTCTTGCTGCAAAGTAAACTGTAAGTTAGTATGAAATTTTTAAAAGCATTAAAGATGGTCAGGAACACAACCAAGTAGCTATAAAAGCCAAGTCCTGCCAATGTAGAAGGCAGAAGTGGAGGCAAATGGCCAAGGGTGGGCGAAAACAGAGACATGAGCAAAGACGCCCTGAGAAGCTTCAGGATGGCAACTATGGGGAGGACAGGAGAAAGCAGCTCCAGGAATGTCTGGAAGCCAGTAAGACTGCAACCCAACCTACATCAAGCTTCACGCACACCATGGTACAGTACCTGATACTCAGGCTGAGGCCCCTGAAGTTGTGCCAGATTATGAATCAAAGAAAGATTAACTTGTGCTCAGCACAGAACACAATCAAGGCAAGAAAGAATTCAAAAAAATATTAATGGAATATTTTAGGTATTATCAAATAAACTCAATGTGCTGAAGTACTATAAAACTCTAAGGGCCATAAGCAAATTGAAAGAAACACTTATAAATTCTGCTTCACTCAATACTGGTCACCATTTATTACAACTGTAAACACTACAGAGTGAAACAAAAAGGGTTGTAGTACTTAGCCTCAATCAGAAAAGCAAACTATAGACATGTCAATTTCCTTAGCCTTGCATTACATTCGTTAATTGAGGTTTTACTCCATTTGAAAAGACTGATTATTCTAAATATCATTAAAAATGCATTATTTTTCTCCTGAATCACTTTGCTGCTATTATATACCTTAAAAAAAATCCAAAGATTCCCTTTAACGAAGAACTTACCTTTCTAAGCATTTCATTATCTTGAACGTTATTGAGCTCATGTGAACTGATCTCTCCTTTCAGCGTATACTCATAAAATTTTCCACTAACATTTACCAATAAGGTAGTTGGGCTTGACTGCACTTCACAGCTCAGGGTCACATTATTCACATCACTTGGAACATGAATGCCATATCGAAGCACAAGGCCCACCAAAAGACCTGGAAATAATAAAAGAATAATATAAGCTCTTCTTTCAGACAGAGACTACTTCTTTTGTACCCCACACATACCTTTGAATTGATAACAGAAAACCTCTTATGATAGTCCCTTGTGATTCTAAACTCATTTTTAGACCAAATGAAGTTACATTTTAAAGTATTACTAAATTCACAAATCTAAGAGTTCGATATTCATATAAGCCAGTGGGACAGGAAGGGAAAACATTCCCTAGGGTAACAACGTGTATCATTGCGTCCCTAGATCAAGATATAAATAAGTGATTAGGAAGGTAACAAAATGAGGAAATACCTTCAAGTCATCTGTACACAGAATATGCTCCAAGGTGTCCCAACCTAACTGTGTAATCATGTTAGAAATGTGTTTACCACCTCCATCCATCAATTCACAAGACTTAAACACATGCATTTTTCAAGTTATTCCTAAATCACATGGCTGGCCAAATAACACAAATTTTACAAATTGGAAAGTCAATAATTTTTCTAGATTGAGTTCTTCTAATACTAAAAGGTGAGATTTTAATTTTAAAATATGTTTCAAAATCAAAACATGGAACAGAAGTCCTGACTTTGACACTATGATGTCAATGTATTGCTGGAATTTTACTTAGATCATCATATTGACATTCAAATATGCACAATGATCTAGGTACTATAAACCTATACTGATCAAAATGTTTAATAATGATTTTATTGAGATATAATTCTATACAAAGTTTACCCTTTTAAACTGTACAATTCAGTGGCTTTTAGTATATTCACAAAGTTGGATACTGATCACTACTATCCAATTCCAAAACATTTTCATTGCTCCACAAAGAAACCCTAGACCTATTAGCAGTCACTCTCCATTTCCCCCACCCTGACTCCCATCCCCTGGCAACCACGAATCTACTTTTTCTCTATGCCTATTCTGGACATTTCATATAAGTAGAATCCTACAATATGTGACCTTTTATATCTGGCTTCTTTTACTTAGCATAATGTTTTCAGGGTTTATCCATATTGCAGCATGTATCAGCGCTTCATTCCTTTTTACGGTCAAATAATGTTCCAGTGTATAGATATACCTCAACTGCAAATTGAATTCCTGTCTCCTTTCTCCTTTCTCTTTCACCCTAACCAGTCAGCCTTTCTTTTAATATATATGATTGGACTACTATGCTAAGTAGGCCCCCAGGGTTCACAGATGAAAACAAGGTCCCGCCTTCAAGCAGCTCTCAGTCCAGTTGGTGAAAACAGACTGAATAAACAATTATAACACGATATGTGTGTGTGTGTGTGTGTGTGTGTGTGTGTGTGTGTATATACACACACACACACACACACACACATATATACAAGGTATTATAAAAACAGAAAAGATGTACCTAAGGAAGCCTGAGGGAGTGGGACATTAGGAAAGTCTTTCCAGAGGTGTCACCTAAGCAAGTAACAAAGTAAGAGAAAATGGTTGTCCAGGTAGGAGGAATAGTAGTACATACCCAGTCAAGGAAGAGTGAGAAAACACAGCCCTTTTAGGGGATCATAAATAGTTCAGTATGGCTGGGATATAAAGTGGCAAGAGTTGAGGTGTGAAACAAGAGACCTCACATGTTGGGGAAGGGAGTGTAGACTTTGTCCTGAAAGCAAAAGGAAGCCACAGAACCATAGATGTCAAAGGGCTTGACATCAGATTTTTATTTTAGCAAGACTGGTCTAGACTACAGAGGTTCAGAAAGGCCAGATAGAAGGCCACTGAGGTCATTCACGCACTAAGAGTGCAGGGCCTAATCTAAGAGAGCAGAGATAGGGAGAGAGGGGGATTTTTTTTAGAAAGTATTATCTTGTAGAAGGATGTGGTGACTGACTGGACTGGGAGGAAGGGAGATGAAAAACTAAGAGGAACCTAAATTGACTTGGCAACTAGGTGGGTAAGCTGGCCTAGGCAATCGGGGGGTAGGAGGGCCAGTCAGTGGGACAGGGAACAGACTTACAGGGGGAAATGCGCAGCTCCGTTTTGGACATGTTGAGTTTGATGTACCTGTGACACATGCACAGTTGAGTATGTGGGATCCGGACCTCAAGGAAGGGGGTGGATCTGGACTGGAGATATACACTTAGCAGTCATAAGATGGTTGAAGTGAAGCACAGATGGGATTACTTAGGGAGCAAACAAAGCGGGAAGAGGACTATGGATATATGCTCGGAGCTTTATGCCAAAATTAAGGGGTTGGTAGAGGAGAAGGAGATGATGAAGGAGTCTAAGAAAGAAAAGCCACAGGAGTAGGAAGAACAGAGGAGGAAGTGGTGAAAACTAGTAAATGCTGCAGCAAAGTCGAGGAAGACAGGCATTAAGAAGTGTCCATTGGGTTTGGCAACAAGGAGGTCATAGGTGACCTTGCTAAGAGCAGTTTGAGTGAAGAGGTGGGAGCAGAAGCCAGAGTGGGAAGCGATAAAGCAGAAACGGGGAGTGTAAGAGCAGTAGTTGGCTGAGAAGGGAGGAGGAAGCAGAGATGAAGGATCCTTCTGGTCAACTTACAGTCACATGTATTTTTTTTAAGTGAGCAGCAACGAGTAACTGGTAAACAGTACAATGACATCGACTCTAAAAAACGTTTTAACAAAGGTTCAGATTTAAAATAAATGAAAGATAAAATATTTGCAAATCATATCCTGATAAGGGGCTAATATCCAACATATATAAAGAACTCATACAACTCAAAACCAAAATAACAATCTGATTAAAAAATGGGCAGAGGATCTAAATAGACATTTTTCCAAAAAAGACACACAGATGGCCAATGGTACATAAAAAGATGCTCAATATCACTAATCATCAGGGAAATGCAAATCAAAAGCACAATGAGATATCACTTCACACCTGTTAGAATGGCAATTATAAAAAAGACAAAAAATGGCAAGTGTTGGCAAGGATGTGGAGAAAAGAGAGCCCTTATGTGCTGTTGGTGGGAATGTAAACTGGTGCAGCCAGTATGGAAAACAGTATGGAGGTTCCGCAACAAATTAAAAAAAGAGCTACTATATGATCCAGCAATTGCACTTTTGGGTATTTACCCAAGGAAAATGAAAACATTAACTCAAAAAGATATACGCACCCCTATGTTCATTGTAGCATTATTTACGATAGCCAGGATATGGAAACAACCTAAGTGTCCACTGATGGATGAATGGATAAGATATGGTACATATACACCATGGAATGTTATTTAGCCATGAAAAAGAATGGAATCTTGCCATTTGAAACAACATGGATGGAGCTCAAGGGCATTATGCTAAGTGAAATTAGTTAGACAAAGAAACACAAATACCGTATTCTCTCTCTTACATGTGGAATCTAAAAAAAAAATAAAAAACAAAGCTCAATAGATACAGAGAACAGATTGGCGGTTGCCAGAGACATGGGGATGGGGATGGGAGGTGGTAGAAATGGGTGAAGGGGGTATAAATTCATTTAAAATTTAAAAATAATAAATGAAAGATACACTTTGAAAATATCTCACCTCCAAAAAAAGAAACAAAATTAAAAAGTGATGGCTGGATATCAACCGTGTTTGATAAACATAACCTGGGAGAGAAAAGGCTATCAATCCATAGTCATCCTGCCTATATGATATAGGGACAGCTCTTTTCTCTACTATCTCACAAGACCTTCTAATTAAGATGTTCAGTAGTAGTAAGTTGTCCCATTACATTTATGTGTAAAAATCACAGTTAAGCTACTACAAACAGTAAAAATATCAGCATAAATTCTTTCCATATCCCCAAGCTTGACTGTGTAAGGAAGAGTACCCACTGGTTCTACCACGCCCTGACCCAATGCTGAAATGTCACTGGGTGCCCTGAGGAGGGCTCAGCACTTGGACAAATCTGAAACACACACCTTGGCAGTTAGAACACCAGCAAGGAGAATAATTACTTAGGTTGGAAAAAATCAAGATCCTTTTATAAAAGCATCAGACAGCTGAAAAATTGGAATTTCCTTGAATACAGTTGACAGATCAAGTTAACTTGGGTTCTGTGAAAGGTCAAATCCTAATCACAGAGTTAAAGCAATTCTCACTAAACAGAAAGTACACAAAAGGAGTGCTTTGTTAAGGGGATAAGGCAGAAAATTCTAGCCTCCTACATAGATAGAGGCACAAAAACTACTGATATCATGAAATTTAAAATTATCACTAACAGGCAACAAAGAGTACAACCACAAAGAGATATCTTTCACAAAACAGAGAAGTCCCATTCCTCCTACACATTCCTGACCCTCTTGTGCTGGAGACCCTCCCAGGGATACAGAACTCAGTATCACCCAAGGCCGCAACACTGTATGAGCCTCACAGTGGAAATTGGTTTTCTAATGGATTTCAGCACATTCTTCCAGATTATCACACTAGAAGCCTCTAATAGTCAAAAATATGGAAGGAATATCACTGGGGTATTGAGTGTGGCCAAAATTGATAAGATTTCTACAGATTAAAAAGTACATGTATGTGTGTGTGTATTTATTTATGTGTGTGTGTAGATTGTGTGTATGTACATATATAACACTTATCTACTTCTTGAAGAATGCTGTTAGATTCTGTCTGAAAAGCTAATTGAACTACTACAAATCTCTCAGTCATTATTTTCTCATCTATAAAATGGGGATAAATGACTTGCCCAACATTACTTGGCATTAAGTGGCAAAACCAGAACTGAAATCTGGGTTTTCTATTTCCAAAGTCTCTATAATTTTCTAATCACCTCCTTGCTCTCTCATCACTACTAACTTGCTCTCTGGTGGTTATGTCTCCATTCTCTCATAAGCTTCCCTCACAACTCACCTCCAAAACCCTTGTAACTTTAAGTGTTAACTCCCTTCATATCCAACCTTATTAAATTTAGTACAGTAGAGTGTAGGAGAAAAAGCACAAGTTTGGAAGGCAGACAGAAGTATGAATTCTGGCTCCATCAAGTTCTAGTCTGTGATCCTAGGGTACATAACTTCTCACTGAACCTCAGTTTCCTCATATGTAGTGATGATAATACTAACCTGTTTTGTCTTTATAGATAAGTTTTATCTCTTCAACATGAGGCAATATGGTTTTAAGGGGCTAAGAGAATGGGGCTCCTGAGGCCGATTGACTGTGTTTGAATCCTGCCTTAATACTTACAAGTTATGTGACTTCGGGCAGGTCATTTAACCTCCCTGTGCCCCAATTTCCTCATCTGCAAAATGGGAAAGATAATAGTACCCGTCTCACAGGGTCGTTATGAGGTTTAAATGAGATGATATTTGTTGAGCACCTAAGCAGTATCTAACACATTATAATGCTCAGTAAACACTACCTATTCAGTCACTAGATTGTAAGTGCTTTGAGGACACGGATGATGACTCATATCTGTATTTCTCATCATATCGCATACATCAAAGACACTTAATAAATATTTATTGATAAATCGCATTAGTTAAACCTAGGGCTCTGGATGCTGTAGTTTAAGGCATAATAAATATTGCTTCCCTGTCTTCTGATTTTTATACCATCTGTAAGCATACTGCAGTGAGTGATCACTTTTCAGACTTACTAACGGTGACTCACTTTTAAGCTTCTTAAGCAAGCTAGCCCAATGAACAGAACACTTGGGTGCTTTGACATTGTAACTGGGGCAATTAGGCTATATTACAATCTAGAAACTGACCACATTGGCAACTTAATCTCGCTCTCTCTTTTTACCCCGGCTTCTCAAAAAAATAAAGGAGAAGCTTATTTTAAGTAGCATTTTTCTGGGATTTAGATAGCTAAATCATCAGTGGGCTGAATCCTGGAGGTCTGGACATTCCCAGAGTAAGAAGCCCTTTCATCTGGAAGTCAAGCTGAAAAATAAAGGTCTTAAAATAATACATTAACGTAACAGCTATAATGGTACAAGAGTCGTAAAAATAGGTAAATGGCAGATGGTAATTAGGATTAGAAAATGTCCATTTCCATGGCAGTAAAAATACTTTGACCCAGCCCCATCTTTTCTCAAACTGGACTTGGAGTTGGTCAGGAGGCTGTTCATCCACAGCCCCCATCACCCATATTGAGAAAATGAGACAGGCTAAAGAATGCCAAGTCGTGGCAAATCAACCCAAATCGACTCACAGATAACACTCTTTCACTTTATATTCCACAAGAGATACCCTTGCTTTTCCTTCACAAAATACCAACACTAAGGTACTCCATCACTTTTCATTAACTTAGAAACATCAGAGAAAGCAATCAGTAATCCCATTTTTCTCCTTTAGCCCAAGAGTTAGAGGAGGTTAATGATTATCAACTACCAAAGAGCAAATATTTTCAGGGAAATTCTAAGTCCCTATTTGATTTTTATAAAAAATACTATATCTGCCTCTTAACTTACAAGACTGAATAATTAAAAGAAATATTCTGAGCCTAATCTGAGAAAATGCAGTTATAACAGCAATAATAATAATAGTATTGCAGCTCTCATTTAATGAGCATTTACTTAGGGGTCAGGTACTAAGCTAAAAACATTTCTTCCTCACAATAATGCTACTATCATTGTTCCTAACTTATAGATGACAGTGTAAGAAGGTAAGGGACTTGCCTAAGATCACACAGAGTTATTGGCATAGTAAGGCAGGAACCCAGGTCTGACTCTAAAGCAGGGGTTGGAAATCACAGTGATGGTCTGTTTTTGTATGGTCCAAGAGCTAAGAATGGCTTTTAAATTTTTAAAGGTTTACAGAAAGGAAAAAAACAAAACAAAGAAAAAAATGCAACACATTTCCACAACACAGAGATTGATGTGATCCACAAAGCCGACAATATTTACTCTCTGGCCCTTTACAGAAAAAATCTGCAGACCTCTGGTCTAAAGCCTTACATCTTTAACCACTTCATCACACTATATCTCTCTACAGGAAAGAGGTTTCTGTGATCAGTTCCTTCTTTCAACACCGTAATACTTACTTGGCATTTAATGGAATTTAAGATGCCTTTATTTTCTTTATATGACCTGTCTACCCAAGAAGGATAAGTTCCTTGAAGGTGGGGATCATATACTTCTTTGTATTTTCTGTGCATAACATAGTAGGCTGAGTAGCAAAGGTTTGTTGAGGATAGTAAATAAATCACACACAGGTATACAGAGAAATTATATAGAGATATATAGCTTATCTGGCTAATTTAGCTTAAGGAGCACTGCAAATAGAATGCAAAAAAAAACCCCATGAAATATGAAAACCACCCAATATGTCTAAAAACTAAGAATCCTAGGGAGCAAAGGTATTTTGCACACAGGCTTAGAATTTTATTACCTTACAAATGAAAAATAAGCCTGAGTTCCTGCATTTTCCTGATGGACACAACTACCTTTCCTTGCTATGCTACCCTTGAGCTGCACGTTCCAGAAGCCTGTATTTACTGGAAAGGGGCGGGGGGGGGGGGGCGTGTGTGGAGAAAGGTCCTTTTGTGCCAAGGCTTCTCCCACCTATCTGCAAGCCTGAGACACAAAGCTCAACAAGCTCATCAGTTTAAGCCTGTTCCAAATGAAGATAATCTTCGCTCGTGTACTGCACAGAAAGGATTGTTTGTCTGCCCTCATCTCTCCAGCCATATATGCCTCCGCGGTCATCTTAGATTAAGACAGTCAGCAATATGCATCTTTTCCTCTCATGAGGCCAAAATGCCTCCGAGTCCATGGTTTGATTTGCCCTTCTCTCCTCATGACCAAAAAATAAAGATAAATAAGAAACCTCGCAAAGAAAGCACACTAAGACACAAGAACTGAAGCCATTTACTCAACGATCTGTCAATAATCTTATGCTACCAGCAAGTCACCCATAATACCGCATATGCGTGGTGTTCCTAATTACTGTTTGGCCGAACTGTCCTGATCATCCTACAGTACAACATGCTGCTGGAAGATCTTTACCTCTTGTCCTCACCGCGGCACGGCCTGAATTAGAAGAGGCAACCATACGTATCCATATCAGATATTACAGGCATAGTACAATACATCAGGACGTCATCAAAAATGCCCTAAGCCTTCTTCGGCTTCTTTCCTGTTCAGGTTTTTACTTGGGGTACACGGGAGTCAGCTTTTCATTCTCAGCCTCCAAAGGACAGGGCGTAGCAAGATCTGGGTGATGGGGACAGGTGGACTCTGGCTCCAAAAGAACGTCAGATGCTGAGCAGCAGAGATACTACTGCAGCTTCAATGGACCTTAAACGAACTGACACCCAGAGAAATGGATCGCTATGCTGGCTTCCCCTCCCCCAGTCCTCAGCCTAATCTGAGACACCGCACCCACTCCCTTCCCATCCTCAGTCCCAGGTCCCGAGCTCGGTAGGCAGAGGCGGAGGGGGTGGCGGGTGCGGAAGAAAAAGGGGGTGGGGTCGGAGGAAAAAAAGGTGCGGACCGGCAGAGGAAAGGGGGGCGCGAAGCGGAGAAAACGGGGGGCGACGCTGAGGAGGAAACGGGGTAAGGCAGAGAAACGAGGGGCGTAGCAGAAAAAAGGGGCGCGAGGGAGAGAAACGGGGGTGGGGGAGAAAGGCGAGACGGAAAATGGAAGGAATTGGAAGGGGAGCCGAACGTAGGCCGTGCAGGGCCAGGAGAGGAGGCGAGGCAGCCGGGTAGCAGAGAAGGGGGGGAGCGCCAGGGGCGGACACGGGCTTGAGGCACTTGCCATAAATCATAGCCAGGCCGGTTTCGTGCAGGAAGCGGGCCCGGCGGTGCTTGAAGAGCCAGATCGTGAGAATGGTGAGCGTGAGCAGCAGGATGAAGATGAGCAGATTGGCGCTGTCCTGCCGGTGGCTCTCCTCCGCCTGCTTCTCTGACACGATCTCCTCGTCCATGGCTCTCGCTTCTCCGCCAGCGCCGTCCGAAGCCCCGGCCCAGCGAAAGACTCCCACTGCGAGGAGCAACCAGAGCGGCAGCGTGAGCCGGCGGGCCCGGGGGCCACCGCCGCCGACGCCGCGGCGGAGGGGCGCCCGCAGCCAGCCGCGCCGAGACATAACTCCCCCCGCCCCCGGCCCCGCTCCTCACCCGCAGTCGCCGGCTGTCGGACCACTCCCCGAGGCCTCACGGGAAAGGGGCGGGGCCCCAGGGAAGCCGTCGGAGCGCGCGCCGCCGCCGCCGCCGCCGCCGCCGCCGCCGCTCTTAAAGGGGACGCGACACTCCCAGCGCGCTGGGCCCCAAGCCTTTGGCCTTCTGTCCCCCACTGCACCAGCTCCCCGCTCAGGCTCCGCTGCCAGGCAATGAAAGACCGTCGAATCTAGCCCACTGCCTTCTGGAAAAGAAACCTGGGCTCAGCGTAATCAAAGCGTGGCAAATTGCGCTCTGTCTAGTTCGATCCTATTCTTAGAGCTCTCAGGGGAATCGATCTTTCATAACCCATCTCAATATTGTCCCCCAGTGTCTCTTAACAGGATAAGAAGTTGTCCTCTTGGGAAGGGCCTAAATCTCCATCTGTAATTTAAATCGGATTCTGCTTGTTCTGTCCTCGTAGGGAAAAAAAACAACAGCACTATAGTAGTTCACAAATAATTGACTCAAAGGTAAGGATTATGTGTGTGTCTGTATGCTCGGTTTTCTCTACACGTAAATTACCTGGTGTGAGTCATCTCTTGCAGATAAACTCTTCAATCTCACAAAGATTCAATCGGTTTGTGCTCAAATTCACCCATGCTCCAAACACTCCCCTCCCTCCCCAGGAAGAAATCTTTTGTGCTGTGATCAGTTTCTCCTTCCCCTCTTGCTCCTTTTCCCTTCTATCTTAAAGCAGATTTCCCCAGCTCAGAAGCCACCTTTGACACCATATCTCATCTCTCTTCCTCAAAGGGTATTTTCCCTGTTCTCAGCCTCTCAACCTTGCACACCAGAATTTTCACAGTCCTCACCTCTTTGAGAACAGCGGATTTCTATTTTCTCCATTCTCCTCAGATCACTCATTAGTCTTTGTGGGCTTTTTGTTCCCTCTAGACTTTCTCTAGAATGTTTCATTTCTACCTCTGCAGGAATGAACTCCAGATCCCAAGTCCTGACCTGCCACCCTCCCTTCAGGCCTCTACCTGTTGGATGCTGAGCATATCCTGCTGAGGCTCCTACCAATCTCCAAAACTAAAAATGTTTTTAAATGAGCTCATTTTACCCCTACCGATATATAGTCTTTCTCAATTCTTTCATACCATTGATGATACTAGCTATCAATCCAATTCCTATCATTCTGCCTAGAAGTCATGACTCTCAAACGTTTTGGCCACATTACGGCCATATAACCTCTTTGCTAAGGCAAACAACATCCAGGCAACTCCCAGCTGTCCCAGTGTGGATTCACTCCCATTAACCAGCTCATTAAGTTCTGTGAGGATGGTGAGCTTAAAAAAAAAAAAAAAAAAAAAAAAAAAAAGTGCTGGAATGGTGCTTAAGTCCGAATTCTATCCCTGTTGGGTCAGGAGCTGTGCCAGTGACTGAGCCCAGTCTCTCCTCTTAGTACCTGGGTCTGCCTGTCCCTTCCCAACCTCATGGCTGCCCGTCCCCTATACCCTGCCTCCAGCCTAACCTCACTGCCCTGTGTGAACAGGGCTGGGCTGTGTAGAGACAAGAAACCCAAGTGAGGATCCTTCCCAGTCTCCCCACTGCCCCCCCCCGCCCCAGACCTATCTCTGTCACACCAGAAGACCTAGCAAAGAAGTATCCCCGCTTCTTCAGGCCTAACCACCCAACCCAAGGCTGTTTTGCCCCGGCACAAAACCATTTTTCATTCTCCTAGTGTTTGGAGCTCAAGAAAAAACCAAAACAAAACGAAAGTCACAGATTGCTTGCCTGGCGGGAGTTAACAAACGTCTCCAAGCTCCAGACTCTACCTCTGTTTACTGGCCCCAGCGATTTAGTATCCCCACTCTCACCCTTTCCCCAGCAACCTCGTTAGAGCAGAGTTCCAGGAGGAATCTTGAGAGGCCGAAAATTTTATCAGGCAGGCCAACTCCATGAGCCCTTGGCTCCCCTCAGAATGTACTTCTTTCTCAACCCAACAGTGCCCTGTGTGCCTCTCGCCCTCCAGTTTCTCCTCTCACTACTGCTGCCCCCTGCCAAGCCTTGTCATGTGCTTTCTGGAGTACCCTCCACTAGGAACAAACTGCCCAGCCCTCTCAGTTGCTGCACCGATGCCCTCTCCATCTCCTCCTTTTCCCGGTACCTGAATCTTGCTCAGGACATCACAAGCTCTGCCGCTGTTTCAAGTGGAGGCTGCTTATTTCCTCACCACTCCACTGTCCTACACACCCACACACACACACTCACGCTCACGCCCTGTATCAGGTGGCCTGAAGGAGGAGCGGGAACTCTGCTCACTCCCCATTGATTGTTGTTCCAGGCTCCTTACTGCTCCACCCTGTCTCGAAGCGCTAACACCCTCTCCTTTCCCGGTCTTCTAACGACTTCCTGGTCTCTCTTGCACTTTCACCGAGCACTTGGGTATATGCTTCACAGCTTCCTCTCCCCTCCCCCCCACCGCCTCGCACCTACACACCTCAGCCCCGCCTTCGTTGCTCGTACAGGTAAGTCACACGGAGTTCGAGACTTGCCTCCTTTTTTACTGGGAAAATCAAGATCCTCAGGAAAACAGTCCTCACCGTCCTCACCGTCCTCAGCCTGCGGTCTCCCTTCAATATACCAACAGTGCCCACGCGTTCCTCCTGCCCTCCAGCCTCAGTGCTAGCGCTGTTCCCTCCTCCCTTATGAAACGTAAGCCCCAGTCTACGCTCCGCATCCCGCCACCTCCTTCCTGCCTCTTCTAGGACCTACTCCAACTGTCATCTCCCTCCACCATCTTCAGCGGCTCCTTCTCCACCCCCTTCCTGTTCTCTAAAACCGCCTTCAGGTCTCTTTTAAGAAACAGCACCCCGCCCGCGCCCCTCCAGTCCACACGCCCCTCTTCTACCGCACCATTTCTCTCCTCCCATTTCTCTCCTCCCGTTCAGACCGAGCTTCTCAAAAGAGTCGTCTGCACTGCCGCCTGTTTTGGTATGGCATGCTTTTGACATTTTTTAGTGGTTGAAAAGTAAAATCGAAAGAAGACTGTTTTCTGACACGTGAAAATCCCGTGCGATTCATATCGCAGTGTCCACCAGTAAAAGTTGACTGGACACAGCTATGCCCATTTGTTCACTGATTGTCTGTGGTAGCTTTGGGACTACAAGGCAGATGAGTGGTTGCAAAGGAGACTGTGTATTAATCTCCAAAATTTACAAGCAGCTCATGCAGCTCAATATCAAGAAAACATAAAACCCAATCCAAAAATGGGCAGAAGACCTAAATAGACATTTCTCCAAGGAAGATATACAGATTGCCAACAAACATATGAAAGGATGCTCAACATCACTAATCATTAGAGAAATGCAAATCAAAACTACAATGAGGTATCATCTCACACCAGTCAGAATGGCCATCATCAAAAAATCTAGAAACAATAAATGCTGGAGAGGGTGTGGAGAAAAGGGAACACTCTTGCACTGTTGGTGGGAACGTAAATTGATACAGCCACTATGGAGAGCAGTATGGAGGTTCCTTAAAAAAAACTAAAAATAGAGCTACCATTCGACCCAGCAATCCCACTACTGGGCATATACCCTGAGAAAACCATAATTCAAAAAGAGTCATGGACCACAATGTTCATTGCAGCTCTATTTACAATAGCCAGGACATGGAAGTAACCTAAGTGTCCATCCACAGATGAATGGATAAAGAAGATGTGGCACATATATACAATGGAATATTACTCAGCCATAAAAAGACAGGAAATTGAGTTATTTGTAGTGAGGTGGGTGGACCTAGAGTCTGTCATACAGAGTGAAGTAAGTCAGAAAGAGAAAAACAAATACCATATGCTAACACATATATATGGAATCTAAAACAAAATGGTTCTGAAGAACCCAGGGGCAGGACAGGAATAAAGATGCAGACATAGAGAATGGACTTGAGGACACGGGGAGGGGGAAGGGTAAGCTGGGATGAAGTGAGTGAGTGGCATGGACATATCTACACTACCAAATGTAAAATAGATAGCTAGTGGGAAGCAGCCACATAGCACAGGGAGATCAGCTCGGTTCTTTGTGACCACCTAGAGGGGCGGGATAGGGAGGGTGGGAGGGAGACGCAAGAGAGAGGAGATATGGGGATATATGTATATGTATAGCTGATTCACTATAAAGCAAAAACTAACACACCATTGTAAAGCAATTATACTCCAATAAAGATGTTAAAAAAAAAAAGAAAATACGAGGGAAAAAAAAAGAGAGAGAGAGAGACTGTATAGCCTGCAAAGCCTCCAGTATTTCCTGCCTGGTCCTTTACAGGAAAGGTTTGCTGACCTTTGCCTCGGCCTCTGCCAATCATTACTCTACACTTTTACCAGAGGGATCTTTCTGAAGCACAAGTCTGATTATATATATCACAGCCCTGCTCCAAACCCTCCACTGACCCCATGGCCTTCAGTTCTGGCTCCTTAGCTTGGCACATGGAGCTCCATACATCCTGACTCCAGACTGTTTCTTCACCATATATCCTGTCTTTCTCCCCCAAATATATTGTGCTTCAGCCTTTCTGAACTCCTTGTAGTTTCCTGAAAGCTTCATGTGCTCTCATGTGTCTATGTGCCTTGCCATGTTCTTCCTCTGCTTGAAGAGTCCTTCAACGCATTCCTCACCTAACTAGCTTCTCATCTGACAAAACTCAGTTTAAAGGTCACCAAGATTTCCAGGATACCCTCAGGCTGAGTTAGGGGCTCCTTTTATGGGTTTCCAGAGCCCCGCCCCCTCCCCAGGCAAATCTCTCTCTTAGCCCTCCTGAAATATTATGTTTGATTGAAATGTTTCTGATGCCACAGGTCATGGGTATCTTGAGGGCAGGAACCAGGCGTTACTTATTTCTTTACTGACAGCCTCTAGCCGAAGGCCTAACCAAAACAGGTACTCAATACAACATATCTGAGCATCAGTGAATGTCTCTTCAATTTCACTGAGTACCAAGGAAATCTCCATGTTTGTAGATGACATTAAATTCCCCTAGGTACCTAGGTTCAGTTCAAGGATAAAAGAAAGAGGACTTTACTGTACTGGGTACATAGTAAGTGCTCAGGAAGGACTTAATAATTGAAAAGTGTACATAAGTTTAGGCCAGCGTTTGCTGCAGTCCTTGGTTCTTTGGAGGTGCGTGATAAACATTGAATTAATTAATTCATATGTTGGGGGAAAGGCTGAAAAAGCTAAGTTGAGGCCGTATTGTGGAAGGTCTTAATGCCGCAAATAATTTTAACTCATTCATTTCCCTGCTCAAAACCTCTCCAGTATTAATTTGGCAACAGAAAGGGGGATAAATGAAATGCAGAGTGATGGGCGATGGGGGAGGCCAGTTAAGAGGTTGGAAAGGTAGTCTTGCTGAAAAGCAGTGAGGCCTTAATTTTTGGGATGCAGTAGGAATGGAAATGGGAGGCTGGGTGAGAAAGCCAACATGGAGGGTGGTAGGATAACCTGTTTTAGCAGCTGATTTGGTGAGTGGATGGGGAGCGCTTGAGGAAGAAGGATTGAAAGATGACTCCAAGGTTTTGAACCTGGACAACTGGAAAGCATAAGACTACTAATAGCATTAAAATGGGAGTCAGAAGGTAGAGCTCAGCTCTGGACAGGTTGGATTTAAGGGACTGGTGGGATATCCAAGTGGAGGTATCGAAATGGGTGATTAAAAGCTGGGGTCTGGAGTTCAGGAGTGAAGTCAGGACCAGTGACAGAAATTGGAGCTATGTGCACAATATTGAAGCGTGGGAGTCATGTGTTCTCCAAAGAAGAGGGAGTAGAAAGAGAGCCAGTACTAGGACAGTAGTATAGGGAAAGCCTATATTCAAAGAGTAGAAGGAAGAATAGAAGGTCACACATATCAGTTAGAACTCAACATAATTATGCTGGACTTTTCAGTTTATTTCCTGAACATACCAGCCCAATGTGCTAAAAAAGCAAATAAGATTTTTGGTGTCATTTTCAGTGTCAAGGCTATTTGAAATGAATACTCGTATTAACCTCAGACAAGTAACCTAGGATACTTTATGCAGATGTACTAATGAAACCCCATGAGAAATATTAGTGGATCTGGAAACAGTCCAGAGAATAGCAATTAAAATAATCAGGGCTTCCCTGGTGGCGCAGTGGTTGAGAGTCCGCCTGCCGATGCAGGGGACACGGCTTCGTGCCCCGGTCCGGGAAGATCCCACATGCCGCGGAGCGGCTGGGCCCGTGAACCACAACTGCTGAGCCTGCGCATCTGGAGCCTGTGCTCCCCAACAGGAGAGGCCACGACAGGGAGAGGCCCGCGTACCGCAAAAAAAAAAAAACAAAAAAAACAGAGGGGTGGAGCAACTGATGTTTTAGGAAAGACTAAAGGGATACAGAGCCTGTTCAGTCTGGAAAAATAGCTAGAAGAGTCAACAGGAGCATCAACAACAATAACAATGGCTAAAATTTATTGAGTGCTCCCTGTGTGTGAGATTATTGTAAACAACTTGTAGGCATCATCTCACTCGATTCTGACAACAATCTTAACAGGTAAGTACTATTATTATTCCCACTTTACAGATGAGGAAACTGAGGCACAGTGAAGTTAAGTAACTTGTCCAATCTGCCACAGGTAGTAAAGGAGAAGCCAGGATTTCAACCCAATCTGATTCTAGGGGGAGTGGCCAAGATGGCAGAGTAGGAAGACCCTGAGCTCACTCCTCCCATGGGCACACCAAAATTACAGTTATTTGTGGAGCAACTATTGATGAGAAAGACCAGAAGACTAGCAGAAAAGATTTTCTACAACTAAAGATATAAAGAAGGAACCCCCATGAGACAGGTAGGAGGAACAGAGACCCAGTATACTCAAGACCTGTACTCCTGGGTGGGCAACCCACAAACAGAAGGATAATTACAATTGCAGAGGTTCTCCCCAAGGAGCAATGGGTCTGAGCCCCACATCAGGCTCCCCAGCCCGGGGGTCCTGCACCAGGAAGAAAAGCTCTCAGAATGTTTGGCTTTGAAGGCCAGCAGGCTTACTTTTGGCAGAGCCAGAGGGCTATGCGAAACGGAGACTCCACTCTTAAACGGCACACACAAAATCTCACACACTCCGGCACCCAGGGCAGAAGCAGTAATGTGAAATGAGCCTGGGTCAGACCCGCCTGCTGATTTTGGAGAGTCTCCCGGAGAGGCGGGAGGCAACTGCAGCTCACCCTGGGGACACAGACACTGGCGACAGCCATTTTTGGGAGCTCGTTCTACCACGTGGACACTGGTGCTATCAAGTGCCATTTCGGAATTCTCCTTCTAGCTTATTAGTGCAGGGACCTGGCCCTGCCCCTGCTCACCAGCTTGTTGGCACCAGTACTGGGACACCTCAGGCCAAGCAACTGGCTGAGAGGAGATATAGACCCACTCACCAGCAGGCCTGCTGCCTTAAGAACCCCTGAGCCCACAGCTGCCCCAGGACCCAGCCCTGTTCACCAGAGGGCTCAGGAGCTGGCCTTGCACACCAGTGCACTGGCACCATCCCTGGGACGCCCAGGGCCCTGCACCCAGAGACCCTGGGACCTGGCTGCACCTACCAGTGGACTGGCAGTAGCCCTGGGATCACCTTCACCCACCAGTGGGTGGGCACCAATCCTGGGATTCCCCAGGGCCCTGGCCCCACCCACCAGGCTGACACAGTCCTCAGGACCTGGCCCTGTACACCAGCAGGCCAACACCAGCTCTGGGACACTCTGGGCCCCTTAGCCAGTGGCCTGGGATCTGGTCCCACCCACCCGTGGGCTGACACCAGCTTTGGGACTTCCAAGGCCCTGCAGCCAGATATCCGAGGAATTGGCTCTGCCCAACCAGCAAGCTGGCACTAGCCCTGGGATCCTCTGGGCCCTAGCCCTTCCCAGCAGCAGGCCAACACAAGCTGTGAGACGCCTTGGACTGCTCAGCTAGCCACCCCGGGTTTTGGCCCAACTCATCAGCGGGCCAGTGCCAGCTTTGGGACACCTTGGACACCACAGCCAACCTTGTCAGGAGCCAGCCCCACCCACCAGCAGGCCAACAGCAGATCTGGGAACCTCGGCCCTCCAACCACCCACCCCAGAACCTGGTTCTGCCCACCAGTGGGCCGGCACTAGCCCTGGGACCCACTGGGGCTCTCAAGCCAGCAACCTTGTGACCTGACCACACCCACCAGTAGCCTGCAGCCTCTGCACAAGTCAGGACCTGGCAAACAATCAGACTGGGGGCCAGCCGTGCCTACCAGACTACCAACCACAATAGAAGGACCCACACATCTCACATAGGGGGCACCCCTAGAGCATATAGCTCTGGTGACCAGAGGGGAGTGTGCTGCTGGGACGCATAGGATATCTCCTACAAATGGCCACTTATGCAAGGTCAGGAAATGTAACCAACTTACCAGATACATAAAAATAAATACAGCAAATTAGGTAAAATGAGGTGACAAAGAAACATGTTCCAAACAAAGGAACAAGATAAAACCTCAGAAGAACTAAGTGAAGTGGAGATAGGCCATCTACCCAATAAAGAGTTCAAGGTAATGATTGTAAATATATTCAAAGAATTTGCGAGAAGATTGGATGAACAGAGTGAGAAGTTAGAAGTTTTTAACAGAGTTAGAAAATATAAAGACCTAAACAGAGATGAAGAATACAATAATTGACATTAAAAATACACTAGAAGGAATCAACAGTAAATTAGATGATACTGAGGAACGGATCAGCGAGCTGGAAGACAGAGTAGTGGAAATCACTGAAGGTCAGCATATAAAATAAAAAAGAATAAAAAGCAATGAGGACAGGGACTTCCCTGGTGGTCCAGTGGTAAAGAATCTGCCTTACAATGCAGGGGTCACGGGTTCGATCCCTGGTCAGGGAACTAAGATCCCACATGCTGCGGGGCAACTAACCCCCATGCCACAACTACTGAGCTTGTGGGCCTCAACTAGAGAGCCCACATGCCGCGAACAACTCCAGAGCCCACACACTCTGGAACCTGCACACCACAACTAGAGAGAAGCCCGTGTGCCGCAACAAAGAGCCCGCGCACCTCAGCGAAAGATCCTGCATGCCTCAACGAAGATCCCTCGTGCCGCAACTAAGACCCAACGCAGCCAAAAAAAAAAAAAAAATCTTAAAAAAAAGCAATGAGAACAGCTTAAGAGACCTCTGGAACAACATCAAGCTACTAACATTCACATTAAAGGGGTCCCAGAAGGAGAAGAGAGAGCGAAAGGGACTGAGAACATATTTGAAGATATAATAGCTGATAACTCCCCTGACCTGGGAAAGGAAACAGACACCCAAGTCCAGAAAGCACAGAGAATCCCAAAAAGGAACCCAAAGAGGACCACACCAAGATATACTGTAATTAAAATGGCAAAAATTGTACATAAAGGGAGACTATTAGAAGCAACAAGGGAAAAGCAACGTTACGTACAAAGGAACTCCCATAAGGTTATCATCTCACTTTTCAGCAGAAACTCTACAGGCCAGAAGGGAGTGGAATGATATATTTAAAGTGATGAAAGGGAAGAACCTACAACCAAGAATACTCTACCCAGCAAGGCTTTCATTCAGATTTGATGGAGAGATCAAAAGTTTTACACACAAACAAAAGCTAAAAAAGTTCAGCACCGAACTTCCCTGGTGGTGCAGTGGTTAAGGATCCGCCTGCCAATGCAGGGGACACGGGTTCAATCCCTGGTCTGGGAAGATCCCACATGCTGCGCAGCAACTAAGCCCATGCGCCATAACTACTGAGCCTGCGCTCTAGAGCCCGCAAGCCACAACTACTGAGCCTGCGTGCCACAACTACTGAAGCCCTCGCGCCTAGAGCCCGTGCTCCACAACAAGAGAAGCCATCGCAATGAGAAGCCAGTGCATTACAACGAAGAGTAGCTCCCACTCGCCGCAACTAGAGAAAGCCCACGTGCAGCAATGAAGACCCAAGGCAGCCAAAAATAAATAAATAAATAAATAAATAATAAATAATTTTCGTCTCTCAAACCTCTAAAAAAAAAAAAAAAGTGTTCAGCACCACTAAACCAGCTTTACAACAAATGCTAAAGGAACTTCTTGAGGTGGAAAAGAAAAGGCCACAACTAGAAACATGAAAATTATGAAAGGAAAAATCTCATTGGTAAAGGCAAAAACACATTAAAGTAGTAAATCAACCATGTATAAAGCTAGTAGGAAAGTTGAAAGACAAAAGTTATAAAATTATCTACATTTGCAATAATTAGTTAAGGGATACAGAAAACCAAAAGATGTAAAATATGATATCAAAACAGTAAATATGGGGGGAGGGGAGTAAAAATGCAGGGTTGTTAAAATGTGTTTGAACTTAAGAGATCAGAAGCCTAAAATAATCACATATATAGATTAAGAGGTACAAACTTCCAGCTGCAAAAATAAATGAGTCATGTATATGAAATGTACAGTGTGGGGAATCTAGTCAATAACTATGTAAAATCTTTGAATGGTGACATCATAACTAGACTTACCATGGTGATCCTTTTGAAATTTATAGAAATGCCAAATCACTATGTTGTATAACAGGAACTAACATAGTGTTGTAGGTCAATTATACTTCAAAACAAACAAACAAGGTCATAGAAAAAGAGATCAGATTTGTGGTTACCAGAGATGGGGGCTAGGGGGAGGGGGAATTGGATGAAGGTGGTCAAAAGGTACAAACTTTCACTTATAAAAGATAAATACGTACTAGGGATGTGATGTACAACATGATAAATATAATTAACACTGCTAGGTGTTATATATGAAAGCTGTTGAGAGTATCCTAAGAGTTCTCATCATAAGAAAAAAATTTTTTTCTATTTCTTTAATTTTGTGTCTATATGAGATAATAGATGTTCACTAAACTTACTGTGGTCATCATTTCATGACGTATGGAAGCCAAATCATTACGCTGTACACCTTAAACTTATACAGTGCTGTATGTCAGTTATATCTCAATAAAACTGGAAGAAAAAAATAAATAATAAAATAAAAAATAAACCCAATCTGATTCTTGAGCATATGTTCTTAACCACAGTAGTATAAACCTTCCAGCAAAATAATCTTAAAGATATGAATCAAGTAACCAGTCTTTTAACTAAGATTCAAAACTCAAAATACCAACACACCACTTAATGTTTTAAGAGGAAGACACATTGCTTTGTTGTTTGAATTTCTTAGACTGAGCAGAAGAATAAAATATATATATATATATATATATATAAAACACTAGTTTATATAGTAGTAAACCTCTAGAATTTGTGATCCAGGGGGGTTGTAATAAATAGCTTGAAGAAAGGTTTAGCATCTACAATAGATATATGGCTCCTATAGATACCTATAATAGTCAGGAATATATTTCTAGGGAAGGTGGGTTTTTGAACTAAGTAGGAAAGGACAGAGCGTGCTAGGTAGAGGGAGAATCTGCTTGGGAAATGGGTACATGGATGTGGTGTATGAAGTTACTCCTCCAGTTGGGTGGCATGTAACAAAGTTAATTAACTTGAAGACAATTCTGGGATTGCAGTGCTTTCTCTATTCAACCAACTATCCTGGGGAAACAGTGATGAGCCTTCATAAACAACATCTCCATCTCCATAGGAAACGCTTTAGAGATGGTTATCCCCACCTTTAATAACATCCACATCATTTATCCACTGTGCATGTGGACGACGGCTGTTTCTTTGGGAAAACTAAAGGCACTTCTTGAGTCACCCAGGAATTTAAATGCTCTTTCTCATGAAGTTTGACGTTTGTTCTAAGAGCTCGTGAAAACACTGCTGCCATTAACTGTAACTTGCACCTTTGGGATTAACTCTAACGTAGAGAACACTGCATGAGTGGACCCAAGGTACTTAGTAACTGTGACTTAGTAAATTCCTTAGTAATTGTGACTATGAATATCTTGGCCTCCTTTCAGGGTGGAATCTATAGATGAGACAAAATCCTACCTCATGAATATGAGTTAACCATTTATTTCTAGAAAATGTAAAACTAGGTAGCTTGCACTCAGTATGTGGGTAACAGATTCAAAAGAAGAGAGTGGGGAATGCATTTTAAGAGTGTAACGGAGAAAACAAAATTCAAGGCCTGGACAGGGGTCACTTCCCTGAAGACTAGGATAATGTATTGGTGGCTTATACAAATACCAGATTCCTTACTGGCTCTCTCTTTTTTCTATAACCTCATCTTTTTAAAAGAAAGTCACCAGATCTCAGCTCCTTTAAGAAACCTCCTAATCATTTTCTGCTTCAGATAAATTAACAGAAGTAATTTAATAGGGTACCTGAAAAAACTAATTTCAATTTGACTATTATCAAAGCCAAAACAAAGTTTTAAGATTTTTTTTGGATCACCTATGTTTTCAACCTTGTCACCTCCCAGCGGTGGAGAAGGAAGCACTTTCCTGTTAAGTGCAGAGAGATTATTTCCTGGTTCGTCCTGATTGTGAGGTCTATAAATAGGGCTACATTTGTAAGGAATACAATATACTGTACTTGACATTGATCAAGTACCGTGTCAACTCTCGGCTTAGAGGTGAAGAAATTGGAGAGGGCCCAGAGAAAAATAATGACTATAATTAAAGGTTTGGAAAATGGGATCCAGGACAAAAACTATATAGGTAAAGTTGAGGAAATCTGATGACTCTTGGATGCCTTCTTTATTTTCTCAACGTTTTCAGCTTTGAGGAAGCTCAAGTATATCGGAAAATGCTTATCATCAATCAAAGTGCTACCAAAATCTAAGGGTGTGTACAAGTCCACAGGGATTTTTGAATCCACTTCAAAAATAATGGACGGACTCTCTATAGAGATTCTTTCAAAGGAGGATACATCCCTCTCTACTTCTTTCCCATAATTCATTCATTCATTCAGCAAACACTGAATGCCTATCATGTGACAGGCAACGTTCTAAGTATAGACAGAAATCTGTCTTCTTGGAACTTACATTCCTGGAGGAAGAGAGCTGGTAAACAATAATAACACAACAAACATAAAAAATAGGTAAATTATAGAGTATGTTAGAAGGTGATATAAAAATAGAGCAGGTGAGGGAGATCAGGAATGGAAAGAATGCAAATTTAAAAGGGTGGAGAGGATAGGCGTCTAGTAGCCAGTAAGAGTGAGCAAATTGATGCAGCTAAAACGAATTCTGACAGGGCTAAGGGCAAAGGATGGTGGTCACACTTTGCATTTACCTTGTGATATGCAGTTTACAACATTGTGCCAACCAGTCAGGAGGCACTGGAGGAGTTGGTGGAGTTTGGAAAAAGGGGTGAATTCTGTTTTGGCCATAGTAAGTGTTAAAGGCCACAGGATAGAAATAAATGATCAGCAGGGAGTTGGAAATGCAGGTCTGGAGCGCAGGAAAGACATTTGAGATAGAGATGTCGACTTGGAATCACTAATATTGACGATGGCTGAAAGCAGTGGGTATGAATAGGTGAGCTGGCCAAAGGAGAATACAGTGGAAAGAGGTCAATGTAAAATGTCTATAGTGTAGTGGATGAAGACAAAGAAAAAAATCGAGAAAGGAGAGTATATTTTATCCTGATCAGAGAGACAGAAGATGGATGGGCCTTTGTTGTTAGCATCACTTTATTCCTCCCCTTTCATTTCTCCCTAGTGTAAACTGGTTCTCTTCGTGACGAAAACACTCCCGCCGCGCTACACCCTTTTGGGCGTGAATCTTTCTCATAGACCTTTTGAAGGTAAGGAGAAGGGAACTAACTTTTACTGAGTGTCCCCCGCGCGCGACGTGTTTGCGGCTCCAAATGCCGGGTGGTTTTCCTCTACACCCCACCCGCCCCCTCGCTTTCACACCCTTGCCTCCTTCCGCGGTGGAAAGGTCCACAGAAAACAAAGGGCACAGCTTGAGGGAAAAGCAAAACAAACAAACAAAAATTCCCAGCCCTGGGGTAGGGGGCCAGCACTGACCGCCTTTAACCACCGCCTGCAGTGCCCAGGGTCCCTCTGCCCCGCCCGGAACTCTCCACAGGCCCCGCCCCCTGCCCCGCGGCCCGCGTTCATTTGCTGGCGCCCTTCCACTCCACTTCCCCATTGATCCGCTTGCGCCTCTTCTTTTACGCCGTCCGCTCAGCTCCGCCCCTCGCAAAGCGGCAGCGCGGCGGAGGCCCTGCCCCTCGGTACTCGCGGACTGTTTTCCGTGTCGCTTCCCCTTCTTCCCGGCATCCCCGTTTCCGCTTTCTCACGGCTCTTTGGTTTTCCCACCTCTCAGGCGCTTCGCGCCCAGGGGTTCACTGACGTCATCTCTCTGCGCTGCGCGGACACCCGCCGGTGGAGGAAGGAATAGCTCCGCCGCCCTTCGCTTCTTTTGTTGGGCTGCTACTCCTCCGGAGTCATGGCGCCGTCGCTGTGGAAGGGGCTGGTGGGCATCGGCCTCTTTGCCCTAGCCCACGCGGCCTTTTCCGCTGCGCAGCGTAAGTGCCTGATGGACGGCGATCGCTTCCGTGCGGGACTCCGGGGGCGGCGTGTGGGCGCACCCTTGAGGGAGTGTAGGACCGCGTGTCCCGGGAACGGTCATTTGAGACCTTAGAGTTTGGGGTGGCTGTGAGAAGCAGTGCGGGGCTCCCCGGTGGAAGGCTTGGAGTCTGAGTTTGAGAAGAGTGGGGCACCTGGGGTTGCAGCAGGGTTGGAAGTGGGTGTTGGGGAGAGGGCTCAGTACGGGACCGGTGGGCTGCAGGGTAGGCAGAGAGGGGATCTATCCGGGAATCCGGGACAAGTGATGTCAGATCCAGCGTGGGGCTGGCAAAGTTTCAGATCGAGGACCTCGGATGCTCATGGTCCCATGACAACTAGGTGGACAACGTCTTGGGCACTCCTGGGTTGTCCAGGCGGACTGACAAGTTAAATGACCATTTGCCTCAGGGAGGCACTGTGATGCGGGGCAAAGAGCACTGCACTGAGGGGCTGGTTCTTAAAAACTTGCTTTACCGCTAAATCTGTGACCTTGGGCACATCATGTCCCTTCTCTGAGGCTTCACTGAGGTGGATTTTAATTCTTGCACTTTCTATGTCAGAGAGTGATTGGGAAGTTTAAATGAAAAAAAAACAAAAGTGCTTTATCACACATATACAATTGTATTGTCAAGAGGAAACTTGGAGTCCAGCAGAGGATGCAGTGCAGTGAGACAGCTGATCTGTTTTGAGGTCTACCTTCTCTCCGAGACCAGGAGTTAGCAAACTCTGGCATGTGGGCCAAATGCAACCTCCCTCCTGTTTTTGCCATGAGCTAAGAATGTTTTTAGATTTTTAATTTGTTGGGGGAAAAAAGCAAAAGAATATAATTTTATGATCCATGACAATTATATAAAATCCAGTTTCAGTGTCCATCAGTGAAGTTTTATTGGCACACACCCACGCCCATTCGTTTAGGTATTGTCTGGCTGCTTTCTAAGGGCAAAGTTGAGTAGTTACAATGGAGATAGTAAGGCCTGCAAAGGCTAAAATATTTATTATCTGGCCCTTTACAGGAAAAGTTTGCTGAGCTCTTTCCTAACCTATAGAGCCCATAAGGGCAGGGACAATGTGTATTTTGTTCATTGCTGTAATGTCAGTGCCCAGCACAATGTTCCCAACTAGGTACTCAATAAATTTGTTGAATGAAGGAAAGAAATTCAGAGTTGAACTTTATTTGCTACATTACTTTCCATCTTCAGGAATAAAGTAGCAAATGAAATGTGAATTCCTCAAAGCTCCAATTGTTTTCAAGATAAAACGTTTCGTTCTATTTATTGTACATAATTAAATGATCCAATTATTAAAATTACTCTTTACATACAGGTATTATGACAACATTTGTCTGGCAGAAATTCAGCTTTATTTTTTTAAAATTTATTTTGAAATTTTAGATTTACAGAAAGGTTGCGAAGATAGTACGGAGAGTTACTGTATACCCCTCACTCAGTTTCCCCCATTGGTAACACTTTACATTACTATGTTATAATGTAACAACTAGGAAACTGACATTGGTATACTACTATTAAGTAAAGTCTAGCTTTTATTTGGATTTCACCAGTTTTCCCATTAATGTCTTCTTTCTATTCCAGGAATCAATCCAGGATATCATATTACATTTAGTTGTCATGTTTCCTCAGGCTCCTCTTTCTGTGACAGTTTCTCCAAAGCTCCAATCTTGAATGACAACAATAATAATAGCTAACATTTATTAAGTGCTTACCATGTGCCAGGCACTGAACTAAGCATTTTACGTGTATTATGTAATTCAATACTACCAAAAACCCTGGAAGGTAGATATGATTGTTATTATCGTCTTTGAAAGATGAAGAAATTGAGACATACTGCTAGGAAACTTGTGCAAAATTACAGAGATGATAAATGGTGGGGCTGGGTTTCAAAGACAAGCAGTTGGATTCTAGAGCCTGTGTGCTACACTGCTTGGTAAAATTCAGTCTTGAGTAATTGCTTGAAATTGCGCTGTGCTTAGGTGCTAGAAGGTGCAGTGATGTCCTGAGGGAGTTCAAAGTCAAGTGGAGAAAGAAGTGCATCAAGCAACAATCACCATAAAGTAATATAGATGCTATGCTAAAAGTATGTAAAAATACATGGAGATGGGAGTAGTCATTTTTCAGGGGGTGGGGGGAAGGGGTTAAGAAAGGTACCTAGAGTCTGGCTGATCAAGTGTGGTCTTTAGCCCAGCATCTTGGAAATCATCTGGGAGCTGGTCAGAAATGCAGAAATTCAGACACCCCCACCCCAGATCTATGGAATCAAATCTGCTTTTTAATAAGATCCCCAGGTGATTTGTATGTACATTCATTTTAGAATAGCTTCCCTAGAGGAGATTAGGATACAGTGGTACTGCGTCATTTTCTACAATAGACTTCAGCTGTACAATCTTACTGTCCTAGAGCAAGGAGATAGATGACTGAAGTCCAACCCCTTCATTTTACAGATGAGGAAATGCCCTGCTAAAGCTGGAGTTAGAGTCAGATTAGGCTTCATGCAAAGAAGAAAGGTAGCTGGGAATTGAACAGGCAGTAGGAAGTTAGCCAAAACCTATTTGGGTATTGGTTTGATTTTTCTTTTACACCTGTCCTTATGATGAAACCTGTGAGATAAAGCTTCAGAAATGTCTCTAAACACATTCTCTTTTAAGAGCCAGTGCATGCTCACTCACAATAATTTGAGGTTTTAAGCATGTTATTAAGTAGGGATTGTGCAAGATTCCTCTAGAATTAGGCTTTTGTGTTTTTATGTGAGGTGAGCATGCCTTGTGGCATTTGTCACTGCAGTGGGACCTCTTTATAATCCCCATGTTGGAAAGAGACCAGTATTTACCTTTGAGGCTAATTGTGTCCTGTCAGATTGTGGCAGCGGGCAGCACCCTGGGGTGCCGTGCCATGCTGGTCTTTGCCGTGACGAACTTTGTCATGGCAGAGCTTCTGTCCTGTGTCTCATTTGATCCTCATATTCCCAATTTACAGTTGCAGAAATTTAGGCAGTGAAAAGATAGATACTGTATTTTTTTGATTCTCAGGCACATTCCACCTCCCACTCCTACATTTTAACACTCTGAAATTGAGATACATGTTACAATCCACGAGGGTGTCTTACATTGAATGAGATTACGATAAATTGAAGAGCTGGTATTATGATCTCGGCTTTTCAGCTTCCAAATCCTGATCCTTTTCCTTCATACCTTGCTGCCTCCTGAGGCTAAGGCAGTAGCAGAATTATAATTAAATAATATAAGCAGCAATTGATGTCCCGGAATTTCTCCTATTCCAACACCCCCCAGCATATTGTCTCAGGAAAAACATTTCCATAACAATATTACTTTGTCCATATTATGTGATGGTGGTGCTATTTCAGAGTTGAGATTTTTTGTAGACTTAATTTTTAAATAATTGTGATTTCTTTGACCAGATAGTGAAAGAATTTCAGAGAATTCTAGTTTTCCTGTAGTAATGAAAGAAAAATTATGTTTAGGTATTTCTTCCTCATATTTGCTCACTTTTCACTCTTCTCCTGTTTTATAAGGTGACAAAGCAGGTCATGATGGGAATAAAGTAGTTCAAGATCAGACTGACTGCCTTAGAAGATAGAGGTTTTTGAGGAATCCGAGATTAGCATTACTTTTTGTAGCACATGTCAGTTGCTTCTTTGGTATATAGACTTGCTTGCATTTTAAGAAAAATGGGCTACAGTTTCTTTAATGGTATGCTTCTGGTTTATAGATCGTTCTTATATGCGATTAACAGAAAAAGAAGATGAATCACTGCCAATAGATGTAAGTTGGTCATTTATGTTCCATTAAAATATATATAACCGAATCACTTTGCCATATACCTAAAACTAACACAATATTGTAAATCAACTATACTTCAATAAAAAATTATATATATTTTAAAAATCAGCCACATAGCTTAACATATATTTTAAATTTGTTTTGGTTTTTTATTCTCTTAATTTTCCAGAGATGAAATAGCATATCTGTTATCTACATTTTGTCACTCATTATAAAACCCAAAGATTTGGAAACAAAAGATTTCTGTTTGGTTTCTAGAACTCAGTTTATTTTTTTGGCCATGCCGCGCAGCTTGCAGGATCTCAGTTCCCTGACCAGGGGTCCAACCCGGGCCCCCTGCAGGGGAAGTGTGGAGTCCTAACCACTGGACAGCCAGGGAACTCCCTAGAACTTAGTTTATAATAGTCTTTCTAGAAGTTGCTCTGTCTGTAGTCTGAGATGGACTTAAGTTGATTATTTGACTTTATTTTTTTTTTAGAAAATTCCTTTTATACATAAAGTTTAAAAACAAGTAAAACTAACAAAACATTGTTTAGGGACAGATAAATAGGTGGTAAAACTAAAGAAAAATAGGAAGTGCTTTTTTTTAAAGCTGAAATAATATGTGAACTTCACTCACAGTTTTTTATCTTTATTGGATTTTTGTTTTGTTTTTTTGCCTGCGCCGTGTGGCTTGCGGGATCTTAGTTCCCCGACCAGGGATTGAACCCGTACCCCCTGCAGTGGAAGCATAGAGTCCTAGCCACTGGACTGCTGGGGAATTTCCCCTCCCCCCTTTTTAAAATCTTTATTAGATCTTAAAGAACAAAAGTAGTAAGTTCTTTGTAATAGAATCAACCAGTAAGTGTCAAAAGTAAAACTGACCCCATACAATTAAAAAAAAAAACTGACCCCGTTGCTCACAATTCTACCTCTACTCCCAACAGTTTGGAGTATATCAGTAGTTTAGTTTTCTTCTATGCATAAACAACATTATCTTTGTGTATGTATAGTTTTACATAATCAAAACACAGAGTGTTTCTTTTAAAAAAGTTATGTGTATATATGTATACTTTCATAACTAGCTTTTTATTACTTAACAATTTATCTTGACGTATTTTCATGACAACTCATAGATTTACCACATCCTTGTTAATGATGCCTATGATTGCATTGTATGAAATGGGTCTTGGTACACTGGTGGTGGGGATGTAAACCAGTATAACAGATGACATTAGATTTTAGTTTAGAAAGAGTAATAGCTTGTGGCTAATTTTGACTTTAATTGTCATAATTAAAGACATGGTGGATGTGGCTATTAACTCATTCTCCCATCACCTTTGTTTTGTGGTAGATGCGTGCACACACACACACACACACATATACACACTCATTTATATCTGTTTAAAATAACTTTCTTCTGTTTACAAATGGGAAAATTTGAAAAATACAGAAAATCACAATCAAGAAAATAAAATATGCCTGTAATCCCATGTTGGTTAATATCAAACATTGCAAGTTTTTGCTTGCAGAACCTCTTTGGAAAGCAGTTTCGTATTACCTAATAAAGTTGAATTTGTGTATACTCTACACCAGTGGTTGCACTCCCGTGTGCCAGGAGACATACACAAAGATATCCATCCTGATGTTGTAGAAGTCACAGACAGGAAACAGCCCACATAGCCATCAACAGTAGAATGTATAAATTGTGGGATTTTCGTGTAATGAAATACAATGAAAATGAATGGACTACAACTATGTACTTCAACAGGGAGGAATCTCACCAAAAAAAAAAAGCTCAAATGGGCAAAAGTAAGCAGTGTATGTATTAGAGGTACATACAGAGCTGGTAAAATTATAAATAAAAGCAAGGAACTGATTAATAAACAATTGGGGACAATAGTTAACTGGGAGGGAGGGTGAAGGATATAATTGGAGAGGGGTACCTGGGCCTTGAAAGGTACTGGTAATGTTCTATTTCTTAAGCTAGGTGGTGGCTGAGGGGTGTTCTTTTTATACTCTGTGATATTTAACAATAATACATTAAAACATTCATAGTTGCTCTTAGAAGCTGGTAATAGTTGATAACTGAGTTCTGAATGGCTTGGTACCTGTTTTTGCTATTTGCGCAAAACCCAGAAGTATCTTTGCAGCCGATTCACAGAACTTATAGAAGATACTGTTTTGTCTGAGTCCAAATCATTTAAAGTGAGACTCCTTGATAGGATCTAGAAGAAATACCTGTTAAGAGGCTAGAAAGAGATGGAGAGAAAATTGTAAATTTTTATAATAATATTTGTATGTTGTTTAGTAATTTCAATCTTTATACTCACAGATAGTTCTTCAGACACTTCTGGCCTTTGCAGTTACCTGTTATGGTATAGTTCATATTGCAGGGGAGTTTAAAGACATGGATGCCACTTCAGAACTAAAAAATAAGTAAGTCTTTTCCTTTTCATAGGCATTTAATTTCATGGGGGTTTTGCTTCATTTACATAATTTAAAATCTATGTTTTTTATGGTACATAAAAGTCGGTTTTGTTTTTACATTTCGATTATGCAGTTTGTATGAGTAACGAGGTAAAAAAATTGAGGCAGTGTTTGATGTGACAGGAAAAATGGAAGTTGAATGACAGATGATTGACATTAGAATAAGATGTTATGTTATGGTTTCTTAAATTACTTGTTGGCTGGTTGGATAGATAGGTGGATGGAAATAGATATATAGGAAGATATTCCCTCAGGAATTTTTTCCTTCTTTCTTCCCCACCCGCCTTGCTTCCCCCTCTCCTTCCTCCCTCCCTTCCCTCCCTTCCCTTTTCCTCTTCTTATCCTCTTGACCCAGCTTAATCTTTGGAAGATTAAGAGGTTTTCTGTTTCCTCTATCACTTGAACCTAGTCTGTGACATAAACTCTGCTCTTAGGCCCTTTTCTATCCTTGGACTAAAGTATATTTGTTATTCTGCTTTCTTTTTTTCTCCTATACTACTTCTAAGCTATTTTCATGAGCTTTGCTTGCTTTTCTTTTCTGTATTTCTGAATTGCATAAAATCATCCTTTAGCTTTATTCAATTCCGTCTCTGGACTTTACCCACCTTCTTGATCCTAGAAATTTTAACACAGTATTTCCTTAGAAGAATTCACAATAAACATTTATGTGTTAGAGGAAATTCATCCTCTTTTTACTTTTACTTTTTAATTTACATTTTAAATAGTCACATCTCAGGCTTCCCATTTTATGTTGGGGTATGCTTGGATTTTCAGGCGGGCTGACTTTGAGATTTGAGTTTTTATCAAAAGAAAAGTTCTCTTTCCTTCCAGGAAATTAATATTTAAAAACAAACCAATACCAAAAGCCATACACTTAGGTGCTTGTGAACTTTTTTTTAGATTGCATATATCTCACTGGAAAGATGAAAGGATACTCCACTATCACTACCCACTACAGTTCTTACAAAGAGTCTACCAAGAATCACAGGCAAGGGGCTTAGAAAGAAAGAAGTAAAACAGAATGGCATTAAGTAGGTGGTAGCAAAATACATGAATTTAGTAGGTGGTAGCAAAATATACGAGTTTGGACAACAGCAGGTACAGAAGGGCCAAAAGGAATTTTCCGTTGTACTTGATTCTTGGAAGACAGATCTGTACAATTATCAGATGGCTTGAATAGTGAGGGCCAGGTGAGAATAATCAAAGTTATAATCTATGTACTGTTTTTTTTTTTAAGGACTATTTGGCATGGGCTAGTGTTAGATTTATAGAGGTGATGAAAGTTGAGCGATTATTTGTGTTTTCATAGGCATCTTGGAAGGAATGCCTGAATTAAAAAATTTGAGGGTTTTATGTTGCATTTCCGGGTTTCTTATTTTCCTTGTACAGGAAGAAAGTGAGATACAGTATGTTTACCAATTATAGTCTGATTTTATGGATTTAAACTTAGTTAAAACTATAATCCATAGCAAAATCATAATTTATTAGAAGCCTGCTTATTTTCAAATAAGCTTTTATAAAAGTTTATCTAAAATTGATGCTTTTTTTCTTTTAAGGACATTTGACACATTAAGGAATCACCCATCATTTTATGTATTTAATCATCGCGGTCGAGTACTGTTCCGGCCTTCGGATACAACAAATTCTTCAAACCAAGATGCATTGTCCTCTAACACATCATTGAAGTTACGAAAACTTGAATCACTGCGTCGTTAAGATTTTTACAAATTATAATAACAGAATAGGACAGGACACAGAGCTGGAATATTGGAGTTTGGGGTACAAAACACTCCCCCCCATCAGTATTTATATTGATCTTTCAGACCTAATTGAAAAAGTCTATGACCCTTGTTTATACACTGTTAATCAAATCATTAATGCAATATAAGTTATCTGTGAAATGAGTCTTTGATCTTTCATAGAGAGAGAATTCTTTTTTCATCTAAAACAAATTCACATGTTTTGTAAAAGTCACTGTTTTGAACACATTTCTTTGAAAAATGATGGTTTTGTAATTATTTATTTTCTTAGATTTCTTTTCTTTTGCACTACAGTTTTTAGGATCCTTTTGGAGATAGTGTGACTACTGCATTTTGCAGCGTGAATGATAGTAAAATGGTCTTAAGTTCTTAACAACAAATGGACTTCTCTAAAGAGACCAAAATGGTGACTTATCAGTTTTTCTTATGCCCCCTAAAAAGTGGCTCTGCTTCAGCAGATACTTGCCAGTTTTTAATTTACCCATTACTTCTCACCCTACCCCGCTCCCATATACCTCCTAACATCAGTCTTGTTTCATCCCTTCTCTGGGGTTCTGTGTGCAGCGAGCAATTTTTGTGTCATAAATCCTTTGTCGTAACAGATATACTTAACGAACTCAGCTTGCTGTAAAGCTACTTGTGTTCTCTTCATTTATTGGTAAAAAATGTCCCGAATTGATCATGTAGTGTAAGAATAGTTGAAGATAGACCAAAAAGACCATCCATGAATTAATTATCCTGCCTGTGTAGAATAATAGTAATCACTGAGGAAAACTGATTACTTGTCATTAGCCAGTTTAACTTATTCAAAATCTGTTATTTTATTGCATACTAATGAATTACTAAAAATAAAGGAAACCTCATTAAAGGTAGACTTCAACAGAATTGGGCCAAATATGTTTTAAATATTTGGAACTCATGTCTTTAAAAATAATTAAGGTCATTGAAGAAATTGTTTCATAGCTTCTGATTTGTTTTCCATCTTCATTGTATGTTGCTGAAGGTGAGGATGAGGGTACAGAGAAGAATTTTTTTAGAAACAATAATTTCAGTTTTAGGGGAATTTGGCTAGCTCTTTGATCTGCAGGAAGCTTAACATTTCTACATTTCTTCGTAGAAAACATTGCTTTTGTTGAATCATACAGGTATGGAAACATTGCTTTTGTTGAATTGTATAGGTATAAAGGGAATAACTGTATGCAGATTTGAAAAGGAAATGTGCTTTAGGCAAGAGTCATGAGATGTCCTTATCCTTGAAGGCATTTTTTCCTATTAGTAATGAACCTCAGCTCTTCTCTTCTGCCTGGTAACACAGCCTGAAGTACAAGATTATTTTGTCATCGGGTTTTTATTCATTGTTTAATTTTGTTTTGCCAACCCAATCTGTCTGTGGAACACTGACTCTGCTCTCTAAGGAGAACAAAGTTAGAAATCTGTTGAAAACCTAAAATAATTTAGAAATGAGTTTAAAATGTGAAGTCAGGGGTTAAAGTGGTTGTATTTAAATCAGAGCAGTGTATGAGAAACAAGCTCCTTACATCAGGCCTGTGTACCGTTTCCTCAGGTATGACTTGATTCGCAAGAGCGTCTTATTTTCTTCTCTTTGGGGGCCTGTCTTCCTTTCCTAATATGTTTTAATAATAACTTTACTGAGGTATAATTCACATACCTTACCATTCACCCATTTAAAGGGTACAATTCACTGGTGTAATATATTCATGAAGTTGTGCAACCATGATCGCAGTGAATTTGAGAACATTGCCATCAGCCCAGAAAGAAACCCTGTGCCCTTTAGCGGTTACCTGTCTTTTTCCCCCAATGCCTCCCAGCCACTAATCTACTTTCTGTCTCTGTAGATGTGTCTATTCTGGTCACTTAATATGAATGGATTCCTGCAGTATCTGGGCTTTCATGACTGGCTTCCCAAATATGGTTTTGTTCTATGTGGAGTGAGAATTTCTCCTCTTGAGAACTGATTGCTGTAAAAGGAAGTGGTTTGTAAAAATCAGTAGATGTAAGGAGGGAGGGTCACATACCTAACAGGTTTCTCAGTCTGTCTTATGCTGAATAGTTTTTTCTCAGAACCAAGCATTCATGATATGTTACTACTTATAATATTTTTGTCTAGTCTCTAGAATGGGTATTGATATGGATAGCCCAGTCAGGAAAGTCCTGCTAAATATGATGCCAAATAACGTGGCAAATAATTGACATAGCAGTCTTCAGTTGTGTCTAATTTTGCTAGGAGCTTGTATACCTCTGATCAGGTGAGCTTCCCAAATTTTTTCTTTAATTTCCTCCAATGAATTTATGCTGTCTTTTAAAAGTAGGTACCATAGGATTTGGGTGATTTGGGTGCTTCATAACAGCGCTAAATGGATTAAGTTCAGAATTCTATTTATACTACTATGAGGCAGTACTAAGGTAGCCAAAAATGTAGTCATGCGAGCTAGTTAAGCCTGCAGTTGACTGTGATTTCAGTGACATTCAGAAGTGTGTACTGTTGAAGGCTCTCTAGAATATCGGAAGACTTAATGACCAGGGAACCAGCCAAATGCTATGGCCCTAGTGGGCCAGCTGCAGAAAATGCAGATTGGTGAATTAGAGACTGTGATGCTCTGTAACTCCCTAATGATTGTTTTCTAAGCATTGTGGCTTATTTTTGAGTGGCATGACAGCATCCCCCTGGTTGTATGTGGCCTGTTTCCATGATGTACTGAGTAGTGTTGTTTGTTGTGAGCATCGATGCCTGTAACACCAAGCTAAACACAGTCTTTTGGATATGTTTCCTCTCTTTAAATGACCTTGCCCTGTCCAATAAATAAATGATTGTCTCACCCTGTTTTTGGTAGTGGTTTTTTTTTTGTTTTGTTTTGTTTGTTTGTTTGTTCGTTTTACTTTTAATCTCATTTTCTTCTGTTTCTCTGTCCCCAGAAAAACGTAAGATCTAATTTTAATGACTGTATTTTTTCCAGTGTGATGCTGTTTTACTAAATTCAGTGGATACTTTACTTTTCATTGTACATGTAAAGTCTTACTGCAATTTTATGTTTTTTTAGAGTTGAAATAGAATGTGTAATCTCATTTATATTTATATTTATGAATTATCGAATGCCCTTTGGAGTATAAGAATATTGGTCTTTGAGTAGCAGTGTCTAAGCGTTCCAGCACAAATGTGTTGTATAGCCAAACTGCCATGACAAAATGGGAATTTATACTTAACAGGAAATCATTATGATTAAAGCATCAGGGGACAAATCTAAAGTTTAATGGAAATCCAAGAGGAAGTTCTGGTTCACAAAGCTTGGCGTTTATCTGCAGTATTTTGAAAGATAGCACTACTAGTATTCAAATCTACACAGGAATATCTCAAACTAACCTACTAATCAAGTATTCTTTTAAAAGGAAAAAAAGAAAGATAATATATGCACATGGCAAAAACCCCAGATGGTACAGAAAGGCATGAGGTTAAAACCTGCTCCCTTCCCTCCTCCTAATACCTCTCTCCAAAGGTCACCAGCTTTAAGTGTCTTGTATATTCTTTCAGGAAAAACGTTATTTGCCAGCAAATATATACTTAAAAAGTTTTTACATTAATGGAATCAGACTGTATACACTCTTCTGTACCTTGCTTTTTTTGCTACCTGTGTCTTATAAGATCTTTCTGTATAAGTATGTACAGAAATACCTCATTCTTTTTAATGACTATGTGGTATTCTAATATATGATGTGTAATAAATGTTCAAACATTTATGGGCTTTCAGGTTGTTGGCAATGTTTTACTATTGCTAAACCATATTGCAGTGAACTTACTTGTACATATAATGAGATTAAACTAACAAGGTTACTTCCTAGCAATAGAATTGCTGGGTCAAAGGATAGTTTTCATTTTCAGGTCAGTAGTTGTTGCCAAACTGATCTCCAGAAATCTTTGCCCAATTATGCTTCCACATATAATGTATAAGAATAATTATTTATGAGGCTTTTGCCAATACTGGGCCCTCAACTTTTTAAAATTTGATCATGTGAAAGTGAATAAATGGTATTTTGCATCTTAATGAAGTTATAATGCATTTTAACGAAGGAGATGGAACACACTTTCATGTTTATTGGTTACTTATATTTCATTTCCTGTGAACTGTGTGGTCATGTTCTGTTTTCTATTAGATGGTTTGTTTTTTATTAGTTTGTATGAGCTCTTTGTAAGCTAAGAAAATTGGTCCGTTGTCATATGTTTAATAATATTTTCCTGAGTTTTATTTATTTATGTAGTTAAACTTATCAGTCTTTATGGCTTCTGGGATTTGTGCCTTGCTTTAGAAAGGCCTTCTTTACATTTAAGAATAAATTTAATGTATTTTTCCAGTACTTTTAAGTTTTTTTTTTAACCTTTAAATCTTTGCTTCATTTGGAATTTATTTAGGTGGAAGGAGTGAGGTAAGAATTCAAGATTTTTCTCTTCCAAATAGCTATCTGGTTATCCCAACCCTATTTGTTGACTTTTTTCCACATTGATTTGAAAAACCATCCCTCATACATTGTTTCCATATATATGTAGATTTGTTTCTGAACTCTGCAGTCTTTTGCAAAGATTACCAGTCTTCTAAGTTATTACGCATTTTCATATTTGGCATAGCTAGTCCATACCACAATATTATTTCAGGATTTTTTTTCCCAGTTATTCTTGCATGTTTATATTTCTAGATGAACTTTAGTATCATTTTATCCAATTCTAAAATCCTATTGATATTTTTCCTAAAATTTTATTTTGAAAAATTTCAAACTTACAGAAAGTGTGAAAGAATAGTTTGATGAGTGCCAAAATACTTTTCATTTAGATTCACCATTCCTAACATTTTGTTACTTTTGCTTTTGTTCTCTCCAAATGTGCCTCTTTCAAACCCCTCCTGAATTGTTTGTGGTGAGTTACAGACTTCATCATCACACTTCATCACATCATGACGTTCCTAAATATGTCAGCATGCCTCTCCTATGAGAGTGAAGACATTTTCCCATTTAACCACAATACCATTCTCACACTTAAGGAAAGGATGAACCATCTAATCTATTCAAATTTACCCATGCATCCCCAGAATGACTTTTATAGCTGCCCCCACCAAGGTTCACAAATTACATTGGTTAGTTTGTCTCTCTAGTCTCTTTTAAATAGTCCTTCTACCTCCTTTTTAAAATGGTATTTTCTAAATAAACTTATTTTTTAGAACTGTTTTAGATTTACAGAAAAATTGGGAAGATGGTGCAGAAAATTCCCACATAGCCCGCCTCAGTTTCACCACTGGTTAACATGTTAGCATGGTACATTTGATAACAATCCTTGAACAGGTATTGCTACATTATTTTTAACTGGAGTTAATGTTCGGATTTCCTTAGTTTTTACCAAATGCCCTTTTTGTGTTCCAGGATTCCATCCAGGATACCACATTGCATTTTTAAATTTCATTTTTAAATATTTATTTATTTATTTGGCTGTGCCGGGTCATTTAGCTGCGATGTCTTCTTAGGCTTCTCCTTGGCTGTGACAGTTTTTTAGACTTTCCTTATTTCTGGTGACCTTGACAGTTTTGAGGAATACTGGTCAGGTATTTTTGTACAATGTGCCTCTACTGGGATTTGTCCAGTGTTTTTTACCATTATTAGACCTGGATTAGGTGTGCCATTGTTCTCATACCCAGGGCATACGTTTATTAACATGAATTATAAATGTTGATTTTTTTTTTTTTTTTTTGGCTGCGCCACGCAGCTTGCAGGATCTTAATTCCCCAACCAGGGATTGAACCTGGGCCATGGCAGTGAAAGCGCGGAGTTCAAACCAATGGACTGCCAGGGAATTCCCTGTTGATGTTATTCTTGATCACCTAAAGCAGTGTTTGTCGGGTTTCTCCATTGTAGAGTTACCCTTTCCATACTGTCCTCTTTGGAAAGAAGTCGCTGTGCACAGCCCACACTTAGGGAGTAGGGAGTTATGCTTCACCTTCTTGAGGATGGAGTATCTACATCAATTATTTGGAATTCTGCACGGGAGGTATGTCTCTTCTCCCCCACTTGTTAATTTATTCAATATTTTATTTATATGAGTTTGGCTCATGGATATTAATTTATTTTGTACTCTGGGTTATCATGTAATACTACTTCATTTTGTTGCTGAAATTGTTCCAGTTTTGAACATTGGTAGCCGTTTCATTTGACTCTTGTGTCCCTTTGACATCACTCCCTTTGACATCACTCCCATTACTGTGGATTTTTTCCCCAGCATTTCTTACTTTCTGGCACTACGAGATGTTCCAGGCTCATCTTGTATATTTCCTTCCCCAGTCCTAGAGTCAGCCTTTTCTCCAAGGAACCTGGTTCTTTTTATTGGAGAATGGTATTAGAAACCAAGATCTGGGCCCTAGTTGTGCTCAGTTGCTCCTGGGGTTTTGTCTCTTCAAGGCCCTTCCAGCTAACAGGGCAAGGAAATATATGGGTGTGTACTAACCTGTGCCTATACACATATGTATAAATATTCCTATATGTAACATCTGTATTTCTATTAAGTGAAACACAAGTTCTTACTGATGTTTGATCCACCACATGTATCATTCTAACCTCCTCCCCTTGCTTATCTGTAAACCACCCCAACACTGAGAGACCTGGTTCCTACCGTCTGCTACCCACTTACTTGAATTGTTTAATTCCAGTATACAAGTGCAGTGTTTTCAGAATTGTTAACACGTATTCCCATGGGAAACAACTTTTTCAACCAAAGCACAGTGATTGTGTAAGGTTTTTTTTGCCATTCGTTTTATAGACTCCACTCATTTCCAAAGTTACTTAGGTCAGCACATTTCCTCCCCACTCTCTTCAGTACGTTTGTTTCAAAAATTTGTAATAGATTGTTTTGTCACATTCTGCATTCTATCCTGGGATTCCCCTGACCTAAATGATTTTTTAAAATATACATCAAGTTTCACTTTTTGTGATCTAAAGTTCAGTGGGTTTTGACAAATCCATGTGTTATGTATCCACAATTGCATTATCATATAGAATAAATTCACAGCCCTAAAAATCCCTTCTGCTTCACACGTTCAACCTCCTCCTTCCCCTGAGCCCCTGTTCACCACTGATCTTTTTATTGTCTCCATGGTTTTGCCTTTTCCAGAGTGTCATATAGTTGGAGTTATACCGTATGTAGCCTTTTCAGACTGGCTTCTTTCACTTAGCAATATGCATTCAAGTTTCCTCCATGTCTCTCTGTGGCTTGATAATTCATTTTTTAAATCTCTGAATAATAGTTTCTTGTATAGATGTTCCACAGTTTGTTTATCCATCACCTGTTGAAAGACATTTCCAGGTTTTGATGATTACGAATAAACACTCACATGCAGGTTTTTTGTGTGGACCTATTTTTTCAAATTAGTTGGGTAAATACCAAGGTGCATGACTGCTAGATCATATGGTAAGATTATGTTCAGCTTTATAAGAAATTGCCAAGCTGTCTTCCAAAGTGGCCTTACCAATTTTGCATTCCCATCAGCAATGAATGACTTCCTGTTACTCTGCATCCACGCCAGCAATTGGTATTGTCAGGTTTCAAATTTTAGCTATTGTAGTAGATGTGTAGTGATATTTTAATTTACAGTTCCCTAATGACAAAGGATGTTGAGCATCTTTCATATGTTTATTTGCCATCTGTATTTCTCTTTTGGAGAAGTATCTGTTTAGATCTTTTGCTTAATTTTGAAATCCGGTTGTTTTCTTACTGTTGCATTTTAAGAGTTCTTTGTATATTTTGAATACAAGTCCTTTACAGATACGTGTTTCGCAAATATTTTCTCCCAGTCCATGGTTTGCCTTTTCATTCTCATAACAATGTCTATCACAGAGAAATTTTTATTTTACTACAGTCCAACTTATCAATTTTCTCTTTCATGTATCAGGCTTTTGGTATTAAATTTAAAAGCTCATTTCCAAACCCAAAGCCATCTAGATTTTCTCTTATGTTTTCTTACAGAAGTTTTATTGTTTTTTATTTTAAATTTAGGTCTATGATTCCTTTCTAGCTAATGTTTGTGAAAGATATAAGATGTGTCTAGGTTTTTTTTCTTCATACAGACACCCAATTGTTACAACACCATTTGTTGAAAAGACTCTGCTTTCTCCATTGAATTGCCTTTGCTCCTTTGTCAAAAATAGGTCAACTATATATGTGTGGGTCTATTTCTGGGCTGTCTACTCTATTCCGTTAATCTACATGTCTACTCTTACCAATACCACACTGTCTTGATTACCGTAGCTTTACACTAAGTCTTAAATTTGGGTAGTGTGAGCCCTCCATCTTTGTCCTTATTTGTCAGTATTACATTGGCTATTCAGGATCTTTCATCTTTTTCTATAATCTTTAGAGTCAGTTTGTCGATATCTACAAAACAATTTGCTGGGATTTTGATTGGGATTGCTTTGAATCTATAGATCACATTGGAAAGAATTGACATCTTAATAATATTGAATCTTCCATTTTGTGAACATGGAATATCTCTACATTCATATGGATCTTGTAGTTTTTCACACGGAGATCCTGTACATATTTTGTTTGATTTATATGTATTTCATTATCTTGGTGCTATTGTAAATGGTATTCTTTTTTAAATTTCAAATTCCAGTAGTCATTGTTGGCATTTAGGAAAGCAATTGACTTTTGTATATTAACCTTGTATCTTACTCCTTTTTATCATTATTTTAAAAATTCAGGAATGGATCTTGAATTTTGTCAAATGTAATTTTGGTATTTATTGAGATAGTCATGTGTTGTTTTCTCCTTTTACCTATTACAATGGTGAATTATAAGAATAGACTTTCAAATGTTGACCCAGTTTTGCATTCATGGGATGAAACGAATATCCATTAAAGATAACAGCGTGCTAGGATTTTTGGTTTTTATGATTTTCTTTAATGTTAACCCTGCCTTTATAATACTTTCTTTAAACCACATGTTCACTACTGAAACTAGATTTCTGCTAAAAGTTGGGTTATTTCTTCCTTTGTTATTAAGGGTACTGACTTCTTTCTCTGCCGTAATTTATATGCCTTTTTTTTTTTGCAGTCAAACATTTTATAATGTAGTATTTGGTTCATACAAAAATGTATGGAGCATATATGTAAGCTGAAACTTAACAAAAGGGACTTGCGTAAGCTCACATCAAACTTAAGAACAGGAGCATTACCAATACTATTGCATCAACCTTTTCTGTTATGTTTAGTGGGCTTTTTTGTGTGTCCTCTTTAAGAAATATTTTCCTATTTTTGAAGTCTTAAAGATATTCTTTTCTAACTTCTTCTAAAGTCTTAATTTTTCTTTCACATTTAAGTACTTAATCAATCTGAAATTTTTTTGTATATGGTGTGAGGAAGAGATCCAATTGTATTATTTTTCACATAGATTGCCAATTGTCTCAGCACCATATGCTGCAAAAAGAAAGTCTAGTCTTTCCCCAGCGATCTTCGATGACACCCCTGAAATGTATCACATTCCCATATATGCATGAGACTATTTCTGGGCTCTGCTATTCTATATCATTGTTCAGCTCGTGTACCTCTGCATCTATATCACACTGTCTTTATTACTAAAGGTTAATAATAATAAGTCTTGAGATAGTAAGGCAGATCCCCCTAATTTGTTCTTCTTTGTGTTTGTCTTGGCTATTCTTGGGCATTTACTTTTCCATATAGATTTTAGAATCAGCTTGTCAAGTTCCATGAAAAACTATTGGAATTTTGATTGTAAGTGTGTTAGATTTATACATTAAATTGAGGGGCAGAGGAAGTGGACACTGAGTCTTCCTACCTATGTGTAGACCTTGCTTTAAGTCTTCTCTGGTATCTTTCAATAAAATTTTATAATTGTCTGCTATTATTAGACATGTTTAGTTACATTCATTCCATACATACACACACACATTCTCTCTATATTTCATATATGCTATATATATTTCTATATATATATCTCTTTAATATTTATTTATTATATAATCTTGCTAATTTTAGTAATAGCTTAAAAAACTTACATTTCCTGAATTTCTTGTTGCTGTTATATAGAAATAGTTAATTTTTATGTGTTGATTTTATATCTATTCTCTTTGTCAAATTCTTTGTCTGTAGACAACTTTGAGTTTTAAGTTTAGCCAGATAACTTATTTACCTTTTATTGTCTTAGGGTGCAAGCTAGGGATTCTTGGAGTGCAGTGTTGAATAGAAGTGGTTGACATCCCTGTCTTGATCTTGCAAGGAGTACTTCTAATTTTTCACAACTAGGAATAATGTACACTATAGATTTCTGGTAGATTCACTTCTTAACAAATGCTTTTAATTTTGTCCTCATGAATAGTTGTTGCATTTTATCGCTTGTGTTTTCTGCATTGATTAAGATGATTGTATGACTCTCCTCCTTTATTTGTTAATACAGTGTGCTGGTTATTCATTTCTTGCCTCTCAGCTCCAAATTAATCTGTTTGGTCTGATCTGTGGAAATGGTGGGTTCCTTTAATTTTTGTTTTTTCTTCTTCTTGTAACAGTTGTCACAGAAGTTTGTCTGTAGAGGGCGCCAGAGACATTGTAAGGGGAAAGTTTTGCTTCTGGGTCCTGGGTTGCTGGCACAGAGGGTTCCTGCTGGGCACCAGGCTTCTCCAATGCCAGGCCCTGCACTGCACAGAGCTTCTCCACTGCCAGGCTGGTGCAGGGCATAGTGGCCAGCAGCACTCGATGGCCAGCAGCTTCCCTTGAAACTCTCTCAGGCAGTAGTATACATCAGACTGCTTCTGGTGAGACATCTCTGTATACAACATTCTCAGATACCCCAGAGGCAGATTTCTAGAAATTTCCACTGGTGTGGTACCACAACTTTACTGCCATTCTCTGAGTTGCTTCTAGTTTCCTTCAACAAGGTCAGGATTTCAACCCTTGGGCAGGGGTAATACTTTTCCTTGGGTGCTTTACCCTGCAAGGGGGCTCTTTCTTGTGTGTTCTCAGTCTAGGGGGTGGTACTATTCCTTGGGCGATCTATCTCAACCCTGGGAGGGGGAACTGTTCCTTCGGTACTATAGATCAGCCATGGGGTGGGGGGACTCTTCCTTGGGTGACTATCTCTCTCACTGTGGGAGAACTTTCCCTCGGGCACTGTCTCTCAGCCATGTTGATGAGGGGGCTTTCCTTGAGCGCTCTCTTTCAGTCCATTGAGGAGGACCTCTTTCTTGGGTGATTATCTCAGCCAAGATAATGGCTGGGGGAGGACTTTCCTGCGGGTGCTCCCCATCTCAGCTATGCTGGGGGAAAGGGTTTTCCTTGCTTGCTTATCAGCCATGTAGTGGGGAGTCTCTTCCTTGATTGCTCCATCTCAGCCCTGGGTTTGGGGCAGTTTCTTAGATTTGGGGAGGAACTCTACTTTGGGTGCTTTATATTAGCCCTGGGGCGGGGGCTCTTCCTTGGATGCTCTATCCTTGCCATGGGTGGGAGGTGCTTGAGTGCCCTGTCTCAGCCCCATGGCAGGGAGGAGCTCTTCCTAGGGCCTTCTATCTCAGTAGTGTTAAAGGAGGGGCTTGCCCTTGGGTGTTTGATCTCAGCCCCAGCCAAAGGGATTCTTCCTTGGGTGCTTCATCTCTAATCCCAGAGGGTGGGTTTGTGGCACCACAAAAATTCTTTGCCACACATTGAGTCACAGCTGGGTCTCTCCAACAAGAACTGGATTTCAACCCTTTTGGAGGGGAGTATTTTCCCCTTACGTTCCCTCTAAGCCCTGGAGAGGACTTTTCATTGGGTACTCTATTTCAGCCAAGTTATGACACTCTTTCTTGGGTGTTTATGTCAGTACTGGAGGAGGAAGTTTCCTTGGGGACCCTATCTCAGCTATGCAGTAGCAGAGCGTTCCTTGGGAGCTGTTATCTCAGCCCTGGTGGGGGCATTTCTTTGGGTGCTCTAACTGTCCTGGGAGTGGTACTTTCCCTTGAGTGTTCTTTCTAAGCCCTGAAGGGTGGCTCTTCTTTGGAGCTCTATCTCAGTCCTGGCAGGGATGGGAGAGGCACATTATATCTGTACTCATGGAAGAGACCATTGGTATTAAGGTACAGAACATGCAATAATGCTTGTCTAACAAAAACTAGATATAATTGTATTCCATCTACCCCAATCCTTAGTTAATTAGATTTTTCCTTAATCTTTCCGTGCCTTGGTTTCCTCATTTATAACAATGAAGATGGTAATCACGCCTAACTCATAGGGTTCTGCAGAGGATTAAGTGAGTTAATAGATGTAAAACATTTAGAATTGTACCTGGCAGGTAGTAAGTGCTCAATGAAATGTTTTCACCCTCTTTGGACTCTTCTATTATGGGAAATGCAAACATTCTTTATCATGACTCTATTCAAATAATGGGGGGAGGACGTAGTCTTTGTTATCCTTGGATGCTAACAGCTTAAGGATGGCCTTCTATACTTCTGATCCTTATCCCCCAACATTGAAAAGTCCCCCCCACCGATCCAGCACCTAGGTGGGCATATTTGAATCTCCTTGTGTTTGGGGGTGAGGGGACTTACATTTTCAAACCACCCGACCCTTCACCATCTATGTGTAGCACTGGGTAAAGTGGTAATCAGTATTTGTTAATGATGAGTTTAAAGTATAAAAGGACACACACACAAAAGAATGACTTTCTCTAAAAAGGGTTGATGCAGAATGAGTTGTACTTCTTCAATGGGTAATTATGCGTTTGTTCCCTTTTGGTTGATGAGAGCTGCTGTTTCCGCAAACATTCTGATTAATCATGGTTGTACCATGTTTGGCTTTGGTCAACACCTTGCATTTTAACTTCCTTATTTTACTTAAACTGGATTAAAATTAAGTTGCATTTCTGAGAACAGAGTGTTTCTTGGGGGATGGCAAATTTTTGCCCCATGATTAAAATCATATTAATGGTGCAAACGCATGGTTGTATACACATTTGAAGACTTTGAATTTTGTGATGGTGGAATTTTGTGATGGTTGTATTAATGGAATATGTTGATTGATTTTTTTCAGTGAATGATGACTGATGAAGCTGATGACTTTGCTGCAGGACTTGAAAACAAAATGAAAAGTCCTAAAGAACCCAGTAGTCTTTCCTCATCTAAGAGAAGGTAGAGTATGGCCTTGCTGTTAATGAAATAGGAAGGAAAATGGTAATTATGTCTTTGAGGAACAGAGAGATATGAACATGTTTGCAAGTGGAAGAGAAAGAATCTAATAAGGTGCAACAATTTGGAGTTACTGCAAGTGTTAGGAAGATGGAGCAGGTTCCTGAAGCAGTAGGAGAGGATGGGCTCAACAAGAGGATGGGTCTGCATGTTGTCACCTCTTGTTCATATTCTAATCCAGAGGAGTCTGGCTTCTGCAACTTCCACTCCACTGAAACTGTCATGTCAAGTCCCCAGTGTCTGCTCCATGTTGCTTTTAACTTCTCAGCAGTATTTGATATAGTTTTTCACTCACTCCTCCCTGGAAATCTTCTTGGGTTTCCAGAAACCACATTTCCCTGATTTCTTCCCTGTTTGCCGATACTCTTTTCATTCTCCTTTTCTAGTTGTTTCTTTTCATTCCCACCACTAAATATTGTAGGGCCCCAAATCTGGATCCTGGGCCTTCTTCCCTTGAATATACTCTCTCCCTAGATGATCCCACATAGTCTTAGAGCTTTAAATATGATGTGTATTTCAACAATTCCTAAGTTTATACCTCTAGACTACAACTTACTCCTGAACTCCAGACTTAAATTCAAATACATACATGTTATCTCCACTGGCATGTCTAAGAGACATTTAAAACTCAATCCATTCCATGTGTTTAAACTGAACTTCTGAACTCATTCCCCTGCAAAAGCCTTTTCTGCATTACAGCGTTTGTTTATTTTTGCTTTTGTTGTCTGTGCTTTTAGTGTCATATCCAAGAAATTATTGCCAAGTCCAGTATCATGAAGCTTCTCCCCTATGTTTTCTTCCAGGAGTTTTATAGTTTAGGTCTTACATTTAGGTCTTTAATCCACTCTGAGTTAATTTTTGTTTATGGTGTAAGATAAGACTCCAACTTCATTCTTTTTTTTCTTAATATTTATTTACTTATTTGGCTGTGCCAGGTCTTAATTTCTGCATGTGGGATCTTCGTTGCGGTATGTGGGATCTTTAGTTGCGGCATGTGAACTCTTAGTTGCAGCATGTGGGATCTAGTTCCCTGACCAGGTATCAAACCTGGGTCCTCTGCATTGGGAGCACAGAGTCTTAGCCACTGGAGCACCAGGGAAGTCCCTTCATTCTTTTTATGTGGATAAGCAGTTTTCCCAACACCATTTTTAAATTTTTTAAAAATTTTTTGGCCATGCTGCGTGGCATGCGGGATCTTAGTTCCCTGACCAGGGGGTCAAACCTGCGCCCCCTGCAGTGGAAGCGTGGAGTCTTAACCACTGGACCACCAGGTAAGTCCCATTTTTTTGAAGACACTCTTTTCTCCATTGAGTAGTCTTTTTCTTTTTCTTTTTAAAGATTTTTTTTGATGTGGACCATTTTTTTAAGTCTATTGAATTTGTTATAATATTGCTTCTGTTTTATGTTTTGGGTTTTTGGCTGTGAGACATGTGGGATCTTAGCTCCCTGACCAGGGATCGAACCCACACTCCCTGCATTGGAAGGCGAAGTCTTAACCACTGGACTGCCAGGGAGGTCCCTCCATTGAGTAGTCTTGACACCCATATAGAAGAGCATTTGACCATATATGTGAGGGTTTATTTCTAGGATCTCTATTCTATTCCATTGGTCTATTTGTGTGCCTTTATGCCAGTAACACACTGTTTTAATTACTATAGCTTTTTAATATGCTTTGAAATCAGGAATGTTAGTCTTCCAATTTTATTCTTTTTCAATTTTTTTTGTCTATTCAGTATCCCTTGAGATTCTACAAGAATTTTAAGATCAATTTTTCTATTTATGTAAAAAATGACATTGGGATTTTGATAGGGATTACATTGTAGATTGCTTTGGTTAGTATGGGCATCTTAACAATACTAAATCTTCCAATCCATGAACATGGGATGCCTTTCCATTTATTTGTGTCTTCTCAAATTTCTTTCAGCGATGTTTTGTAGTTTTCAGTGTACAAATCTTTCACCTTCTTTGTTAGGTTTATTTCTAAGTATTTTATTCTTTTTGATGCTCTTATAGATGGAATTGTTTTCTTAATTTCAATTTCAGTTTGTTCACTGTTAGTGTATAGAAATGCAAGTGCTTTATGTGTGTTGATTTTGTATCCTGAAACTTTCCATGGGGTTTCATTTTATAATCCCAGGTAGATTGTAAGCTCCTTTTTGTATCCCTCGCAATGTCTTATACAACAGAGGTGTTTTAAGCATCTTTTGGTTAGTGAAATACCTGTTTATTTTCAGATTTAAAAGAAGATTCAGCACCTTGAGAAGGTACTAGAAAAATAAATTCCCACCATCTTCACAACAAAGTTAATTACATCAAAACATAATCCTATAACAACCATCAGTGAGAAACAAAGAAAAGCTTGCTGTGCTGTAGGATGGTGCTGGATATTGCTGAAGTTTCCTAGAATATGGCATTCAAGGTAACTTCCAGAAAGAAAAAGCAGTGGAGCTTTTTATTGCTATGATTCTATGTCAGTAAAATCTGGCGTTGGCCCTAAGAATTTTCTTTGAAAATATAGTTTGCTTTCCTATTTATTTGTTTTCCCTTTGAGGAGGGGTATGTTATTAACTCATCAGGCTAAATACTATTACAGTCCTGGTTTGTGCAGCAGGTCACATTGCTGGTATTTATAACTACCTTCTTTTAATACCATTGTCCTCAGCCAGCACTCAGCTCTTCATGGTTCTTTCCCTGGGGAGGTGACTCAACGTTCATTCTTTTTTTTTCTTGCGGTACACGGGCCTCGCATTGTTGTGGCCTCTCCCGTTGCGGAGCACAGGCTCCGGAAGCGCAGGCCCAGCGGCCATGGCTCACGGGCCCAGCCGCTCCGCGGCATGCGGGATCTTCCCGGACCGGGGCACGAACCCGTGTCCCCTGCATCGGCAGGCGGACTCTCAACCACTGCGCCACCAGGGAAGCCCCTCAGCATTCATTCTTGAATCCTTTGGCCATTAGACGTTCTGCCTCAATTAGGTTATTATAATTATCCATTGACTTTTCTCCCCAGCTTTATTGACAAATAAAATTGTAAGGTATTTAAAGTGTACACTGTGATGATTTGATATTACATACACTGTCTGCTGACTTTAATCACAAAACATGGGAGTATCAAGCAGCTCTCTAGATATATCATAGTCCTCCATAGCCCCTTTAGTAGTAGGTAATCAACTTGCCTTTGATAGTCAGGTTAAATCACTCAGGCCAGGACAGTATAGCCCTTCTTCGCCTGTTGCTTGAGAGGGATGGGGAGTCCAAAGTGGTCAGCTGGAAGTTCCAACTTCCCATTCAATGAAGTCATTGTTGTATCCCATGGTGAAAGCACTTCTTTCTTTGGAACTCAGATCTCTACCTCAGAAGAGCTAGAGCTCTAGTTGTGGGGACAAGACACAACGTTTTTCTATTGTATCTCCAGGGTTAATAGTGAGGAGAGGCACTCCCATTTACATACCTTGATTGCAGGACCCATGAATCCATTTTATGGGAGAAATAGCACCATATATCTATGCATATAAATACCTAGATAGAGCATTACCATCTCCTAGAGGTTGTTGCCCCAGCCCCTCAAGTTTTTACCACCTAGCTAAAAACATATGTGAGTCTTCCAAAGGTCATTTCACTTCAGGATGAGGGGAAACATAATAAGACCAGTGACTTCCATGAACAGTGCTCCATTGCTGCACTAGTTTCCTGTGAAATGGGTTCCTTATTTAGAAGTGATGCTGATTGGAATACCATGATGGTGAATAAGGCATTTTTCAAGTCTATAAATATTCGTTTCTCCAAAGCACTTCAGGTGGGAAGGAAAATCCATATCTAGAGTGTCTATTTGAGTGTGGACAAAGCACTGCCCCTTCCTTAATAGAAGTGGTCCAGTGTAATCACCTGCCACCTGGTAACTGGCCCATCACCCTGGAGACTGATGCCATATCATTGTTGGTCTCTGCTTCTTGCAGATCGGGCCCTCAGCAGTGATTATAGTGACATCAGCCTTGGCAAGTGAAAGCCCATGTTGCTGAGAAGAACCTCCATTCTTGCCACTTGGCCACTTGGTTCTTGAGCCCATTGGGTTGTGACCTGAATGCTGGGGAAAGAGGCTGATTGATGTCTAGATAATGAATATCCTATCCATCAGATTATTAAAATTCTGCTCTGCTAAGCTTATTTGCTGAGAACTCTCGTAAGACACAAATACCTTCATATCATCTATCGATTTGGACAGGTGTATCCACATACTTTTTCCCTGGGCCTCCTTGTCCCAAATGTTCAATCATGCATCCTCAAAGTCCCTGACCCTTCAGCCAATAATTCGGACATGACCTATGCATGGATATGCACTCATACTTGTGGCCGTCTCTCCTCCAGGCAGAATGAACAACCAGGTGCACTGCTCAAAGTTCTTCCCTCTGGGAGGCTTACCCTTCACCATATCCTTCCGGGCTGTCCCAGAGTGTACTGGAGTGCTGCAGCTGTCCACTTTGGGCCTGTGTGGTAGGCAGGGTTCTAAAGGTGTCCCTTCAAGATTCCAGTCTTCTGAATACTCAATCAAACACTAATATAAGTACTGCTGTAGTGGGATATTTTAAATGGAAAATGAGTTTTATTTTAGTAGCATTGAAAGAAGAACAAAACAATGGTATTTCTACACTGAGGTGAAAGCAATGTTTAAACTTTCTTAGCAATGAAATATATTCCAAAAGAAAGTATGTTTCATGAACATTCCAAAGCACAGGTGAATCTTAACAGTATAGGAATCTGTAATAATGAAAATGACTCTCTTCTGACAGGGTGTTTAACAAACATATTTTTAAAATTATAGAACCAGTAAAGCAATCCCTTCCAAATAACTGTGTCAAGAGTGAAATGGCTTCTTACATTAACACTCTAACAATTTCATTTTAATACTTTTTACTGCTATGACAATTTTACATAAATTCTACTGTACTGAAAGTAAGCTTTGCAATTACACTTAAAAGCTTTTGCACAGCAAAGGAAACCATAAACAAAATGAAAAGACAACCTACAGAATGGGAGAGAATATTTGCAAATGATGCGACCAACAGGAATCAATTTCCAAAATATACAAACAGCTCATACAGCTCAACGCCAAAAATTCCACCCCCAAACCCAACCCAATCAAAAAATGGGCAGAAGACCTAAATAGATATTTCTCCAAAGAAGACATACAGATGGCCAAGAAGCACATGAAAAGCTGCTCAACATCACTAATTATTAGAGAAATGCAAATCAAAACTACGATGAGTTATCAACTCACACCAGTCAATAGCCATCAACAAAAAGTCTACAAATAATAAATGCTAGAGAGGGTGTGGAGAAAAGGGAACCCTCCTACACTGTTCGAATGTAAATTGGTGCAATATCTATGGAGAACAGTATGGAGCTTCTTTAAAAAACTGAAGATATAGTTACCATGTGTCCAGCAATCCCACTCCTGGGCATATATCTTGAAAAGATGAGAACTCTAACTCAGAAATATACATGCACCCCAAAGTTCATAGCAGCACTATTTACAGTAGTCAAGACATGGAAGCAACCTAAGTGTCCACCAACAGATGAATGGATAAAGAAGATGTGGTATATTTATACAATGGAATATTACTCAGCCATAAAAAAGAATGAAATAATGCCATTTGCAGCAACATGGATGGACCTAGAGGTTGTCATAATAAGTGAAGTAAGTCAGGCAGAGAAAGACAAATATCATATGATATCGCTTATATGTGGAATCTAAAAAAAAATGATACAAATGAACTTATATACAAAACCGAAATAGACCCACAGACACAGAAAACAAACTTATGGTTACCAAAGGGGAAAGGATGGGGAGATAGATTGGGTATTCAGGATTAACAGATACACACTACTATACATAAAACAGATAAGCAACAAGGATCTACTGTATAGCACAGGGAACTATACTCAATATTTTGTAATAACCTATAAGGGAAAAGAATCTGAAAAAAATAGATACAGATGTATGTATAACTGAATCACTTTGCTGTACACCTGAAACTAATACAATATTGTAAATCAACTATACTTCAAAAAAATGTGGTATATACGTACAATAGAATAGTACTCAGCCATAAAAAGAATGAAATTCTGCCATTTGCGGCAACATGGCTGGACCTAGAGATTATCATACTAACTGATGTAAGTCATACAGAGAAAGACAAATATCATATATCACTTATACATGGAATCTAAAAAAAATGATACAAATGAACTTATTTACAAAACAGAAATAGACTCACAGACATAGTAAACAAACTTATGGTTACCAAAGGGGAAAGTCGGGGGGAGGTAAATTGGGAATTTGGGATTAACAGATACACACTACTATACATAAAGCAGATAAACAACAAGGACCTACTGTGTAGCACAGGGAACTATATTCAATAGCTTGTAATAACCTGTAAGGGAAAAGAATCTGAAAAAGAATTATCTATCTATCTATCTATCTATCTATCTATCTGTATATCTGAATCACTTTGCTGTACACCTGAAACTAACACAGCATTGTAAAACAACTATACTTCAATTAAAAGAAAAACTATTTTCCATACACACAAAAAAATAAGCTTGGAATTCTGGAAGGATGTTGGTGTTGAGGAGAATAACTACCATGGCTTCCAGTTCTTTGACAAAACCTCAGATGCGTGGCTTTCTGGCCAAGCATCTGTGATTTCACATTGTTGGAGCATTCTTTATATCCCTGGGGGCTGCAGCTTTCTATAATTTTGCTGTGGCTTAATCAAGTAAAAAATAAGCTTTGAAAGTGAAAATGTGTATAAAATTCCAGATCAAAAGATTAATAGATGCAACTTAATAAGGTTTCTTCTCCCCTATCTATCAATTAACAATAATGATTAGCTTCAGCAGACAGGGGTTGAACTTTTAAATACAATCCCCCAAACAAAAAGTTAAGTTTTGAATCTTATTCAGATATCACTAGAAATCTTTAGTCTATTCAGACACTTTTTACAAGAATGGTTTCTTTTTTTTTTTTGTATTAAAACAAAAACCAATTTCTAAACCCTTTTATTCAATTGTATATCCTGATTGGACAAATATGAAAAATAGAAGACTGTCTCTTTTGCTTTTGTAATTGTGATTTTCACTGCAGTCTTAGCTTATTAGGGGAAGAGAAATACTCCAATTTCTCTAGGATTATAGGACCCCAGCTCTGAACTTGCACTAATTTCCTGGAGGCAAACATCATTCTAGTACATGTGAGAAACATTTGCCCTACTCCTGGGCCTTAGTAGAGACTGAATGCTTGACCACGGGACACCAAGTTCCCATGCCACCTGAGCTGCCCATCCTAACGCGGGTGTTTTATTACCCACCAAGTCACAGTGGAGGGTATGCACAGAAGCAGCGTGCTATCAAATGGAAGAGGTATGTACAAGAGTGGATTCAAGTGGGTCCTGAAGCCACAAGTACTTTGCATGAGCAAGTGGCCACAAACTCATGGCTCTGCCTCCTGCTACATTAACTCCTCTCTCTTGCTTGGAAGAATTTTAAGATTAAAGCAGCAGGTTCTCATTAGTTATCTATTTTGTACATAGTATCAATAGTGTATATATGTCAATCCCAGTCTCCTAATTCCTCCCACCCACCCCCTTCCCCTTGGTATCCTTAAGTTTGTTCTCTATGTCTGTGTCTCTATTTCTGCTTTGCAAATCATCTCTACCATTTTCTAGATTCCACATATATGTGCTAATATATGCTATTTTCTGAGTTACTTCACTCTGCATGACAGACTCAAGGTCCATCCGCATCTCTACAAATGACCCAATTTCGTTCCTTTTTATTGGTGAGTAATATTTCATTGTATATATGTACAACATCTTCTTTATCCATTCCTCAGTTGATGGACATTTAGGTTGCTTCCATGTTCTGGCTATTGTAAATAGTGCTGCTATGAACATTGGGATGTGCGTGTCTTTTTGTTTATTTATTTATTTATTTTTGGCTGTGTTGGGTCTTCATTTCTGTGCGAGGGCTTTCTCTAGTTGTGGCAAGCGGGGGGCCACTCTTCATCGCAGTTCAGGACACTATGAAGTGCCCCTGGGGAAGTAAATTTGAAAAAAAGGAATCCAAGAGAACTGGATATTCTGTTGTTTTTTTAACATCTTTATTGGAGTATAATTGCTTTACAATGGTGTGTTAGTTTCTGCTTTATAACAAAGTGAATCAGTTATACATATGTCCCCATATCTCTTCCCTCTTGCGTCTCCCTCCCTCCCATCCTCCCTATCCCACCCCTCTAGGTGGTCACAAAGCACCGAGCTGATCTCCCTGTGCTATGCGGCTGCTTCCCACTAGCTATCTATTTTACATTTGGTAGTATATATAAGTCCATGCCACTCTCTCACTTCGTCCCAGCTTACCCTTCCCCCTCCCCGTGTCCTCAAGTCCATTCTCTAGTAGGTCTGTCTTGCTTTGATTTTAAGTTGAATACTTCTGTTTCTCCCCTAGGAATAAAGTGGGTTGTAGATTTCCGGTAGACACCTGTCTTAACAAATGCTTTTAATTTATCCTCATGAATATCTGTTGCGTTTTTGATGATATAACTTTCCTCTTTTTCTGTACTATAGTGTGCCAGTTTTGGATTTTTTACCTCTCAGCTCTGAAGTCACCCTTTTGGCCTGATCTGTGAAAGTGGTTCTGGTCCCTTTATTTTTTTTCTTCTTGCTGACGTGAACACAGAAGTCAGCCTGTAGAGGGAGCCAGAGGCAACGCCAGCGGAAGCTGGCTCTGGGTTTTGGGCGGCTACCTCTCTAGGCGGAAGCGTCCCCAGTGCGCAGTGGTGAGGAGCTCGTGCCGGCAGCAACTGTGGCCAGAGGCTTCCCTCGAGCCCCCTCAGGCAATAACACATCGGCTTCTGGTGAGACGCTTACTCGTGTACTTCACTCCCAGGGACCCTAGAGGGTGTATGTCCAGCAACTACCTCAGGGCACACTCCAGAAAGTTCCACCCGTGAGGCTCCACCCATTTATCGCCATTTTGTGAGTTGCTTCCAGGCTCCTCCGTTAAGGTCAGGATGGACAGTGGGAGTGTGGACTCTTTTCCCCAGGGGCCTTCTCTCTGCCCCGGAAGGTGTCAGGCCCTGTGTGTTTTCCGTCCAGGGTGGGACCCCCTCAGCTCTGGGGAGACGCTGCCTTGGGGGCTGGCCTCAGCCCCGGGGAGGCCATTCCTCGGGTGCCTTAGCTCAGCAGGCCCGGGGGCCGAGCGCTTCTTGGTGTCTGTCCCAGCCCTGAGAGGGGAGGTTTCCTGGGTGGGTCACCCCAGGGCTGTGGCTCCCTCTCCGTTGGCTCTCCCTCATTTGTGAGAGCCTCTCCTCAGGTGCCCAGCTCAGCATGGGGGGGCACTTGTCCTTTGACCCTCTGTGTCCACTCTGATTGGGTGGCTTTTGCTTGTGATCTGCTCGTGGCCCGTGGGGACTGTTAGTGGGAGCACTGTTCTCCATTCTGAGAGGACTTAGCATTGGTGCTGTCACAGCCGACGGGGTGCCATTCCAAGGATGCTCTGAGACTAGGGTGGACCTCTCCCTTGGGGGCTGTGGCTCAGCCGTTGCGGGAGAGAACTTTCCCTTGGGCACTTTCTCAGCACTGGGGGTTTGGGCTCGTTCTTGGGGCTTCCTGTGGGATCCGAGGCAACTGAGACTGTTCCTTGGAAGGTTGGCCCCTGCCCAGGACGGGAACTCTGTCTTGAGTGCCGTTTCTTAGACCGAGGTGAGGACGTTTTCTTGGGCACTTTATCTCGCTTATGTAGGGGTGGCTCCTGGTTCTTGGGTCCTCTGTTTCAGCCATGGCTGAGGACTCTTCTTTGGGCTCTTGTGTCCGCCTCATGGGGTGGATTCTGCTTGATGTGGTGTCTCAGCCTTTGGGGGGACATCTTAGTTGGGTGCTCTAACGCTGTTACTTGGATGCTGTGTCTCAGCCCTGGGGTGGTGAGGTACTTCTAGATTTCTGGGGTTTTGGTGTGTTTTTTTCTTTTCTTTCAGTTGCATACTTTTATGCTGATTTTAAAAACAAAACTTCTATTGGGAGAAAATAAAATTGTATATTTACAAACAGAAAACAGTAAAACATTTGTTATCTTTCCTTTTAGCCGTTTTTAACCTCTGCTTATTTTTTCCTTTTTTTAAATTGAAGTATAATCGATGTACAGTAATATATAAATTACAGGTGTACAATATAGTGACCTGCAGTTTTTAAAGGTTATACTCCATTTATAGTTATAGAATATTGGCTATATTCCCTGTGTTGTATAACACAGTATATCCTTGTAGTTTATTTTATACGTACTAGTTTGTACTTCTTAGTCCCCTACCCCTATATTGCCCCTCCCTGTTCCCTCTCCCCGCTGGTAACCACTGATTTGTTCTCTGTTATCAGTGAATCTCTTTTTTCTTGTTACATTCGCTTGTTTGTTGTATGTTTTAGATTCCACATATAAGTGATATCATACACTATTTGTCTTTCTCTGTGTGACTTAGTTCTCTTAGTATAATACCCTCCAGGTCCATCCATGTTGCTGCAAATGGCAAAATGTCATCCTTTTTTATGGTTGAGCAGTATTCCATTGTACATATATACCACATCTCCTTTATCGATTCACCAGTTGATGGAAACGTGGGTTGCTTTTTATATCTTGGCAATTGTAAATAATGGTGTTATGAACATTGGGGTGCATGTATCTTTTCGAATTAGTGTTTCTGCTTTTTTCGGATATATATCCAGGGGTGGAATTGCTGGGCTTTTAGCAGTTTTTTAATGTGCAAATATTTATGCTTTTTACCCCAAGTTAAGATCATACTACATATCTTAGAATTTGCTACATTTTTTTCTAACTTATGTCAGAAGCCTTTTCTCTAGATCACAAATGTTATTCTGAAACTTGTGTTTTAATGGTTGCAAAGTATTTAATCATATAGCTATATAATGATTTTTATTTACATCTGCATTGTTAAGCATCCAATTTATTTGTGATTTTTCAATTTTATAAATCTTTATGTATAATACAATATTTATATGTAAGCATTTATAAAATTCGTCTCTATAAATTAGTAGAAGTAGTATCTCATGGGAAGAAATCATGAAAGATGCACCTCCAGAAAAATTGCAGCAATTTAGAAGTTTGTGTGAAGGCATATTTTCTTATCATCTTGACCATAAGAACTCCCGGTTATTATTTAATTTTAACATTTATAGGGAAAGTTGTGTTGTCTTGCCTTCCTTTTAACTTCTTTCCTTATTTTCTGTATTAGGTTTATTTCATTCCAAATATCTTAAACAGCAAAAATTTTTTTAAGAAAAGAATACTGCATAGCTTGCAACGAGCTAGGGGAAAAATTTACAATGAATAATAGAGATATGAGGTATATGTTCTCAACATATAAAAAGATATAACTCAGTATGAAAAGGGCAAACATAGTAGCTGGGAAAGTCAAGAGCATTTCAAGAAGAAGCAATTCACTAAAGGAGAAGTAACAATAGCCAACATTTGGGGATATGCTTTTTCTTCACTAGCAAGGTTGATGTCTGTTGTTTTGGTCTGTTTTTTCCTTTGAGGGGAATATGCCTACTCCCTCTCACAGGGTCTTATTAAAACTGTTCTCCTGAAACAGACTAGGGCACTTCCCACTTTCTGCAGAGAGAACTCAAGGCTGAGTTGTTCACACAGCAACACCTTAAAGAAACTCTCCATTAGTTCATGCTTTCTATTGCTCCAAGAATTACCTTGCTGCAACTCAAAGCAGATTGCTCAATAGTATTTTCTTGACTTCTTTATCTCAGCCTTAAGAGAGTTCTAGCTAACCTTTCAACTATGTCCTTGAGCTTCTAGGTGGAAATCTGGGTTCAGCAAGCAATGTATGAGAGTTCCAGTTGGACCACATATTCACAAACACTTGCTCTACAGGCAGTCTTTCATTTCATTCTGGTGGGTGTGCAGTGACTTCTCATTATGTCTAAACTTGCATTCCTCTGCTGATTAATGAAACTGAACACCTTTTAGATATGGATTGGCCATGTGAGTATGTCTTATACGAAGTGCCTTTTCAGGTCTTTTGCCCATATTTTATTAGGATGTTTGTAAGTTTTAAATTGATTTACAGTTCTGCATATATTCTGGATTTCACTGATTTTTTGGAGAGAGGGATATATCCAGTTATATATACATACATAAATATGCACAAATATTTATATACATTGTTTAAATTGATTATATAATACATAGATATATATGAATAATTAAATGTATAAATGTTTATCCAATTTTTATATCTACAAAATTTTGAGTATCTTCTATATACATGTTTTGCTTTTTCATTCTCTTAATCATGTCTTTTTGGTAAACAGAAGTTTCAAATTTAATTATGTCTAATTAGACAGTCTATTATTTTTGGTTAGTCCTTTTTTATCCTCAAAAATAAATTTTTGCCTACCTTAAAGCCATGAAGATAATATTCTGAATTTTCCACCAGATCTCCCATTCATCTCTAATAAATTTTTGTGGAATGGGATGATGTAAGAAGCAAGCTTTATTTTTTCCCGTGTACATAACTGGACATATTAAAAACACTATCTTATCCACAGTGGTTGGCCGGGGACCTTGTGTCATAAATTCAGCTGTTTAGCATATTTCCAGATCTGTGTCTAGATTCTCTGTCCTCTTCCATTTGTGTATTGGCCTATTCTTGCTCCATTACTAGACTGTTTTAATTACAGTACTTTTGTAGCAAGTCTTCAAATCTGGTAGTGCGTGTCCTCCAACTTTGTTTTTCTTAAAGATTGTCTTAGCTATTCTAAGCCCTTTAATTTCCATACACTTTTTACTATCAGCTTGTCAATTTTCACCAAAATGCAACATGGTGGGATTTTATTTTCTTTTTCCTTCTTTTTCTTCTTAATCTTTATTGGAGTATATTTGCTTTACAATGTTGTGTTAGTTTCTGCTGTAAAACAAAGTGAATCAGCTATACATATACATATATCCTCATATCTCCTCCCTCTTGAGGCTCCCTCCCACCCTCCCTATCCCACCCCTCTAGGTGGTCACAAAGCATGGAGCTGATCTCCCAGTGCTATGCAGCAGCTTCCCACCAGCCATCCATTTTACATTTGGTAGTGTATGTATGTCAGTGCTACTCTCTCGCTTTGCCCCAGCCTCCCCTTCTCCCCTGTGTCCTCAAGTCCGTTCTCAACATCTGCATCTTTACTCCTGCCCTACCACTAGGTTCATCAGTACCATTTTTCTAGATTCCATATATATGCATATGGTATTTTCTTTTCTCTTTCTAACTTACTTCACTCTGTATGACAGACTTCAGGTCCATCCACCTCACTACAAATAACTCAATTTCGTTCCTTTTTATGGCTGAGTAATATTCCATTGTGTATGTGTGCCCCGTCTTCTTTATCCATTCATCTGTCAGTGGACATTTAGCTTGCTTCCATGTCCTGGCTATTGTAAATACTGCTGCAGTGAACATTGTGGTACATGTATCTTTTTGAATTATGGTTTTCTTAGGGTATATGCCCAGTAGTGGGATTGCTGGGTCATATGGTAGTTCTATTTTTAGTTTTTTAAGGAACCTCCATACTGTTCTCCGTAATGGCTGTATCAATTTACATTCCCACCAACAGTGCAAGAGAGTTCCCTTTTCTCCACACCCTCTCCAGCATTTATTGTTTCTAGATTTTTTGATGATGGCCATTCTGACTGGTGTGAGGTGATATCTCATTGTAGTTTTGATTTGCATTTCTCTAATGATTAGTGATGTTGAGCATCCTTTCCTGTGTTTGTTGGCAATCTGTATATCTTCTTTGGAGAAATGTCTATTTAGGTCTTCCGCCCATTTTTGAATTGGGTTTTTTGTTTTTTTGATATTGAGCTGCATGAGCTGCTTGTATATTTGGGAGATTAATCCTTTGCCAGTTTGCAAATATCTTCTCCCATTCTGGGGGTTGTCTTTTCGTCCTTTCGTCTTTTTTATGGTTTCCTTTGCTGTGAAAAAGCTTTTAAGTTTCATTAGGTCCCATTTGTTTATTTTTGTTTTTATTTCCATTTCTCTAGGAGGTGGGTCAAAAAGGATCTTGCTGGGATTTATGTCATAGAGTGTTCTGCGTATGTTTTCCTCTAAGAGTTTGATAGTGTCTGGCCTTACATTTAGGTCTCTAATCCATTTTGAGTTTATTTTTGTGTATGGTGTTAGGGAGTGTTCTAATTTCATTCTTTTACATGTAGCTGTCCAGTTTTCCCAGCACCACTTATTGAGGAGGCCGTCTTTTCTCATGGTGGGATTTTAAATTGGATTAGTAGAGATCATTTTTGAGAGAATTGACAGTAACAACTCAATAATGAATCTTGCAATCCATGCAAAAAGTATTTCTTTCTGTTTCCTGAGGTCTTTACTTTCTCTCAGTGATGTTTTATACTTTTTGTGTTGTGCTCTAGCACTATTTACTTAGATATTTGATGTTTTTGATACTATTATCAATGGTATTTAAAATTTCATATTCTAATTATTTGTTGCTATTATATGAGAATAGAAAACTGGTAATAATAATAACCACAAAGTGGTTTTTATTATAACTGATAAGTTGATTAAGTTCACTTATTAACTCTAATGATTTTATATTCTTTTGCATATTCTATGTAATGCCATCTGTGAATAATGACAGTTTTACTTTTTCCTTTCCAAACTTTACAACTATTACAATTTCCTGGTAATACTTCACTTTTTAGAACCATCAGTAAATTGTTGATGGATAGTGAACATCCTATTTTCCAAACGCAGGGAGAAATGTTTGATATTTCATCATTAAGTGTGACATTTGCTATAGATTTTTAGGGGGTAGATACACTTTATCAGATTAAGGAAGTTGCCTTCTATTCTAGATTGTGGATAGTTTTTTATCATGAATAGGTGCTGAAACTTAACCCATCTATAGAAGTGATCATAAGGTTTTCCCTTGGCTTGTTGTTGTTGTTAAGTGTTGTTAAGCATTACATTGATTTTTGAATTTTAAACCAATCTTACCTCCCTGCAGTATACCCTCATCAAGACAGGATGTATATCCTTTTTATATATTATTGTATTTTATTATTCGTTGGTTTAGGATTATTGGGTTTAAGTTCAGGAGAGATATTAGTATAAAGACCTATAGTTTTCTTTTCTTCAAATGTCCTTGTGAGATGTTGTTATCAGTTTATATTGGCCTTCTAAAATGAGGACAAAGAAGCACAGTGGATGAGAATCCGCCTGCCAATGCAGGAGACACGGGTTTGATCCATGGTCTGGGAAGATCCCACATGCCGCAGAGCAATTAAGCCCGTGCACCACAACTACTGAGCCTGTGCTCTACAGGCTGCGAGCCACAACTACTGAGCCCGTGTGCTGCAATTACTGAAGCCCACATGCCTAGAAGCCCGTGCTCTGCAACAAGAGAAGCCCTCGCTCGTCGCAACTAGAGAAAGCCCGGTCGCAGCAGCGAAGACACAACACAGCCAAAAAATAAATAAAAAGGAAAAAAAAACTGTAAACTGATTTGAAAAATAAATAAAATGAGGACAAAGAAAGGGAATTATTTCCCCTTAGAAAAGTAATGCCCTTTTTTGTTGAGAGTTGCCCATTCCCCAAGCATTCTGATTACTCATGGTTACACCGTGTTTGGCTTTGGACAGCACCTTGTGTATTAGCTTCATCCTTTGAAAATTTTTATTTATTTACTTATTTAAAAATATTTATTTATTTACTTATTCATTCATTCATTTTTGGCGGCATCGGGTCTTAGCTGCGGGACGTGGGATCTTTCGTTGTGGTGCATGGGCTCTTCATTGCGGCGCTCGGGCTTCTCCCTAGTTGTGGTGCATGGGCTTCAGGGTGCGCAGGCTCAGTAGTTGTAGTATGCGGGCTCTCTAGTTGTGGCGCATGGGCTCCAGAGCACATGGGCTCTGTAGTTGCAGCATGCGGGCTCTCAGGTTGTGGTGCGTGGGGCTCAGTAGTTGTGGTGCATGGGCTTAGTTGCCCCAAAGCATGTGGCATCTTAGTCCCTGACCAGGGATCGAACCTGTACTCCCTGCTTTGGAAGGCGGGGTCTTAACCACGGGACCACCAGGGAAGTCCCAGCTTCCTCCTTTTTTAAACTATAGACTGGATTAAAATTCAGTTGCATTTTCTGAAAAGAGTATTTGTTGAGGTATGGTAAATATTGGACCATGGTGAAAACTCAAATTAATGATTCAACTTCTTGGTTATATATACATATGCAAACTGTTTGCAACTTTGTGATTGTTGGAGTTTTGTTGCAAATGGAACATGTGCATTGATGTTTCTCAGTAAATGATGAGTGATGAAGCGGAGTTTACTGTAGGGCCTGAAAACCAAATGGAACTTTGTGGAGAACCCGAGAATCCTTCTTCATCTAAGGAAAAGCTGAGTATGGACCTGCTGTCCGTGAAACAGGAACAAGAAGGAGGATCCTCTGTTTGGGCCTCATCCATGTCCATGGAAGATGGTAAGAATGACTGTTCTCACCTCCTCTTCATGGTCTTAGCCAGTAGAGTCTGGATTCTGCCTCCTACACTTTACTGGAGCTGTTCTCATCAATCTCACTGGTTTTGGCTGAGATTGCTATTAATTTCTCAGCCATATTTGACGCAGTTGTTTACTCTCTCCTTCATGGAAACTTTCTGGGATTGCTATACTCTGTGACCTACTGGTTTTCCTCTCATATTCGTAACCCGCTTTCATTCTTTTTTTCTGCTTACCCTTGTCATTTTCCCTGTAAATATTATTGTAAAGATTCCTGAATCCCACCATTTTTTCTCTGTCTACTCCCCTCTGACATGATCTTTCAACAAGATACTACAATAGCTTCTTATCTGATCTGATTGCTATTCTTGCTAGAGTCTGACCCTCACTGTCTAACCCTGTAGCCGGAGTGATCATGTCAACACAGAAATGAGATCACGCCACATCCATGCTGAAGACCCATCATCACCTTTCCTAGGCACTCAGAACACAATCTGAGCTCCCGACCCTGGTCTCCCAGCTGTGCACGACCTGGCCCCGCCATCCTCTCCTAACACGTGGCCTGTCGTCTCCTCCTTGCTCTCTCTGCCTCTATCCTTTGCTCTGTGCTCCCTGGCCAGTCCCCTCCCCGGGGCTCTGCACGTGCCCTTGCCGCAGCCTGGAGCTCTTCCTCTGCATGTGCACAGGCCGGCTCTCTCTCCTCCTCCAGGCTCTGCCCAAAGGACACCTCCTCAGGAGGGCCTTCCCGACCACGTGGTCCGCTGGGGCTCCCCTCCTGCTCTCTGTCCCATCCCTGCTTGCCTCTTCCCTAACACGAATTCCAACCGTAATAATTCTGTTGGATCGTTGTACACTTACTGCCTGGCGTCCCCATGAGCATGGAAGCTCCATAAGGGCGGGGATTGCTGGCGTCTGTCCTGTTGGCTGCCGCTCCCCGGCTCCTGGCACGGCGCCCGGCACAGAGCAGGACGAGTCAATGGAGAAGAGGTGTCAGACCTGGAGTAAAAAGAAACTCAGGTTTCTGAGAGAGAAAAGATGCATGAGGAAGATCTTATACTGACAGGGATTTGGGGTGGGGTGACGGGGGCCATACAGAGCCTTCAGGTCTAGTGGCCACCACCTGTGTTTCCTCAGAACTTTGGAGGGAGAGAGGCGGGAGTTTGGCGGGGGGGGGGGGGGGCATGTAATCTGATGTCAAGCTCGGTAGAGCATGGCATTTCATAGGTAAAGGACAGCAATCATGCCACCAAGTGAGACTTGCTGCTTTTCAGCTTGTAAAGCACGAGCTGCAGCTCAACCCTCAGCACCAGGGACCTGAGCCTCTTTATTCGTTGTACTGTCTTACGTGGTTTCCATATGTGTTCATGGTGCCATGAAGAGAAGAAAGTGCGTTTGTCGTATTACTTCCTGAGCCCAATTTGAGGGGTCTCAGGCTCCATCTGGTACATCCTCTTGCTTTATGAAACAATTTCCTCAAAACTGAGGAGCACCGGGTGGTCCCTGTGGGGTTGCCATAATGCACCTACGTCACAGCTCCACTTGTTAATTTGGTTTCCAGATGTTACCGTCACTCACGATGTTCATGAGAAGATGGAAAATGGTCAAATCTCACCCGATGGCTTCTTGTCAAAATCTGCTGCCCCAGAGCTTATGAATATGGCAGGAGATAGTATCCCGCCCGACCAAGTGGATTGCCTGTCTGATGATTTCACTAGTCTCAGGAAAGATGACCTGATGCACAATCCTGGTAGTAATGCAGTCATAGGAGGAACCAAGAACTGCAGCGTCTCTGTAGATGATCGAAAAGTCTCGGTAACATCTGCTTTGGAAACTGGGCCAAATACATCGCAAATAACTCCTGCTATGGCACAAGGAATCAATGCTGATATAAAACACCAGTTAATGAAGGAAGTTCGAAAATTTGGGCGAAGTAAGTAGTGGAAGACCATCTATCAATAATATAATGGAGGTCCCTTTCCTTTTAGGATTCAGAATAGATTCAAGGTATCTCTTTTTTTTTTAATTGGAGTGTAATTGCTTTGTAATGGTATGTTAGTTTCAGCTTCACAACAAAATGAATCAGTTATATATATACATATGTTCCCATATCACTTCCCGCTTGCGTCTCCCTCCCTCTCACCCTCCCTATCCCACCCCTCCAGGCGGTCACAGAGCACCGAGCTGATCTCCCTGTTTTATGCGGCTGCTTCCCACTAGCTATCTACCTTACGTTTGGTAGTGTATATATGTCCATGCCTCTCTCTCGATTTGTCACAGTTTACCCTTCCCCCTCCCCATATCCTCAAGTCCATTCTCCAGTAAGTCTGTGTCTTTATTCCTGTTTTACCCCTAGGTTCTCCATGACATTTTTTTTTCTTAAATTCCATATATATGTGTTAGCATACAGTACTTGTCTCTCTCTTTCTGACTTACTTCACTCTGTATGACAGACTCTAGGTCTATCCACCTCATTACAAATAGCTCAATTTCATTTCTTTTTATGGCTGAGTAATATTCCATTGTATATATGTGCCACATCTTCTTTATCCATTCATCCGATGATGGACACTTAGGTTGTTTCCATCTCTGGACTATTGTAAATAGAGCTGCAACGAACATTTTGGTACATGATTCTTTTTGAATTATGGTTTTCTCAGGCTATATGCCCAGTAGTGAGAGTGCTGGGTCATATGGTAGTTCTATTTTTAGTTTTTTAAGGAACCTCCATACTGTTCTCCACAGTGGCTGTATCAATTTACATTCCCACCAACTGTGTAAGAGAGTTCCCTTTTCTCCACACCCTCTCCAGCATTTATTGTTTCTAGATTTTTTGATGATGGCCATTCTGACTGGTGTGAGATGATATCTCATTGTAGTTTTAATTTGCATTTCTCTAATGATTAGTGATGTTGAGCATCCTTTCATGTGTTTGTTGGCAATCTGTATATTTTCTTTGGAGAAATGTCTATTTAGGTCTTCTGCCCATTTTTGGATTGTGTTGTTTGTTTTTTTCTTATTAAGCTGCATGAGCTGCTTATAAATTTTGGAGATTAATCCTTTGTCAGTCGCTTCATTTGCAAATATTTTCTCCCATTCTGAGGGTTGTCTTTTGGTCTTGTTTATGGTTTCCTTTGCTATGCAAAAGCTTTGAAGTTTCATTAGGTCCCATTTGTTTATTTTTGTTTTTATTTCCATTTCTCTAGGAGGTGGGTCAAAAAGGACCTTGCTGTGATTTATGTCATAGAGTGTCCTGCCTATGTTTTCCTCTAAGAGTTTGATAGTTTCTGGCCTTACATTTAGGTCTTTAATCCATTTTGAGCTTATTTTTGTATATGGTGTTAGGGAGTGATCTAATCTCATACTTTTACATGTACCTGTCCAGTTTTCCCAGCACCACTTATTGAAGAGGCTGTCCTTTCTCCACTGTACATTCCTGCCCCCTTTATCTAAGATAAGGTGACCATATGTGCGTGGGTTTATCTCTGGGCTTTCTATCCTGTTCCATTGATCTATATTTCTGTTTTTGTGCCAGTACCATACTGTCTTGATTACTGTAGCTTTGTAGTATAGTCTGAAGTCAGGAAGCCTGATTCCTCCAGCTCCGTTTTTCGTTCTCAAGATTGCTTTAGCTATTCGGGGTCTTTTGTGTTTCCATACAAATTGTGAAATTTTTTGTTCTAGCTCTGTGAAAAATGCCAGTGGTAGTTTGGTAGGGATTGCATTGAATCTGTAGATTGCTTTGGGCAGCAGAGTCCTTTTCACAATGTTGATTCTTCCAATCTAAGAACATGGTATATCTCTCCATCTATTTGTATCGTCTTTAATTTCTTTCATCAGTGTCTTATAATTTTCTGCATACAGGTCTTTTGTCTCCTTAGGTAGGTTTATTCCTAGATATTTTATTCTTTTTGTTGCAATGGTAAATGGGATTGTTTTCTTGATTTCACTTTCAGATTTTTCATCATCAGTGTACAGGAATGCCAGATATTTCTGTGCATTAATTTTGTATCCTGCTACTTTACCAAATTCATTGATTAGCTCCAGCAGTTTTCTGGTAGCATCTTTAGGATTCTCTATGTATAGTATCATGTCATCTGCAAACAGTGACAGCTTTACTTCTTCTTTTCCAATTTGGATTCCTTTTATTTCCTTTCCTTCTCTGATTGCTGTGGCTAAAACTTCCAAAACTATGTTGAATAAGAGTGGTGAGAGTGGGCAAACTTGTCTTGTTCCTGATCTTAGTGGAAATGCTTTCAGTTTTTCCCCATTGAGGACGATGTTGGCTGTGGGTTTGTCATATATGGCCTTTATTATGTTGAGGAAAGTTCCTTCTATGCCTACTTTCTGCAGGGTTTTTATCATAAATGGGTGTTGAATTTTGTCAAAGGCTTTCTCTGCATCTATTGAGATGATCATGTGGTTTTTCTCCTTCAATTTGTTAATATGGTGTATCACGTTGATTGATTTGCATATATTGAAGAATCCTTGCATTCCTGGAATAAACCCCACTTGATCATGGTGTATGATCCGTTTAATGTGCTGTTGGATTCTGTCTGCTAGTATTTTGTTGTGGATTTTTGCATCTATGTTCATCAGTGATATTGGCCTATAGTTTTCTTTCTCTGTGACATCCTTGTCTGGTTTTGGTATCAGGGTGATGGTGGCCTCATAGAATGAGTTTGGGAGTGTTCCTCCCTCTGCTATAATTTGGAAGAGTTTCAGAAGGATAGGTGTTAGCTCTTCTCTAAATGTTTGATAGAATTCGCCTGTGAAGGCATCTGGTCCTGGGCTTTTGTTTGTTGGAAGATTTTTAATCACAGTTTCAATTTCAGTGCTTGTGATTGGTCTGTTCATATTTTCTATTTCTTCCTGATTCAGTCTTGGCAGGTTGTGCCTTTCTAAGGATTTGTCTATTTCTTCCAGGTTGTCCATTTTATTGGCATAGAGTTGCTTGTAGTAATCTCTCATGATCTTTTGTATTTCTGCAATGTCAGTTGTTACTTCTCCTTTTTCATTTCTAATTCTATTGATTTGAGTCTTCTCCCTTTTTTTCTTGATGAGTCTGGCTAATGGTTTATCAATTTTGTTTATCTTCTCAAAGAACCAGCTTTTAGTTTTGTTAATCTTTGCTATCGTTTCCTTCATTTCTTTTTCATTTATTTCTGATCTGATTTTTATGATTTCTTTCCTTCTGCTAACTTTGGGCTTTTTTTGTTCTTCTTTCTCTAATTGCTTTAGGTGCAAGGTTAGGTTGTTTATTCGAGATGTTTCCTGTTTCTTAAGGTAGGCTTGTATTGCTACAAACTTCCCTCTTAGAACTGCTTTTGCTGCATCCCATAGATTTTGAGTCGTCGTGTGTCCATTGTCATTTGTTTCTAGGTATTTTTTGATTTCCTCTTTGATTTCTTCAGTGATCACTTCGTTATTCAGTAGTGTATTGTTTAGCCTCCATGTGTTTGTGTATTTTACAGATCTTTTCCTGTAATTGATATCTAGTCTTATAGCGTTGTGGTCGGAAAAGATACTTGATACAACTTCGATTTTCTTAAATTTACCAAGGCTTGATTTGTGACCCAAGATATGATCTATCCTGGAGAATGTTCCATGAGCACTAGAGAAAAATGTGTATTCTGTTGTTTTACGATGGAATGTCCTATAAATATCAATTAAGTCCATCTTGTTTAATGTATCATTTAAAGCTTGGGTTTCCTTATTTATTTTCATTTTGGATGATCTGTCCATTGGTGAAAGTGGGGTGTTAAAGTCCCCTACTATGAATGTGTTACTGTCGATTTCCCCTTTTATGGCTGTTAGTATTTGCCTTATGTACTGAGGGGCTCCTATGTTGGGTGCATAAATATTTACAATTGTTATATCTTCTTCTTGGATCGATCCCTTGATCATTATGTAGTGTCCTTCTTTGTCTCTTCTAATAGTCTTTATTTTAAAGTCTATTTTGTCTGATATGAGAATTGCTACTCCAGCTTTCTTTTGGTTTCCATTTGCATGGAATATCTTTTTCCATCCCCTTACTTTCAGTCTGTATGTGTCTCTAGGTCTGAAGTGGGTCTCTTGTAGACAGCAAATATATGGGTCCTGTTTTTGTATCCATTCAGCCAATCTGTGTCTTTTGGTGGGAGCATTTAGTCCATTTACATTTAAGGTAATTATCGATATGTATGTTCCTAGTCCCATTTTCTTAATTGTTTTGGGTTCGTTATTGTAGGTCTTTTCCTTCTCTTGTGTTTCTTGCCTAGAGAAGTTCCTTTAGCAGTTGTTGTAGAGCTGGTTTGGTGGTGCTGAACTCTCTCAGCTTTTGCTTATCTGTAAAGGTTTTAATTTCTCCATCAAGTCTGAATGAGATCCTTGCTGGGTAGAGTAATCTTGGTTGCAGGTTTTTCTCCTTCATCACTTTCAATATGTCCTGACACTCCCTTCTGGCTTGCAGAGTTTCTGCTGAACGATCAGCTGTTAACCTTATGGGGATTCCCTTGTGTGTTATTTGCTGTTTTTCCCTTGCTGCTTTTAATATGTTTTCTTTGTATTTAATTTTTGACAGTTGATTAATATGTGTCTTGGTGTATTTCTCCTTGGATTTATCCTGTATGGGACTCTGTGCTTCCTGGACTTGATTAACTATTTCCTTTCCCATATTAGGGAAGTTTTCAACTATAATCTCTTCAAATACTTTCTCAGTCCCTTTCTTTTTCTCTTCTTCTTCTGGAACCCCTATAATTCGAATGTTGGTGCGTTTCATGTTGTCCCAGAGGTCTCTGTGACTGTCCTCAGTTCTTTTCATTCTTTTTCCTTTATTCTGCTCTGCAGTAGTTATTTCCACTCTTTCATCTTCCAGGTCACTTATCCGTTCTTCTGCCTCAGTTATTCTGCTATTGATCCCATCTAGAGTGTTTTTCATTTCATTTATTGTGTTGTTCATCATTGTTTGTTTCATCTTTAGTTCTTCTAGGTCCTTGTTAAATGTTTCTTGCATTTTGTCTATTCTATTTCCAAGATTTTGGATCATCTTTACTATCATTATTCTGAATTCTTTTTCAGCTAGACTGCCTATTTCCTCTTCATTTGTTAGGTCTGGTGGTTTTTTCCCTTGCTCCTTCATCTGCTGTGTGTTTTTCTGTCTTCTCATTTTGCTGATCTTACTGTGTTTGGGGTCTCCTTTTTGCAGACTGCAGGTTTGTATTTCCGTTGTTTTTGGTGTCTGTCTCCAGTGGCCAAGGTTGGTTCTGGGTTGTGTAGGCCTTCTGGTGGAGGGGACTAGTGCCTGTGTTCTGGTGGATGGGGCCGGATCTTGTCTTTCAGGTGGGCAGGTACACGTCTGGTGGTGTGTTTTGGGGTGTCTGTCAACTTATTATGATTTTAGGCAGCCTCTCTGCTAATGGGTGGGGTTGTGTTCCTGTTTTGCTAGTTGTTTGGCCTAGGGTGTCCAGCACTGTAGCTTGCTGGTTGTTGAGTGAAGCTGGGTGCTGGTGTTGAGATGGAGATCTCTGGGAGATTTTCGCCGTTTGATATTATGAGGAGCTGGGAGGTCTCTTGTGGACCAGTGTCCTGAAGTTGGCTCTCCCACCTCAGAGGCACAGCACTGACTCCTGGTTGCAGCACCAAGAGCCTTTCATCCACACGGCTCAGAAGAAAAGGGAGAAAAAGTAGAAAGAAAGAATTAGTAGAAGTAGAAAGAAAGAAAGAAAGGAGGGAGGGAGGGAGCAAGGAAGGAAGGAGGGAAGGAAGGAAAATAAAGACGATAAAGTAAAATTAAGGTAAAATATAATAAAGTTATTAAAATAATTATTAAGAGCAAAATAAACCCAAAAAACAAAAAAATGGATGGATAGAACCCAGGAACAAATGGTGGAAGCAAAGCTATACGGACAAAATCTCACACAGAAGCATACACATACACACTCACAAAAAGAGGAAAAGAATAAAAAATCATAAATATTGCTCTCAAAGTCCACCTCCTCAATTTGGGATGATTCGTTGTCTAAAGGAGGGAAGGAAGGAAAGAAAGAACGAAGATAAAATAAAATAAAGTTATTAAAATAAAAAGTAATTATTAAGAGAAAAATTTTTAAAAAAAGGGACGGATAGAACCCTCGGACAAATGGTGGAAGCAAAGCTATACAGACAAAATCTCACACAGAAGCATACACATACACACAAAAAAAGGAAAAGGGGAAGATTCATAAATCTTGCTCTCAAAGTCCACCTCCTTAATTTGGGATGATTCGTTGTCTATTCAGGTATTCCACAGATGCAGGTACATCAAGTTGATTGTGGAGCTTTAATCAGCTGCTCCTGAGGCTGCTGGGAGAGATTTCCCTTTCTCTTCTTTGTTCTCACAGCTCCCAGGAGCTCAGCTTTGGATTTGGCCCCGCCTCCACGTGTAGGTCGCTGGAGGGCGTCTGTTCTTCGCTCAGACAGGACGGGGTTAAAGGAGCCGCTGATTCGGGGGCTCTGGCTCACTCAGGCCGGGGGGAGGGAGGGGCACGGAGTGCGGGGCGGGCCTGCGGCGGCAGAGGCCAGCGTGACGTTGCAGCAGCCTGAGGCGCGCCGTGCGTTCTTCCGGGGGAGTTGTCCGTGGATCCCGGGACCCTGGCAGTGGCGGGCTGCACAGGCTCCCCGGAAGGGAGGTGTGGAGAGTGACCTGTGTCGGCACACAGGCTTCTTGGTGGCGGCAGCAGCAGCCTTGGCGTCTCATGCCCGTCTCTGGGGTCCGCGCTTTTAGCCGCGGCTCGTGCCCATCTCTGGAGCTCCTTAAGCAGCACTCTTCATCCCCTCTCCTCGCGCACCAGGAAACAAAGAGGTAAGAAAAGTCTCTTGCCTCTTCGGCAGGTCCAGACTTTTCCCCGGTCTCCCTCCCGGCTAGCCGTGGTGCACTAACCCCTTCAGGCTGTGTTCACGCCGCCAACCCCAGTCCTCTCCCGGCGCTCCGACCGAAGCCTGAGCCTCAGCTCCCAGCCCCGCCCGCTCCGGCGGGGGAGCAGACAAGCCTCTCGGGCTGGTGAGTGCCAGTCAGCCCTTATCCTCTGTGCAGGAATGTCTCCTCTTTGCCCTCCGCACCCCCGTGGCTGCGCTCTCCTCCGCGGCTCCGAAGCTGCCCCCGTCTGCCACCCGCAGTCTCTGCCCGCGAAGGGGCTTCGTAGTGTGTGGACACTTTTCATCCGTCACACCTCCCTCCCATTGGTGCAGGTCCCGTCCCTATCGTTTTGTCTCTGTTTATTCTTTTTTATTTTGCCCTACCCAGGTACGTGGGGGGTTTCTTGCCTTTTGGGAGGTCTGAGGTCTTCTGCCAGCGTTCAGTAGGTGTTCTGTAGGAGTTGTTCCACGTGTAGATGTATTTCTGGTGTATCTGTGGGGAGGAAGGTGATCTCCGCGTCTTCCTCTTCCGCCATCTTCCCGGAAGTTCCTCTCAAGGTATCTCTTGAGGTGCATTTTTGGGAAGTACTGGGTTTTCACATAATTTAAAATGATTCCTCTGGCTTTACCTAAAAAAGACCCAATACACCTTTCTCTCTCTTTTTCCCCTTACTTACTGTAATAGTTTCCTTTTGCTGCTGTAACAAGTTATCACAAACTTCGTGGCTGAAAACTGTATTATCTTCGAGTTGTGGAAGTCAGATCTGAAATGATTTTCACTGGGCTAGCAAGAAGGTGTTGGCAGGCCAGGGTTCCTTCTGCAGGCTCTAGGGAGAATCTGTTTCCTTGCCTCTTCCAGCTTCTACAGGCTGCCTGTGTTCCTTCGCTCGTGGGCCCTTCCTCCATCTTCAAGCCAGCAACTTAGCCCCTTCTCTCCTCTCTAACCTCTGCTCCCACCCTTACATCTTTTCTTTCTGACCAGCTCTACTGCCTCTCTTTTATAAGGATATTTGTGGTTACGTTGGGCAACATGTATAAACATGGATAATCTCCCCATCTCAAGAGCCATAACTTAATCACATCTGCAAAGTAAGGTCTCTTTTGCCATATAAGGTAACATGTTCACAGGTTCTCAGAATTAGGACATGGACAACTTGGGGGGCCATTATTCAGTAGACCACATTTAATTAGTGTTTAGAGTTTCCGTAGCAGATATGTGCGGATATCTTGATCTGAGTGTTTCAAATACAAACTATACCTAACTTTCCACACACAAGGAATGATTACTGATGATGTGTAAAGACTGAATTTTATTTTTCATCCATATTTTTAAAATACTAATTTTTTTAATATCTTCAGAGTATGAAAGAATTTTCATTTTGCTTGAAGGAGTGCAAGGACCTCTTGCAGTGAGGAAACAATTTATTGAATTTACCATCAAGGAAGCTGCAAGGTGGGTGTAAAGAGGAACTCTTCATTGTGTTTTTTGAAGCAGGAGGGCTGCCCAATGCAAGACAGGCGGAGGGATTGGTGCTGCCTTGCTTTTCTTTTTTTTTTTTAATTAATTAATTAATTTAATTTTGGCTGCGTTGGGTCTTCATTGCTGTGCACGGGCTTTCTCAAGTTGCGGCGAGTGGGGGCTACTCTTTGTTGCAGTGCATGGGCTTCTCGTTGCGGTGGCTTCTCTCATTGCGGAGCACGGGCTCTAGGCGTGTGGGCTTCCGTAGTTGTGGCACGCGGGCTCACTAGTTGTGGCACGCGGGCTTAGTTGCTCCGCGGCATGGGGGATCTTCCCGGACCAGGGCTCAAACCCGTTTTCCCCTGCATTGGCAGATGGATTCTTAACCACAGGGCCAACAGGGAAGTCCTGCCTGGCTTTCCTAAGCCCTGGCCCTCAGTCATAACTACGGCTGTCTGCAGAGGCGTTTAGATCAATACTACCTGAGGCCAATTCAATCATCCAGGTCTGTGGAGCCTTTTGCACTCCTCACAGTCTGAGGTGGGCTTGGGCTCTCAGCTGGTAATCTCGATATTAGCTAAGCCCTATCTTTACACGGACATACATTTTCTATTTCCCATGTGAATGGCCAGTCCCACGTTGTATCCCACACGGTGCCTCACGCATCATAAATGCTTTAAGGACCTTTTGGATAATAAAATTTCTTTTTCGTTTTTAGGTTCAAAAGACGAGTCTTAATTCAGTACCTTGAGAAGCTACTAGAAAAAATAGAATCCCATCACCTTCTCAACAACGTTAATCACATCAACAGCAGATCATGATGTTAACGCAATGACCAAGGAGGAAAAAAGAATAAGTGTTCTGTGCTGTAGGATAGAATGGGATATTGTTGATTATCCTACGATGTTTTAGTCAAGGGAACTGCCTTCCAGAGGCTAAGAAAAAGCAGTGGAGCTTTTTGTTTTCAGTTTATTTGGCGGGAAAAGCTGGCTTTTGCCTTATGAGTGTTCTTTGAAAGTATTAATTGGTTATTTTGTTGTTACTTTTCCCAATTGAGGAAGGTGATGTTATTAATCCAGCAGGTTAAAATCAGTAAACCCTGTTGCCCCTACCACATGTGATAAGGGTTCACTCTTGAACTTGGCCATCCTGGGCATTTCCAGAGTGACTAGGGGCTACGTGCAGGTGGGGCACTACTTGGTGCTCTTACTATGTCCTTTAGAAAGAATAGGTGTTCAGAGGCCAACTGGTAATCTTGTGTGTGCTGAACAAAGTTTTCAACCATTCCTAGTTGTGCCTTAAAACCATGCAAGATTCAGGACAGTTTGGATCAAAGAGTAAGAAAGCTGCTATTTGGGTAAGTTATTTCTCCATGGGAGAGGCAGGGGAAGTCACCAAACAATCTACCTCCAACTCTGTTCTATTTTGTCTAGAGACATTACAAAGTGCACCTGAGGCTGCCTCAACCCCTGACATTTGTTCTCGCATGTGACGACAGAAAGTCTTCAGGGGGACTTGTGCATTCTGTGCTTCAGAAGAACTAAAAGACAAAATAATGCATATATTTCCTTTAATGTTTATACAAAGGTTTATATGGGGCAGTATTGTTATGTTTGTGTTAATATGCAAAAATTTAAATGTGCAAAGAGATTCTGACATTGCATATATATATCATTTTATTGATTTTTCACAAGGTCCCTGATGCTAGAGAAATTTCTAGTTTTCTGTTTCTTCTGCTTTGTTATTCCTTCCAGAAAAAAAAAGTGCACACTGTTGGGTTTTTTACAATAAATTTATTATTTTTTGGCTGCGTTGGGTCCTCCATTGCTGTGCGCGGGCTTTCTTTAGTTGCCGCGAACAGAGGCTACTCTTCCTTGCGGTGTGAGGGCTTCTCATTGCGGTGGCTTCTCATGTTGTGGAGCACAGGCTCCAGGAATGCAAGCTTCAGCAGTTATGGCACACAGGCTTCAGTAGTTGTGGCACACGGGCCTATCTCCTCTGTGGCATGTGGGATCTTCCCGGGCCAGGGCTTGAACCCGTGTTCCCTACCTTGGCAGGCGGATTCCCAACCACTGTGCCACCAGGGAAGCCACCACACTGCTAAATTAAGATGTTAGCGGAAGGATGTAAGCTTCAAAACGTCACTCACGGAACTTAGTGATATTGGTGAACGTGGTGTAGGGCACTCTGGGTAGGGTCCTCCAGGAACACTGGAAACACCGGGAAAACAATGATCGGAATCAAGTTTATTGGAACTCTGGAAGATCATCAGAGGTTTACAGCAACCAAGCGAATGTTAAGTCTGAAGAAGAGCCATGAAATGTGACAGGAGAATTTGCTGGCATTTTAAGTTATTCTTGCCCCAGCCCTTGCCTAGTAGAGCAGCTGTCTTGACGATGTCAGCGTGCATTCCAAGTGAGGGTTCCTGGCTCAGGAGGGAGGAGAGTAGACCTTACTCCCAAGGAATTGTGTTTGTTTAAAGCTGTCTAGAAGGCTCCCTGAAGGACTGACGCAAGGGGATTTTTTGCATTTCTATTGTCTTAACTCTAAGCTCTTTTAGAGTGGAGAAGCAGCTATGTGAAGGACGTTCCTCAGAAACATTGAAAGGCAAGTGAATAAGCTGCCGATGCTTATGGCAAACAACAGACAAATAGGACTGAGCAAAGAGTGTACAATAGAGCACTTTTTCTTTCTTGGCACTCTCAATACATACAGAAATGAGCTGGACAGTTCAACTACTAAGCAAACATTCACAGAGCTCTGACACTCATGATTTATTGTCTCAATGCCCTTTACAAGTTGAAAAGCTGAAAGTCTCAATGTCAAGATGTCTGATATTCACACTCTATCACCCCAAATCCCTGTCAGTATAAGATCTTCCTCATGCATCTTTTCTCTCTCAGAAACCTGAGTTTCTTTTTACTCCAGGTCTGACACCTCTTCTCCATTGACTCGTCCTGCTCTGTGCCGGGCGCCGTGCCAGGAGCCGGGGAGCGGCAGCCAACAGGACAGACGCCAGCAATCCCCGCCCTTATGGAGCTTCCATGCTCATGGGGACGCCAGGCAGTAAGTGTACAACGATCCAACAGAATTATTACAGCTGGAATTCGTGTTAGGGAAGAAGCAAGCAGGGATGGGACAGAGAGCAGGAGGGGGAGCCCCAGCGGACCACGTGGTCAGGAAGGCCCTCCTGAGGAGGTGTCCTTTGGGCAGAGCCTGGAGGAGGAGAGAGAGCCAGCCTGTGCACGTGCAGAGGAAGAGCTCCAGGCTGCGGCAAGGGCACGTGCAGAGCCTCGGGGAGGGGACTGGCCAGGGAGCACAGAGCAAAGGACAGAAGCAGAGAGAGCAAGGAGGAGACGACAGGCCACGTGTTAGGAGAGGATGGCGGGGCCAGGTCGTGCACAGCTGGGAGACCAGGGTCGGGAGCTCAGATTGTGTTCTGAGTGCCTAGGAAAGGTGATGATGGGTCTTCAGCATGGATGTGGCGTGATCTCATTTCTGTGTTGGCGTGATCACTTTGTCTGCAGGGCAGGAAGTGACTTAGATGTGCAGAAGAGGGGAAGTAGGGAAATCAGATAAGAAGCTATTGGAGTAGCTTGGTGACATGAGGGCAGCCCAGATCAGAGGAATGGAGAGAAATGGTGGGATGCGGGATTTTTATTGGGCATCAAGTTGCTGATCTTGCTAAAGGATGGAAGTGAGAGAATAATAAATAATAATAACAGGAATCTCGAGTGAATCTGGGTGTTTTAGCCTAAACTACTGGGTAGGTCATAGTACCAAGTGTGCGCAGGTATTAGGCAACTGCTCGCAAGAATGGAGTGTGGCCAAACTTTCCTGATCCTGGTTCAGTGACCTCACATTGGTAGCTTAACCTAGGCCATGGTGGGACTATTTATACTATGGATATCTACAAACTTTAAATACTAGGGCTTCTAAACCCTCCCATGCCCTCCATATCTGTGGACAGCAGGTTGTTACACCTTTATGTATGTTACACCTGATGGATGGTGTTATTAGCTGAGATAGAGAAGGCTGAAAGTAGAGCATTTTTGGAGAGGGAAAGGTCAGAAGTTCAAACACGTAGAACCGGTTGGATTTTAGATATGTAGTAGATAGTCATTGGAGATACCATGTAAGCAGTTGTATATGAGCCTGAATTTCAGGAGCAAGTTGTGGTCTAGAGGTACAAAGGTGAGAGTTCTTGTAGTGTGAATCATATTTAAAGTTGTAAGACTGCATGGGGTCACCTAGGGAGATAGTAGATTGAAGAGAAAGGAGCCCAATATTCAGCTTTGGGTCCCTGCAATACTTAGAGGTGGGAAAGAAGAGAAAAAAACCAGAAAAGGAAGAAAGAAAATGAGTCACTTGTAAGGGGGCAAGGAATCCAGGAGAATGTGGTGTCTGGGGAACCTAAAAGTTTTCCATGGAAGAGGGAGTGAACAACTGTATCACGTGCTGCTGAGAAATTAATGCCGAAGTGTAGCAGATGCTGGTGACCTTGACCCTGTTTCATTGGAATACAGTAAGAAGGAGCCAGACTGCACTGGGTTAAAGCATGAACAGAGTGTGAAGACAGGCAGAACGTGAGCAGACCCGTCCTCTTGTTTAGCCCGTCATCTCCTTCTGCCTCAGGAACCTGCTTTATTCTAACTCTTGCAGCAACTTCAAATGGTTGGCCGTAACTAGGGCCTTGCCCCTCTACTGGCAAACATGCTCATATCTGTCCATCCTCCAAGGACATAACTATAAGCTTCCTTTGACATGGCTGAACCCTAGAGATGGGGTTCCCCCTCTCCTTCCTGTTTGCTGAACCACGCTGACATTCTCCTCCTTCTCTTAGAGGATGAGAGGCTCTTGGGTTCTCCAGGATGTTTCATTTGTTTTTGATGCTCTGCTGCAAATTGACCTGCTTCATCATGCTTTGTTTGCTGAAAAACGTCAGTGGACATATTCCATTAGAGACAAAATGCAATCATTGGAAAATCACAGTCTTCATACGCATACACCCATATACAGCCATGCATTTATGTCATTAAAAGAAGTTTAAATCATGGGCCAAAGATTTACTGCCACCCAACACACACTGTGTTCTCAGAAAATGCAATCCAATTTTAATCTAGTCTAAGTGAAATAAGGAAAAGGTAAAATACAAGGTGTTATCCAAAGCCAAACATGGTACAACCCTGATTACTAAGAATGCTGGGGAATGACTGGTTCTCATTAACCAAAGTGATAAAACACATGCTTATCTCTTTGGAGAAATACACACCATTTTGCTTCAGTGCTTGTTAGGTGAGGAATAAAGGAAATATCTTTTTAGTCATTTTGTGCTTTAAATCAATTAACATACTGATTAACACTTTATGAAATGGTACATGTCGATGGTGAAAGGTAGAATATTGAAAATGTAAATCTCCCCATCTGTGATCTATGGAGATGCAAATATGTCACTTTCGGGGCTGGGCAGGTGTAGGGAGTGCTTTTCAGTGTTGGTGGCAAATGAAACATGAAATCGAAGGGTAGAATAGGTTAGCTGAGAGTTGTTTTCATCAAAGGATAACCCAGGAATATGCCTCTGCATTATCCGAATACAGTTTCGACAAAAATATTTTCCCAAACCATTTGCATTTCCCATAAAAGAGGAGCCCAGAATGGGCGAAGACATTTTCATTGAGCATTTACTCTCTACCAGGTACTGTTTTAAATGCTTTATGTGTATTAACTCAATCCTTCACCAAACCCTATGAGTTAGGTGTGATTATTATCTGCATTATTAAAAATGAGGAAACTAAGGCACAGAAGATTAAGAAAAACTCCAATTAATTGAAGAGTTTTGGGGTAAAGTAGAATAACTTTCAATCTAGTTTTGTTACAGAAGAGATTGTTTTATGTTCTGTGCCTTTATATCAATGATCTCCTCCATGAGTGCAGATATAGTCCTCTTTGCACCTTTTTTCATTTTTCTTTTCTTTCTTTTTTTTTTTTTGGCCACATCGTGCGGCTTGCAGGATCTTAGTTCCCTGACCAGGATCAAACCCAGGCCCCTGGCAGTGGAAGCATGGAATCCTAGCCACTGTACTGCCAGGGAATTCCCTAGTACTTCATTTTTCAAGAGGAACACTCAGTTATTGTCTAGATAGAGCACAAGTTGCTTGAATAATGGGAACAGGAAGTAGAGTGTAATCTGGATATTAAGTGAGTTACTGTGGGGTGGGAAAGAATATAGACCCTGGCTCTATCTCTTATCAGCTGTGTCACTCAGGGCAAGGCATTTGACCACTGTCAGCCTTGATTTCTTCTTATTAAAGGACAGATAGTAATACTCATCTACAGAACAGTTGTGAGCATTAAATGTTATAATTTAAACACCAGCTCCTAACATACTACTATATATAAAATAGGTAAACAACAAGGACCCACTGTGTAACACAGGGAACTATACTCAATATCGTGTAATAACTTATAATGAAAAAGAATCTGAATAAGAATATATATATGTATAACTGAATCACTTTGCTGTACACTTGAAACTAGCACAACATTGTAAATTAACTATACCTCAAATTTAAAAAAGAATAAAAAACACCACCAGGTCCTAGTCCAATAAATAACTATTATTTTTGTTCAACCAACACATCTTGGATCAGGAGGCTCCCACTTTCTGTTTACACAAGAATCCCTATGTCATATTTTATCATTTAAATAAGTAGAAGTAAAGCCTAGGATTTATATTTATCCTTTGAAGAAGAAAATAATTATACTAAGAATATCAAAATTTGGACACAAATAGAAATAGTTACCCTACCTTCTTATCATTTTTAAACAGATAGCTAAAAGTGTAAACCCTTTTAGGTTGACCTGGATCAATCTCTTGAGGTGGGGAGGCCAATGTCTTCAGCTATTCCTCATAGTTAACTATTTGTGTGAGTAGAACACTCTGATGGGAAAGTGGAAAATCACTGGAAAAGAAATTAATACTATACAGCTCAAATGTACGATCCTCTAGGGAGGACATGACCATAGACTGTGTTAGCAACATATATCATGGCACCAAATAGAGTTTGGAATCTCATATCTAGGATCTATATCATGTTCTAAGAGCTAGAATCATCTCTCTTCATCTAAATCATTTCTCAGTCCACCATCACTACTGCCTAGCAGCTCAAACCACTAGGTCTAGAACAACTCCCTTATGCCTCAAGCCAAGTTTGAGAATGGGCTGACCTCCCTTATAGCACCATCCCAACTAAAAGGCCATTCTTCTTCCTTATTTGAAAGAGCCTAGGCTCCATGGCACTCTCACCTCAGAGAACCCTGGGTAGTGGGCATTGACCTCTTTGGATATTTTGATTAAATCTATGGACTTTCTTCCCAGAAACGTCACCTTACACGCAAAACTTGGAATATAATTTCAGGGCTGTGTCCAGCTCTGAAAGCTGGTCAATTTAATGGACAGATGATTGCACTTAAAATCAACAAAATGGAGTAAAGAGGCATTACAGACTGACACCAATTATCCTGGATACTATCAGTTTCATTATTTCCATGTAAACAAGGAATCCTCTGCTGTAGGCACTGTAATATAGTATTTGAGTATGCAGTATCTGAATCTTATGGACCTAGATTCTGCCGTTTTTCAACTGGCTAAACCTGGGGAAACTACTTAGAGCCTTACTAGAAGTTTCTATTTCCATAAAATGGACATAAAACAGTATCTACCTCATGGGCTGTTTTAAGGATTACAAGAAATAAAGCATGAAGAAGGTAGAGTGTGTGCTGATTAAAACACACCTCTCCTTAAGCTTGAGAAAAATAAACTTGGACCTGGGTGGATGTAGGGATTCAGTGAAAATGGGTATTTGAAATATTGAAGTACTACAAAATAACCTACTCACGCAATGAGCACCTTCATGCAAAATCTTGTCTGTTTTTAGCAGATCAGCCCTCCTTCTAGTTAACTGGCCTAGATGAATACTACGTGCAGTGTCATAAACATTTCTATATGTCTGAGGTCTCGAATCCCGCTTTAATGGAAGCAAATAATTTTAGTTACCCTTGAAGTTTTAAATTTATATATTTAATAAAAGCAAGCAAAAGGAAATGATGCAGATTAGAGTGGAAAATCAATGAATTATAAAACAGAAAAATCGTGAGGAAAATCAATGAAATCAAAAGTTCACTGAGAAGATGAAAAAAAAAAAATCAAGAGACCTTCAGCTTGACTGGCCAAGGAAAAAAGAAAGAAGTGCTCAAATTATCAAAATCAGGAAGGAAAGTGGGAACATCAATATTGACCTTAAAGAAATTAGAGGGATTATATTATGAACAACTTTATGTCAAAAGATTAGACAATTTAGATGAAATTTTAAAATTCCTGGAAGACACAAATTATGGAACTGGTTCAAGAAGAACTAAAAAATATAAGTAGAACTATACTAAGGAAAGGGATTAAATTAGAAACTTAAAAATCTTTCCACAAGCCCAGATGAGACAGTTTTACATGTAAATTCTATCAAACATTTAAGAAAGAAATAATAGGAATCCTTAGCAATTTCTTCAAAAAAAGAAAGGAGGAAGGAACACTACCTCATTCTATGAGGCTAGTATTACCCTGATACCATATCTAGACAAAGACATCACAAGAAAAATAACACCATGAATATAGATGAAAAAAATCTTCAACACAATATTGACAAACCAAATCCAGCTACACATAAAAAGGATTATACACCAAGAACAGAATTTATGCCAGGGATGAAAGGTTGGATTAATATCTGAAAATTAATTGATGTAATACATCATATTAACAAAAGAAAGGACAAGAAAAAAAATATGACTGTGTCAATAGATACAGAAAAAACATTTGACAAAATCAAAACATTTTCATGATAAGAATACCCAGTAAACTTGGAATAGATGGGTACTTCCTCAACCTGATAACAGGCATCTACAAAAACCCCAGACCTAACATTGCTATGAAATATGTAAGCTATGATATGGAAGACTGTATGCTTCCCCTCTCATTGGAAACAAGGCAAGGACGTCTGTTCTCAACACTTCTTTTCAATATTGTGCCAGAAGTTCTAGCAGGGAAAATTAGCCAAGAAATCATAATAAAATGCATCCAGTTTGGAAAGGAAGAATTGTTACTATGACGATTTGCATATAACATGATTTTGTACATAGAAAATCCTAAGGAATCCACTAAAAATATATCCAAACTAATTTATAAATAAGCTCAGTAAAGTTGCAGGATACAAGAGCAATATACAAAAATCAATTATTTTTCTACACCATCAATAACCAATCAGAAAATTTAGTTAAAACAATCTCATTCACAATGACATTTAAAAACATAAAACAGTTGTGAACAAATTTATTAAAAGAAATACAAAACGTGTACTCTGAAAACTACACAGTACAGGAAGAATTTAAAGAAGGTATAAATAACTAGAAAGACTTCCCATGTTCATGGATTGGAAAACTTGTTACTGTTAAGTTGGCAATACTCTCCTGATTGATCTACAGATGTAATAAAATCCCTATCAAAATCCCAGCTAGGTTTCTTTTTTTTCAGAAATTGACAAAGTAACTCTGAAATTCATAAGAAAATGAATGAAACCCAAATAGCCAAAAAACCAAAAGAACATTGAAAAAGAACAAGGTAGGGAGACAAACATCTCCAGATTTCAAAACTTACTACAAAGCTAAAATAATCAAGACTGTGTAAAAAAAAAAAGTATGGCACTGGCATAAGGACTGACATATAGGTCAAAGGAATAAACCTAAGGGTCCAGAAATAGAACCTTAATTTATGGTCAATTACATTTTGACAAGGGTGCTAAGCCTTTCAATGGGGAAAGAATAGTCTTTTCAACAAATGTTGCTGGGAGAATTGGATGTCTACAAGCAAAAGAATAAAGTTGAACACGTTTCTCACACCAAATACAAAAATCAAGCCAAAGTGGACCCAATGTAAGCAAATAAAAAATGCAAACTACAAATAGGCTTAGTTATCAGAAAAGAAAAAAAATCCACAACAGCATTCATTCATGCTTCATTCACTGTCAAAATTTAAATTAAAAATAAAGGAGAACGTAAGCATGAAGTACAAAGAAAAAGCACAAAGTAACTTGCTAAATAGAAGTCCAAATATTATGTGTAATGATAATGAATGTAAATAGAGCACATTTGCCAGTTAAGGTTGCCAGAATGGAGTTTTTAAAAATTCTAGTTTTATGCTCTTTAAAAGGGAAACATTTAAAACTTGAGGACACAGAATGATTGAATGTAAAGAAATTAATATTTCATAAAAGGCAAAAATTAATCAAAAGAAAGCTGAGGTAGTCATGCTAATATCAGATAAAAGACACTTTAAGAATGCATAATTGGAGTATAAAAGCTCACTGTAAAATAACCAACGTTTATTTCACCAGAAACGTTTCACAATTGTATTGTACACTTGAATGCACCTAATAAAGAGAAAAACAAATACCGTATGCTAACACATATATATGGAATCTAAAAAAAAAAATGGCTCTGAAGAACCTAGGGGCAGGACAGGAATAAAGATGCAGATGTAGAGAATGGACTTGAGGACGCAGGGAGCGGGGAGGGTAAGCTGGGACGAAGTGAGAGAGTGGCACGGACATATCTACACTACCAAATGTAAAATAGATAGCTAGTGGGAAGCAGCCGCATAGCACAGGAAGATCAGCTCGGTGCTTTGTGACCACCTAGAGGGGTGGGATAGGGAGGGTGGGAGGGAGACGCAAGAGGAAAGAGATATGGGGACACATGTATATGTATAACTGATTCACTTTGTTATAAAGCAGAAACTAACACACCATTGTAAAGCAATTATACTCCAAAAAAGATGTTTATATATATATATATATATATATATATATATATATATATATATATATGAAGAGAATAAATAAAAGTACTGAGGGAAATTGAAAAATCCACCTTTATTGTGGAAGATTTTTAACACAATTCTCTAAATTATTGTTAGTTGAAACAGAAAAAATAATTAGTAAATGCATAAATATTAGCAATACAATTAACAAGCTTGATTTATGGCCATTTACAGAAGCCTGCATCCAACAATCAGAATATAAATTCTTCTCGCGCATACACATAAAAATGATCTTCAGTCTCAACAATGTTAAAATATTTAATTTCATGAAGACCATACTCCAACCAAAATGAAATTAGAAGTCATTCGCAACAACAATAAAATGTATTCAGAGATTTTAAAACACTCTATCAAATAAATACTTGGAAATGAATGATGTTTTCTTAAAAATGTTTTGGCTGCAGTGAAAGTGGACCCAGGAGAGAATTGTATAGTCTTGCATTTGTATGTTAGAAAAGAAAAAGCCTGAAAATTAATTATCTGTGCCCAGCATTAGAAGTTAGAACAGTAGAATAAACCCAAAGAAAATAGAAAGAAGGAGCTAGTAAAAATAAACCAGAAATTAATTAAATAGAAAAAGAGACTGCAATAGGGAAAATCAACAAAACCAAAAGTTTGTCCTTTGAAAGCAACAAAAACATAGACAAACCTTTAGCGAAACTGATCGAGAGAAAGAATCCACAAATAAATAACATTATGAATGAAAAAGGAGACATAACTATGGATCCAGCAAAGATTTTAAAAGGGGATGGTAAATACTGTGAACAACTTTATATTAAAATTGAAAACTTAGGTGAAATACGTAAATTTGCAGAAAAATTTAACTGCATATCTATGTGGAAATAATCTCCTTTTTAATAAGTTCACTAGAGAGAGTAAGGGAAGATGGCGGAAGAGTAAGACGCGGAGATCACCTTCCTCTCCACAGATACACCAGAAATACATCTACACGTGGAACAACTCCTGCAGAACACCTACTGAAGGCTGGCAGAAGACCTCAGACCTCCCAAAAGGCAAGAAACTCCCCACGTACCTGGGTAGGGCAAAAGGAAAAAAGAATAAACAGAGACAAAAGAATAGGGACGGCACCTGCACCAGTGGGAGGGAGCTGTGAAGGAGGAAAAGTTTCCACACACTAGGAAGCCCCTTCGCGGGCGGAGACTGCGGGAGGCGGAGGGGGGAGCTTCGAAGCCGCGGAGGAGTGCACAGCAACGGGTGCGGAGGGCAAAGCGGGGAGATTCCCGCACAGAGGATCGGTGCCGACCGGCACTCACCAGCCCGAGAGGCTTGTCTGCTCAACCGCCGGGACGGGCGGGGCTGCGAGCTGAGGCTCTGAGGCTAGGGTTTCGGTTTCGGACGGAGCGCAGGGAGAGGACTGGGGTTGGCGGCTTGAACATAGCCTGAAGGGGTTAGTGCACCACAGCTAGCCGGGAGGGAGTCCGGGGAAAAGCCTGCACCTGCCGAAGAGGCAAGAGACTTTTTCTTCCCTCTTTGTTTCCTGGTGCGTGAGGAGAGGGGTTTAAGAACGCTGCTTAAAGGAACTCCAGAGACGGGCGCGAGCCGCGGCTAAAAGCGCGAACCCCAGAGACGGGCGCGAGCCGCGGCTGAAAGCGCGGACCCCAGAGACGGGCGCGAGCCGCGGCTGAAAGCGCGGACCCCAGAGACGGGCGCGAGCCGCGGCTGAAAGCGCGGACCCCAGAGACGGGCGCGAGCCGCGGCTGAGGGCGCGGACCCCAGAGACGGGCGCGAGCCGCGGCTGAGGGCGCGGACCCCAGAGACGGGCGCGAGCCGCGGCTGAGGGCGCTGACTCCAGAGACGGGCGCAAGCCGCGGCTGGAGGCGCGGACCCCAAGGCGGGCGGGAGACGTTGGGGCTGCTGCTGCCGCCACCAAGGGGCCTGTGTGCGAGCGCAGGTCGCTCTCCACTCCCCTCTTCCGCGGAGCCTGTGCAGCCCGCCACTGCCGGGTTCCCGGGATCCGGGGACGACTTCCCCGGGAGAGCGCACGGCGGGCCTCGGGCTGGTGCAGAGTCACGCCGGACTTTGCTGCCGCAGGCCCGCCCCGCATTCCGTGCCCCTCCCTCCCCGCCGCCGGCCTCCGTACGCCAGAACCCCCGAATCAGCGGCTCCTTTAACCCCGTCCTGTCTGAGCAAAAAACAGACGCCCTCCAGCGACCTACACGCAGAGGCAGGGCCAAATCCAAAGCTGAGCCCCTGTGAGCTGTGAGAACAAAGAAGAGAAAGGGAAATCTCTCCCAGCAGCCTCAGAAGCAGCGGATTAAAGCTCCACAATCAACTTGATGTACCCTGCATCTGTGGAATACATGAATAGACAGCCAATCATCCCAAATTAAGGAGGTGGACTTTGGGAGCAAGATCTATGATTTTTCTCCCTATTCCTCTTTTTGTGAATGTGTATGTGTATGCTTCTGTGTGAGATCTTGTCTGTATAGTCTTGCTTCCACCATTTGTCCTAGGTTCTATCCGTCCATGTTTTTTTCTTAAAATTTTTTTTCTTAATAATCAATTTTAATTTTAAGAACGTTATTATACTTTACCTTCGTCCTTTCTTTCTTTCTTTCTTTCCTTCCTTCCTTCCCTCCTTTAGACAACGAATCATCCCAAATTGAGGAGGTGGTCTCTGACAGCAAGATTTATGATTTTTCCCCCTTTACCTCTTTTTGTGAGGGTGTATGTGTACGCTTCTGTGTAAGACTTTGTCTGTATAGCTTTGCTTCCAACATTTGTCCTAAGGTTCTATCCGTCCCTTTTTTTTTTTTCTAATTAAGAATTTTTTAATTCAATAACTTTATTATACTCTATTTTATTTTTACTGTATCTTCTTTCTGTTTTCCCTTCTTTCCCTCCTTCCTTCCTTCCTCCCTCCCTCCTTTCGTTCCTTCTTGCCTTCTTTCCTTCCTTGCTTCTTTCTTTCTTCCTTCCTTCCTTCCTTCCCTCCTTCCTTCCCTCCTTTAGACAACGAATCATCCCAAATTGAGGAGGTGGTCTCTGACAGCAAGATTTATAATTTTTCCCCCTTTACCTCTTTTTGTGAGGGTGTATGTGTACGCTTCTGTGTAAGACTTTGTCTGTACAGCTTTGCTTCCAACATTTGTCCTAAGGTTTTATCCGTCCTTTTTTTTTTTTTTCTAATTAAGAATTTTTTAATTCAATAACTTTATTATACTTTATTTTATTTTTACTGTATCTTCTTTCTTTTTGTTTTTCCTTCTTTCCCTCCTTCCTTCCTCCCTCCCTCCCTCCCTCCTTTCGTTCCTTCTTGCCTTCTTTCCTTCTTTGCTTCTTTCTTTCTTTCTTCCTTCCTTCCTTCCTTCCTTCCCTCATTCCTTCCCTCCTTTCCTTCTTTCTTTCCTCACACGTCTACTAATTCCCTCTACTTTTTCTCCCTTTTATTCTGAGCCGTGTGGATGAAAGGCTCTTGGTGCTCCAGCCAGGAGGCAGGGCTCTGCCTCTGAGGTAGGAGAGCCAACTTCAAGACACTGGTTCACAAGAGACCTCCCAGCTCCAGATAATATCAAACGGCGAAAATCTCCCAGAGACCTCCATCTTAACACCAGCACCCAGCTTCACTCAACGACCAGCAAGCCACAGTGCTGGACAACCTGTGCCAAACAACTAGCAAAACAGGAACACAACCCCACCCATTAGCAGAGAGGCTGCCTAAAATCATAATAAGGCCACAGACACCCCAAAACACACCACCAGACGTGAACCTGCCCACTAGAGAGACAAGATCCAGCCTCTTCCACCACAACACAGGCACTAGTCCCCTCCACCAGGAAGCCTACACAACCCACTGAACCAACCTTAGCCACTGGAGACAGACATCAAAAACAGGAGGAACTACGAACCTGCAGCCTGCAAAAAGGAGACCCCAAACACAGTAAGATAAGCAAAATGAGAAAACAGAAAAACACACAGCAGATAAAGGAGCAAGATAAAAATGCACCAGACCTAACAAATGAAGAGGAAATAGGCAGTCTACCTGAAAAAGAATTCAGAATAATGATAGTAAGGTTGATCCGAAATCTTGGAGATAGAATGGACAATAGAATGGACAAAATGCAAGAATCAGTTAACAAGGACCTAGAAGAACTAAAGATGAAACAAGCAACGATGAACAACACAATAAATGAAATTAAAAATACTCTAGATGGGATCAATAGCAGAATAACTGAGGCAGAAGAACGGATAAGTGACCTGGAAGATAAAATAGTGGAAATAACTACTGCAGAGCAGAATAAAGAAAAAAGAATGAAAAGAACTGAGGACAGTCTCAGAGACCTCTGGGACAACATTAAACGCACCAACATTCGAATTATAGGGGTTCCAGAAGAAGAAGAGAAAAAGAAAGGGACTGAGAAAATATTTGAAGAGATTATAGTTGAAAACTTCCCTAATATGGGAAAGGAAATAGTTAATCAAGTCCAGGAAGCACAGAGAGTCCCATACAGGATAAATACAAGGAGAAATACGCCAAGACACATATTAATCAAACTGTCAAAAATTAAATACAAAGAAAGCATATTAAAAGCAGCAAGGGAAAAACAACAAATAACACATAAGGGAATCCCCATAAGGTTAACAGCTGATCTTTCAGCAGAAACCCTACAAGCCAGAAGGGAGTGGCAGGACATACTGAAAGTGATGAAGGAGAAAAACCTGCAACCAAGACTACTCTACCCAGCAAGGATCTCATTCAGATTTGATGGAGAAATTAAAACCTTTACAGACAAGCAAAAGCTGAGAGAGTTCAGCACCACCAAACCAGCTTTACAACAAATGCTAAAGGATCTTCTCTAGGCAAGAAACACAAGAGAAGGAAAAGACCTATAATAACGAACCCAAAACAATATAGAAAATGGGAATAGGAACATACATATCGATAATTACCTTAAATGTAAATGGACTAAATGCTCCCACCAAAAGACACAGATTAGCTGAATGGATACAAAAACAAGACCCTTACATATGCTGTCTACAAGAGACCCACTTCAGACCTAGAGACACATACAGACTAAAAGTAAGGGGATGGAAAAAGATATTCCATGCAAATGGAAACCAAAAGAAAGCTGGAGTAGCAATTCTCATATCAGACAAAATAGACTTTAAAATAAGGACTATTAAAAGAGACAAAGAAGGACACTACATAATGATCAAGGGATCGATCCAAGAAGAAGATATAACAATTGTAAATATTTATGCACCCAACATAGGAGCACCTCAATACATAAGGCAAATACTAACAGCCATAAAAGGGGAAATTGACAGTAACACATTCATAGTAGGGGACTTAAACACCCCACTTTCACCCATGGACAGATCATCCAAAATGAAAATAAATAAGGAAACACAAGCTTTAAATGATACATTAAACAAGATGGACTTAATTGATATTTATAGGACACTCCATCCAAAAACAACAGAATACACATTTTTCTCAAGTGCTCACGGAACATTCTCCAGGATAGATCATATCTTGGGTCACAAATCAAGCCTTGGCAAATTTAAGAAAATTGAAATTGTATCAAGTATCTTTTCTGACCACAACGCCATGAGACTAGATATCAATTACAGGAAAAGATCTGTAAAAAATACAAACACATGGAGGCTAAACAATACACTACTTAATAATGAAGTGATCACTGAAGAAATCAAAGAGGAAATCAAAAAATACCTAGAAACAAATGACAATGGAGACACAACGACCCAAAACCTGTGGGATGCAGCAAAAGCAGTTCTAAGGGGGAAGTTTATAGCAATACAAGCCCACCTTAAGAAGCAGGAAACATCTAGAATAAACAACCTAACCTTGCACCTCAAGCAATTAGAGAAAGAAGAACAAAAAAACCCCAAAGCTAGCAGAAGGAAAGAAATCATAAAAATCAGATCAGAAATAAATGAAAAAGAAATGAAGGAAACAATAGCAAAGATCAATGAAACTAAAAGCTGGTTCTTTGAGAAGATAAACAAAATAGATAAACCACTAGCCAGACTTATCAAGAAAAAAAGGGAGAAGACTCAAATCAATAGAATTAGAAATGAAAAAGGAGAGGTAACAACTGACACTGCAGAAATAAAAGAGATCATGAGAGATTACTACAAGCAACTCTATGCCAATAAAATGGACAATCTGGAAGAAATGGACAAATTCTTAGAAATGCACAACCTGCCAAGACTGAATCAGGAAGAAATAGAAAATATGAACAGACCAATCACAAGCACTGAAATTGAAACTGTGATTAAAAATCTTCCAACAAAGAAAAGCCCAGGACCAGATGGCTTCACAGGCGAATTCTATCAAACATTTAGAGAAGAGCTAACACCTATCCTTCTCAAACTCTTCCAAAATATAGCAGAGGGAGGAACACTCCCAAACTCATTCTACGAGGCCACCATCACCTTGATACCAAAACCAGGCAAGGATGTCACAAAGAAAGAAAACTACAGACCAATATCACTGATGAACATAGATGCAAAAATCCTCAACAAAATACTAGCAAACAGAATCCAACAGCACATTAAAAGGATCATACACCATGATCAGGTGGGGTTTGTTCCAGGAATGCAAGGATTCTTCAATATACGCAAATCTATCAATGTGATAAACCATATTAACAAACTGAAGGAGAAAAACCATATGATCATCTCAATAGATGCAGAGAAAGCTTTTGACAAAATTCAACACCCATTTATGATAAAAACCCTGCAGAAAGTAGGCATAGAGGGAACTTTCCTCAACATAATAAAGGCCATATACGACAAGCCCACAGCAAACATCATCCTCAATGGTGAAAAACTGAAAGCATTTCCACTAAGATCAGGAACAAGACAAGGGTGCCCACTCTCACCACTCTTATTCAACATAGTTTTGGAAGTTTTAGCCACAGCAATCAGAGAAGAGAAGGAAATAAAAGGAATCCAAATCGGAAAAGAAGAAGTAAAGCTGTCACTGTTTGCAGATGACATGATCCTATACGTAGAGAATCCTAAAGATGCTACCAGAAAACTACTAGAGCTAATCAATGAATTTGGTAAAGTAGCAGGATACAAAATTAATGCACAGAAATCTCTGGCATTCCTATATACTAATGATGAAAAATCTGAAAGTGAAATCAAGAAAACACTCCCATTTACCATTGCAACAAAAAGAATAAAATATCTAGGAATAAACCTACCTAAGGAGACAAAAGACCTGTATGCAGAAAACTATAAGACACTGATGAAAGAAATTAAAGATGATACAAATAGATGGAGACATATACCATGTTCTTGGATTGGAAGAATCAACATTGTGAAAATGACTCTACTACCCAAAGCAATCTATAGATTCAATGCAATCCCTATCAAACTACCATTGGCATTTTTCACAGAACTAGAACAAAAAATTTCGCAATTTGTATGGAAACACAAAAGACCCCGAATAGCCAAAGCAATCTTGAGAACAAAAAAAGGAACTGGAGGAATCAGGCTCCCTGACTTCAGACTATACTACAAAGCTACAGTTATCAAGACAGTATGGTACTGGCACAAAAACAGAAAGATAGATCAATGGAACAGGATAGAAAGCCCAGAGATAAACCCATGCACATATGGACACCTTATTTTTGATAAAGGTGGCAGGAATGTACAGTGGAAAAAGGACAGCCTCTTCAATAAATGGTGCTGGGAAAACTGGACAGGTACATGTAAAAGAATGAAATTAGAACACTCCCTAACACCATACACAAAAATAAGCTCAAAATGGATTAAAGACCTAAATATAAGGCCAGAAACTATCAAACTCTTAGAGGAAAACATAGGCAGAACACTCTATGACATAAATCACAGCAAGATTCTTTCTGACCCACCCCCTAGAGTAATGGAAATAAAAACAAAAATAAACAAATGGGACCTAATGAAGCTTCAAAGCTTTTGCACAGCAAAGGAAACCATAAACAAGACCAAAAGACAACCCTCAGAATGGGAGAAAATATTTGCAAATGAAGCAACTGACAAAGGATTAATCTCCAAAATTTACAAGCAGCTCATGCAGCTCAACAACAAAAAAACAAACAACCCAATCCAAAAATGGGCAGAAGACCTAAATAGACATTTCTCCAAAGAAGATATACAGACTGCCAACAAACACATGAAAGAATGCTCAACATCATTAATCATTAGAGAAATGCAAATCAAAACTACAATGAGATATCATCTCACACCAGTCAGAATGGCCATCATCAATAAATCTAGAAACAATAAATGCTGGAGAGGGTGTGGAGAAAAGGGAACCCTCTTGCACTGCTGGTGGGAATGTGAATTGGTTCAGCCACTATGGAGAACAGTATGGAGGTTCCTTAAAAAACTACAAATAGAACTACCATATGACCCAGCAATCCCACTACTGGGCATATACCCTGAGAAAACCGAAATTCAAAAAGAGTCATGTACCAAAATGTTCATCGCAGCTCTATTTACAATAGCCCGGAGATGGAAACAACCTAAGTGCCCATCATCGGATGAATGGATAAAGAAGATGTGGCACATATATACAATGGAATATTACTCAGCCATAAAAAGAAACGAAATTGAGCTATTTGTAATGAGGTGGATAGACCTAGAGTCTGTCATACACAGTGAAGTAAGTCAGAAAGAAAAAGACAAATACAGTATGCTAACACATATATATGGAATTTAAGAAAAAAAAAATGTCATGAAGAACCTAGGGGTAAGGCAGGAATAAAGACGCAGACCTCCTAGAGAACGGACTTGAGGTTATGGGGAGGGGGAAGGGTGAGCTGTGACGGGGCGAGAGAGAGTCATGGACATATACACACTAACAAACGTAGTAAGGTAGATAGCTAGTGGGAAGCAGCCGCATGGCACAGGGATATTGGCTCGGTGCTCTGTGACAGCCTGGAGGGGTGGGATAGGGAGGGTGGGAGGGAGGGAGACGCAAGAGGGAAGAGATATGGGAACATATGTATATGTATAACTGATTCACTTTGTTATAAAGCAGAAACTAAGACACCATTGTAAAGTAATTATACCCCAATAAAGATGTTAAAAAAATAAAAAAATAAAAAAATAAAAAAAAATAAAAAAAAAAAAAAAAAAAAAAAAAAAAAATAAGTTCACTAGATAACCATACAGGAAACATGAACCTTGTCCTTTACTTCATTGCATACACAATAATTTATTTGAGATGGGTCAGAGATCTAGAAGAAAACTTGGGACATCATCTTCATGACTTTGGGGTAGGCACAGATTTTTTTTTTTAACATCTTCATTGGAGTATAATTGCTTTACAATGGTGTGTTAGTTTCTGCTTTATAACAAAGTGAATCAGCTATACGTATACATATATCCCCATATGCCCTCCCTCTTGTGTCTCCCTCCCACCCTCGCTATCCCACCCCTCTAGGTGGTCACAAAGCACCGAGCTGATCTCCCTGTGCTATGGGGCTGCTTCCCACTAGCTATCTATTTTACATTTGGTAGTGTAGATATGTCCATGCCACTCTCTCACTTCGTCCCAGCTTACCCTCCCCACTCCCTGCGTCCTCAAGTCCATTCTCTACATCTGAGTCTTTATTCCTGTCCTGCCCCTAGGTTCTACATAAACTTTTTTTTTTTTTTAGATTCCATATATATGTGTTAGCGTACGGTATTTGTTTTTCTCTTTCTGATGTACTTCACTCTGTATGACAGACTCTAGGTCCATCCACCTCACTACAGATAACTCAATTTCGTTTCTTTTTATGGCTGAGTAATATTCTACTATATATATGTGCCACATCTTCTTTATCCATTCATCTGTCGATGGACACTTAGGTTGCTTCCATGTCCTGGCTATTGTAAATAGAGCTGCAATGAACATTGTGGTACCTGACTCTGGGCATAGATTTTTAAACAAGATACGAAAAAAAAGATTAGATTTAATTAAATTAAGAACTTCTTTTCATCAAAAGACACTATTAAGAGACTGAAAAAGTAAAGCAATTATACTCCAGTAAAGATGTTAAAAAAAAAGTAAATTAGAGACTCATAGAAGATATTCATAGTATATACATCCAGCAAAGGAGTTGAACTCAGAACTCCTACAAATTGATAAGAAAAAGACAATCCAAATATGGGCAAAATTCCTTAAAAGGTACTTCATAAGGACATATCCAAATGGCTACTAAACATAAATAGATGCTCCAACTCATTAATCATCAGAGAAAAGCAAATTAAAGCCATAATGAGATACCATTAAACACCCACCAGAATGGCTACAATTAATGACAGACTACACCATATATTTGTGAGGATATGATGCAAGTGAACTCTTGTGCATTGCTGGAACCATTTTGATACACTGGCTCCCCGCTACTTCAGTTGGCACTTTATGGCAATCATCCATCATGACAGTTTTACAAATTGTGATGTCACTTCATGCCATGGATTACTTTCATGCCATTTCCCATTAGCAAGAAGCAGAGCACTGTGCTCAAGCCCAAAGGCACAATCAAATAAGTTCCCAAATCTCATCCTAAGGGTCTACCTTAGGGACCGTGCACGGCACCAATTCTGTTTCAGACTGTGTTGAGTCAAGAGACAGAAACCAGATAGTAATTTGAACAGTGAACATTTAATATAAAGAATTATTGACTATAATGGGGAATAGAGAATCAAGAGATTGTCTAGTAAGAAGTCAAGAGAGCTCTAAATATAGAAAGAGCAGATATAAGGAGCTGTCACTATCTCCAAAGCTGAAATAGACCACCTGCAGTGGACTGAATGTGCCCACCCCTCAAAATTCATATACTGAAACCCTAATATCAGTGTGATGGTATTTGGAGGCGGAGTCTTTAGGAGGTAATAGGTCATGAGGGCTCCACCCTCATGGGAATGGGATTAGTGCCATCATAAGAAGAGGCCAAAGAGCTAACTGGCTCTCTTTCCACGATGGAGGATAAAAGGAGAAGTCGAGGCTTCCGGGAAGATGGCGGAAGAGTAAGACGCGGAGATCACCTTCCTCCCCACAGATACACCAGAAATACATCTACACGTGGAACAACTCCTACAGAACACCTACTGAACGCTGGCAGAAGACCTCAGACCTCCCAAAAGGCAAGAAACCCCCCACGTACCTGGGTAGACAAAAGAAAAAAGATAAACAGAGACAAAGGGATAGGGACGGGACCTGCACCAGTGGGAGGGAGCTGTGAAGGAGGAAAAGTTTCCACACACTAGAAGCCCCTTCGCGGGTGGAGACTGCGGGTGGTGGAGGGGGTAAGCTTCGGAGTCGCGGAGGAGAGCGCAGCCACAGGGGTGCGGAGGGAAAAGCGGGGAGATTCCCGCACAGAGGATCAGGGCCGACCGGCACTCACCAGCCCGAGAGGCTTCTCTGCTCCCCCGCCGGGGCGGGCGGGGCTGTGAGCTGAGGCTCGGGCTTCGGTCGGAGCCCAGGGAAAGGACTGGGGTTGGCGGCGTGAACACAGCCTGAAGGGGGCTAGTGCGCCACGGATAGCCGGGAGGGAGTCCGGGGAAAAGTCTGGAGCTGCCGAAGAAGCAAGAGACTTTTTCTTGCCTCTTTGTTTCCTGGTGCGCGAGGAGAGGGGATTAAGAGTGCTGCTTAAAGGAGCTCCAGAGATGGGCGCGAGCCGCGGCTAAAAGCGCGGAGCCCAGAGACGGGCATGAGACGCTAAGGCTGCTGCTGCCGCCACCAAGAAGCCTGTGTGCGAGCACAGGTCACTATCCACACCCCCCTTCCGGGGAGCCTGTGCAGCCCGCCACTGCCAGGGTCCCGGGATCCAGGGACAACTTACCCGGGAGAACGCACGGCGCGCCTCAGGCTGGTGCAACGTCACGCCCGCCTCTGCTGCTGCAGGCCCGCCCTGCACTCCGTGCCCCTCCCTCCCCCCGGCCTGAGTGAGCCAGAGCCCCCGAATCAGCGGCTCCTTTAACCCCGTCCTGTCTGAGCGAAGAACAGACGCCCTCCGGCGACCTACACGCACAGGCGGGGCCAAATCCAAAGCTGAGCCCTGGGAGCTGTGAGAACAAAGAAGAGAAAAGGAAATCTCTCCCAGCAGACTCAGAAGCAGCGGATTAAAGCTCCACAATCAACTTGATGTACCTGCATCTGTGGAATACCTGAATAGACAACGAATCATCCCAAATTGAGGAGGTGGACTTTGAGAGCAAGATTTATGATTTTTCCCCCTTTTCCTCTTTTTGTGAGTGTGTATGTGTACGCTTCTGTGGGAGATTTTGTCTGTATAGCTTTACTTCCACCATTTGTCCGAGGGTTCTATCCGTCCGTTTTTTTTAAAATTTTTCTCTTAATAATTACTTTTTATTTTAATAACTTTATTTTATTTTACTTTATCTTCTTTCTTTCCGTCCTTCCCCCCTTTAGACAATGAATCATCCCAAATTGAGGAGGTGGACTTTGAGAGCAAGATTTATGATTTTTCCCCCTTTTCCTTTTTTTGTGAATGTGTATGTGTATGCTTCTGTGTGAGATTTTGTCTGTATAGCTTTGCTTCCACCATTTGTCCTAGGGCTCTATCCGTCTTTTTTTTTTCTCTTAATAATTTTTTTCTTATTTTAATAACTTTATTATATTTTATCTTACTTTATTTTATTTTACTTTATCTTCTTTCTTTCTTTTTTCCTTCCTTCCCTCCTTCCTTCCTTCCTTCCTCCCTCCATCCCTCCCTCCTTCCCTCCCTCCTTTCTTTCTTTCTACTTCTACTAAATCTTTCTTTCTACTTTTTCTCCCTTTTATTCTGAGCCATGTGGATGAAAGGCTCTTGGTGCTGCAACCAGGAGTCAGTGCTGTGCCTCTGAGGTGGGAGAGCCAACTTCAGGACACTGGTCCACAAGAGACCTCCCAGCTCCACATAATATCAAATGGCGAAAATCTCCCAGAGATCTCCATCTCAACACCAGCACCCAGCTTCACTCAATGACCAACAAGCTACAGTGCTGGACACCCTATAACAAACAACTAGCAAGACAGGAACACAACCCCACCCATTAGCAGAGAGGCTGCCTAAAATCATAATAAGGCCATGGACACCCCTAAACACACCACCACCAGACGTGGACCTCCCAACCAGAAAGACAAGATCCAGCCTTATCCACCAGAACACAGGCACTAGTCCCCTCCACCAGGAAGCCTACACAACCCACTGAACCAACCTTAGCCACTGGGGACAGACACCAAAAACAACAGGAACTACGAACCTGCAGCCTGCAAAAAAGGAGACACCAAACACAGTAACTTAAGCAAAATGAGAAGACAGAAAAACACACAGCAGATGAAGGAGCAAGATAAAAACACACCAGACCTAACAAATGAAGAAGAAATAGGCAGTCTAGCTGAAAAAGAATTCAGAATAATGATAGTAAAGATGATCCAAAATCTTGGAAATAGAATAGACAAAATGCAAGAAACATTTAACAAGGACCTAGAAGAACTAAAGATGAAACAAACAATGATGAACAACACAATAAATGAAATGAAAAACACTCTAGATGGGATCAATAGCAGAATAACTGAGGCAGAAGAACGGATAAGTGACCTGGAAGATAAAAGAGTGGAAATAACTACTGCAGAGCAGAATAAAGGAAAAAGAATGAAAAGAACTGAGGACAGTCACAGAGACCTCTGGGACAACATGAAACGCACCAACATTGAAATTATAGGGGTTCCAGAAGAAGAAGAGAAAAAGAAAGGGACTGAGAAAGTATTTGAAGAGATTATAGTTGAAAACTTCCCTAATATGGGAAAGGAAATAGTTAATCAAGTCCAGGAAGCACAGAGAGTCCCATACAGGATAAATCCAAGGAGAAATATGCCAAGACACATATTAATCAAACTGTCAAAACTTAAATACAAAGAAAACATATTAAACGCAGCAAGGGAAAAACAGCAAATAACACACAAGGGAATCCCCATAAGGTTAACAGCTGATCGTTCAGCAGAAACTCTGCAAGCCAGAAGGGAGTGTCAGGACATATTGAAAGTGATGAAGGAGAAAAACCTGCAACCAAGATTACTCTACCCAGCAAGGATCTCATTCAGACTTGATGGAGAAATTAAAACCTTTACAGATAAGCAAAAGCTGAGAGAGTTCAGCACCACCAAACCAGCTCTACAACAACTGCTAAAGGAACTTCTCTAGGCAAGAAACACAAGAGAAGGAAAAGACCTACAATAACGAACCCAAAACAATTAAGAAAATGGGACTAGGAACATACATATCGATAATTACCTTAAATGTAAATGGACTAAATGCTCCCACCAAAAGACACAGATTGGCTGAATGGATACAAAAACAGGATCCATATATTTTCTGTCTACAAGAGACCCACTTCAGACCTAGAGACACATACAGACTGAAAGTAAGGGGATGGAAAAAGATATTTCATGCAAATAGAAACCAAAAGAAAGCTGGAGTAGCAATTCTCATATCAGACAAAATAGACTTTAAAATAAAGACTATTAGAAGAGACAAAGAAGGACACTACATAATGATCAAGGGATCGATCCAAGAAGAAGATATAACAATTGTAAATATTTATGCACCCAACATAGGAGCCCCTCAGTACATAAGGCAAATACTAACAGCCATAAAAGGGGAAATCGACAGTAACACATTCATAGTAGGGGACTTTAACACCCCACTTTCACCAATGGACAGATCATCCAAAATGAAAATAAATAAGGAAACCCAAGCTTTAAATGATACATTAAACAAGATGGACTTAACTGATATTCATAGGACATTCCATCCAAAAACAACAGAATACACATTTTTCTCTAGTGCTCATGGAACATTCTCCAGGATAGATCATATCTTGGGTCACAAATCAAGCCTTGGTAAATTTAAGAAAATCGAAGTTGTATCAAGTATCTTTTCCGACCACAACGCTATAAGACTAGATATAAATTACAGGAAAACACCTGCAAAAAATACAAACACTTGGAGGCTAAACAATACACTACTGAATAACGAAGTGATCACTGAAGAAATCAAAGAGGAAATTAAAAAATATCTAGAAAAAATGACAATGGACACACGACGACTCAAAACCTATGGGATGCAGCAAAAGCAGTTCTAAGAGGGAAGTTTATAGCAATACAAGCCTACCTTAAGAAACAGGAAACATCTCGAATAAACAACCTAACCTTGCACCTAAAGCAATTAGAGGAAGAAGAACAAAAAAAGCCCAAAGTTAGCAGAAGGAAAGAAATCATAAAAATCAGATCAGAAATAAATGAAAAAGAAATGAAGGAAATGATAGCAAAGATCAATAAAACTAAAAGCTGGTTCTTTGAGAAGATAAACAAAATTGATAAACCATTAGCCAGACTCATCAAGAAAAAAAGGGAGAAGAGTGAAATCAATAGAATTAGAAATGAAAAAGAAGTAACAACTGACACTGCAGAAATACAAAAGATCATGAGAGATTACTACAAGCAACTCTATGCCAATAAAATGGACAACCTGGAAGAAATGGACAAATTCTTAAAAATACACAACCTGCCGAGACTGAACCAGGAAGAAACGGAAAATATGAACAGACCAATCACAAGCACTGAAATTGAAACTGTAATTAAAAATCTTCCAACAAACAAAAGCCCAGGACCAGATGGCTTCACAGGCGAATTCTATCAAACATTTAGAGAAGAGCTAACACCTATCCTTCTCAAACTCTTCCAAAATATAGCAGAGGGAGGAACACTCCCAAACTCATTCTACGAGGCCACCATCACCCTGATACCAAAACCAGACAAGGATGTCACAAAGAAAGAAAACTATAGGCCAATATCACTGATGAACATAGATGCAAAAATCCTCAACAAAATACTAGCAAACAGAATCCAACAGCACATTAAACGGATCATACACCATGATCAAGTGGGGTTTATTCCAGGAATGCAAGGATTCTTCAATATACGCAAATCAATCAATGTGATACACCATATTAACAAATTGAAGGAAAAAAACCACATGGTCATCTCATTGGATTTAAGCTAATAGGACTTGCTGATGGATCAGATGGATGTGGGTGTGAGGTAAAGGAAAAAAAAAAAAGGAGAAGTCACACCTGGGAGAGAGCTCTCACCAGAACCTGTCCATGCTGGCACCCTGATCTCAAACTTCCAGCTTTCAGACCGTACAAAATAAATTTCTGTTGTTGATAAACCACCCAGTCTATGATAATTTGTTATAGCACCCAAGGAAATCCATCTCCTAACCCCCATCCCCCAGCCATTGCTGAGACAGAACATTCAAGGGAAAGCCAGTCCCCCCCAACCTTGGCTGAGTTAAGGCACTCAAGGCAGGACACCCCAAAGATTGAGTTAGATACCACAAAGAAGACTCTCCTGCTCAGAGCTGAGACGAAGCACCCAAGGAAGAATTCTGCCCAGGCTGAGATAGAGCACCGAAGGCAAAGTCCCTCCACACTGCCCCTGCACCAGGGAGAGCTGTGATAGAGCTCCCAAGGAAGAGTCTTTCCTACAGAGCTAAGATAGAGACCCAAAGAAGAGTCCTCTTCATGGATGACTTAGAGCCCCTGAAGAAGACTTCAAACCCCTCCTGGGAAAGAGAGAGTACCGTAAGTACAATTCTCCACCACCCTATCCCCTCCAAGTTGAGACAGAGCACCAAGTAAGATCCTCTGTAGAGGATAGAGTTAGAGGACACAAAGCAGAATCCTCCCCAGGGGATAGAGCACTCAAGAAAAAGTCCTATTCCTTAGAGTTAAGGAAAATCCCAGCAATGCTGAAAGAGAATACCAAGGACAAGACACCTAGGGTTTGAGATAGAGAATCCAAGGAAAAGCCTATACCTAACAGGGCTGAGATAGAGTCCCCAAGGAAGAGTTGTCTGCCAGGACGGAGAAAGAACCACAGAAAGAGCTCCCACCCCAAAAGTAATACAAAGCACGCTAATGATGAGCCATTATCCCAGACTGACAGAATATCCGAGTTAGATATCCCTCCACAGCTGAAATGTACACCCAAGGATACTCCCCACCCCCACCCCCCCAACTGAAGAGCTGATGCCGGGCAACAAAGACTAAAATAAAGCAGCCACTGATTTGACCCTTCCCACAGCTGAGAGAGTTCCCAAAGAAGAGCCTCAGGTTGAGGTAGAACATCCAAAGAAAATTGTCCCCACCCGAGCTGAGAGAGCACTCAGTGAAGAAGCCACAGCCTGCAGCGTCCAAGGAAATGTCCTCCCACCCCAGATGGACAACAGAGCACCCAGAGAAGAGCACCCCCCACTAGAGAAAGAGTCACTCCCCTCCACTCCATGGCCAGAAATCCAGACCATGTTGGAGAAGCCCAGCTGTGGCTCGCATAGTGGCAGAGAAGATGTTGTAGTGTCACACCAGTGGAATTTGCTGGAACTTCATGCTCTAGAACATGATATAGAGCCACCAAGAAAGAGTACTCCTCCCGGGCTGAGATATAGCGCCCATGAGAATCCCACTGCACCCTCCCCAAGCTGAAACTCAGACCTTGTTGGAAAAGTCTGGAAGTGGATCACTGAATGACAGGGAAGGCATTGTGGTACCACAGTGGCAGAACCTGCTGGAAATCTGCCCTCCCAAACATGTGATAGAGCACCCAATGAAGAGTTCCCAACCCAGGCTGAGGTCCAGCATCCAAGGAAAGCACCCCCCAACTTCACCCTGATGAACACCCAAGGAAGTGTCCCCCGCAGGGTTGAGATACAGCACCTAGAGAAAGCATAGTCATCCCCCACCCCAGGACAGAGATAGAGCAACCAAGGAAAGCATCCTCAACATAACCGAGTCCTCTACAGTGCTAATACAAAGCATCCAAGGAAAAGTATCCCTCCCCAAGGGCGAGATCGAGCCCCCAAGAAATGTCATCCCTCAGGACTGAGAGAGAGAGAGCACTTATGGAAAGTTCCCTTCTAGGACTGAGATAGAGCACCTCAGAAATAGCCCCACCCCACAGAGATTGAGACAGAGCCCACGAGGAACCAACCATCCACCCCTGGGGTTGGGATAGAGCATTCATGTAAGAGCCCTCTCCCAGGAAGAGTAACCACCCTCAGGCTGAGATGAAAGACCAGCAAAAGTCCTCACCATGCTTAGAGTGAGGATACAAGGAACCACCCCCTCAAGGGTGGAAGTCTAGATCTTGCTGGAGAGGCCCAGCTGTGACTCAATGTGTGGCAGAGAATTTTTGCGGTGCCACCCTCTGAAATTAGAGATGAAGCACCCAAGGCAAAATCCCTTGTCCCAAGGCTGAGATAGGTCACCCAAGGAAAAGTCCCTCCCGAAACATGGCTGAGCTAGGAGTGCCCTGGAGACAGCACCTCACTACAGGGCTGAAATAAAGTACTCAACTAACCCACACAGGAGATACTTTTCCACCCAAGGAAAATGATCGCCTCTCCTAGTGTTGAAATTCTCACCTGGCTGGAGGAGCCTGGCAGAAACTCACAGAATGTCAATAAAGTTGTAGTGGAGCCACACCAGTGGAACTTTCTGGAAATCTGCCCTCTGGAATTTGCTGGAAATCTTCCTGAGGTGACTGGCAATGTTGTACATGGGGAAGTGTCTCACCAGAAACACTCTGATATATTACTGCCCCAGGGAGGTCTAAAGGAAGCTGCTGGCTATGGAGTGGTGCTGGCCACACTGCCCTGCACCAGCCGGGCCCTGGAGAAGCCACGTGAGGTGCAGAGGCTGGAGCTGGAGAAGCCTGGTGTCCAGCGGAAGCCAGCTGTGCCAGCAATCCAGGACCAGGAAGCAAAACTCTAGCTTTTCACTGTCTCTGGCTCCCTCTAGTGGTAAACTTCAGTAACAACTGCCACAAGAAAAAAATGGAAAGGACCCAGAACATTTTCATGGAAGCAGGACAAAAAGGTGAATTTGGAGCTTACCGGCAATAGAACCATCGTATTTTATTGACAGATTAAAAGAGGAAAGTAATACAATATCCCAATGAATGCGGACAACACATGGGATGAAATGCAACAACTATTCATAAAGAAAAATTTGCAAGTATGTTAAGAAGGTTACACACCAGAAATCTATAGCATACGTTATTCCTATATGAAAAAGTGGAAGTATTCCATGTAAGATAAAAAACAAGACAAGGATGCCAGCCATCACCCCTTCTATTCAACACTGTAACAGCTCCTGTAGGAGACCTGTCAGTGCTCTCACGCCCACTGATTAAAGTCAACGGAAACTACACCATCCTAATTCATTCAGGACTCCTAATGGCCATGAATCTCCGGAGTGAAACGCTGGGTCACCCCATCACGAAAACGACAATCACCAGGGAAAGGGCTTGTGAGGGTAAAAAAATGTGGGATGGATAGTAGAAGTAACCACATAACCATATGCGTAAACAAGGACTGTAATGATTGTATTACTTCTTTGTTTTTGTATGAATTGATTCACATATATATTAACCAAATAATTTTGACTTTGACAGCCTCTCATCTCCTTATCTTCTAACACAAGATGTATTATTAGTTAATTTTATTTTTCAGTGTTTAAGATACAGGATATTAAACTGGGGTGTGAATCCAAGGAGAAATATGCCAAGACACATTTTTTTTAACATCTTTATCGGAGTATAATTGCTTTACAATGGTGTATTAGTTTCTGCTTTATAACAAAGTGAATCAGTTATACATATACATATGTTCCCATATCTCTTCCCTCTCGCGTCTCCCTCTCGCCCATCCTCCCTATCCCACCCCTCTAGGTGCCTTCTTTCAGAGAAAGGTTAGTGTTTTCTTGGTTGTGGGAGAGATGCATCAGGTTAGACAGAATCATGATTTTGTTATTGCCTCTATTTAGAGATTAAGTATGGTCTTTTCCTTCTCTTGTGTTTCCTGCCTAGAGAAGTTCCTTTAGCATTTGTTGTAAAGCTGGTTTGGTGGTGCTGAATTCTCTTAGCTTTTGCTTGTCTGTAAAGGTTTTAATTTCTCTGTCGAATCTGAACAAGATCCTTGCTGGGTAGAGTAATCTTGGTTGTAGGTTTTTCTCCTTCATCACTTTAAATATGTCCTGCCACGCCCTTCTGGCTTGCAGAGTTTCTGCTGAAAGATCAGCTGTTAACCTTATGGGGATTCCCTTGTGTGTTATTTGCAGTTTTTCCCTTGCTGCTTTTAATATGTTTTCTTTGTGTTTAATTTTTGATAGTTTGATTAATATGTGTCTTGGTGTGTTTCTCCTTGAATTTATCCCATATGGGACTCTCTACATTTCCTGGACTTGATTGACTATTTCCTTTCCCATATTAGGGAAGTTTTCAACTATAATCTCTTCAAATATTTTCTCAGTCCCTTTTTTTTTCTCTTCTTCTTCTGGGACCCCTATAATTCAAATGTTGGTGCATTTAGGGTCTTCCCTGGTGGCACAGCAGTTAAGAATCCGCCTGCCAATGCAGAGGACACGGGTTCAAGCCCTGGTCCGGGAAGATCCCACATGCCTCAGAGCAACTAAGCCTGTGCACCACAACTACTGAGCCTGCTCTCTAGAGCCTGCAAGCCACAACTACTGAGCCCACGTGCCACAACTACTGAAGCCCGCGCACCTAGAGTCTGTGCTCCACAGCAAGAGAAGCCACCGCAATGAGAAGCCCACGCACCGCAACAAAGAGTAGCCCCCGCTCGCAGCAACTAGAGAAAGCTCACGTGCAGCAACGAAGACCCAACACAGACAAAAATAAACAAATAAATAATAAATTTATAAAAAAAAATCTTGGTGCATTTAATGTTGTCCCAGAGGTCTCTGAGACTGTCCTCAATTCTTTTCATTCTTTTTCCTTTATTCTGCTCTCTGGTAGTTATTTCCACTATTTTATCTTCCAGGTCACTTATCTGTTCTGCCTCAGTTACTCTGCTGTTGATTCCTTCTACAGAATTTTTAATTTCATTTATTGTGTTGTTCATCATTGTTTGTTTGCTCTTTAGTTCTTCAAGGTCCTTGTTAAACGTTTCTTCTATTTTCTCCATTCTATTTCCAAGATTTTGGATCATGTTTACTATCATTACTCTGAATTTTTTTTCAGGGAGACTGCCTATTTCCTCTTCATTTGTTAGGTCTGGTGGGTTTTTACCTTGCTCCTTCATCTGCTGTGTGTTTCTCTGTCTTCTCATTTTGCTTATCTTACTGTGTTTGGCGTCTCCTTTTTGCAGGCTGCAGGTTCGTAGTTCCCGTTGTTTTTGGTGTCTGTCCCCAGTGGCTAAGGTTGATTCAGTGGGTTGTGTAGGCTTCCTGGTGGAGGGGACTGGTGCCTGTGTTCTGCTGGATGAGGCTGGATCCTGTCTTTCTGGTGGGCAGGACCGCATCTTATGGTGTTTGATATTACGTGGAGCCGGGAGGTCTCTGGTGGACCAGTGTCCTGAACTCGCTCTCCCACCTCAGAGGCACAGGCCTGACACCTGGCCAGAGGAACAAGACCCTGTCAGCCACACAGCTCAGAAGAAAAGGGAGGAAAAAAAAGAAAGGAAGAAAAAATAAAATAAAAGTTATTAAAATAAAAAATATTATTTAAAATAAAAGTGTAATAAAATTTAAAAAAAGAAAGACGAGAGCAAGCAAACCAAAAAACAAGTCCACCAATGATAACAAGCACTAAAAACTATACTAAAAACAAACAAACAAACAAAACGGACAGAACCCTGGGACAAATGGTGGAAGCAAAGCTATACAGACAAAATCTCACACAGAAGCATACACATACTCACAAAAAGAGGAAAAGGGGAAAAAATCATAAATCTTGCTTTCAAAGCCCACCTCGTCAATTTGGGATGATTGGTTGTCTATTCAGGTATTCCACAGATGCAGGGTCCATCAAGTTGATTGTGAAGATTTAATCTGCTGCTTCTGAGGCTGCTGGGAGAGATTTCCCTTTCTCTTCTTTGTTCTCACAGCTCCCAGGGCTCAGCTTTGGATTTGGCCCCGCCTCTGCGTGTAGGTCGCCGGCGGGCATCTGTTGTTCGCTCAGACAGGAAGGGGTTAAAGGAGCCGCTGATTCGGGGGCTCTGGCTCACTCAGGCCGGGGGGAGGGAGGGGCACGGAGTGCGGGGCGAGCCTGCAGCGGCAGAGGCCGGCGTGACGTTGCACCAGCCTGAGGCGCGCCGTGCGTTCTCCCGGGTGAGTTGTTCCTGGGTCCAGGGACCCTGGCAGTGGCGGGCTGCACAGGCTCCCGGAAGGGAGGTGTGGATAGTGACCTGTGCTCGCACACAGGCTTCCTGGTGGCGGCAGCAGCAGCCTTAGCGTCTCATGCCCGTCTCTGGGGTCCGCGCTGATAGCCATGGCTCACGCCCGTCTCTGGAGCTCATTTAGACGGTGCTCTGAATCCCCTCTCCTCGCGCACCTCTGTAGCTTTAGTTTTAAATTAATTTCTATTGGAGTATAGTTGATTTACAATGTTGTGTTAGTTTCTGCTATACAGCAAAATGAATCAGTTATACATATGCATATATCCACTCTTTTTTAGATTCTATTCCCATATACGTCATTACAGAGTATTGAGTAGAGTTCCCTGTGCTACACAGTAGGTCCTTATTACTTACCTATTTTATATATAGTCGTATGTGTATGTCAGTCCCAATCTCCCAATTTATCCCTTCCCCCCTTTTCCCCTGGTAACAATAAGTTTGTTTTCTGCGTCTGTGACTCTATTTCTGTTTTGTAAATAGGTTCATTTGTACCTTACTTTAGATTCCACATATAAACAACATCATATGATATTTGTCTTTCTCTGCCTGACTTACTTCACTCAGTGTGACAATATCTAGGTCCATCCATGTTGCTGCAAATGGCATTATTTCATTCATTTTACGGCTGAGTAGTATTCCATTGTATATATGTACTACATCTTCTTTATCCATTCCTCTGTCAATGGACATTTAGGTTTCACTGTAGCTTTACAGTAAGTCTTGAACTCAGGTAGCATCAGTCCTCCAACTTTGTTCTTTTCCTTCAATACTGTTTGCTTCACCATATAAACGTTAGAATCAGTTTATCTATATCCACAAGAGGACTTGCTGGGATCTGGATTGGGATTGCAGTGAATCTATAGATCAAGTTGGGAAGAACTGACATCTTGACAACCAAAAGTTGGAGTTTTTAATTCTCAGACTGTCCACACTGAGCACCTAGCAATTTGTCAGTTATAGTTCAGGTTTTCCTACCCCGGCACTGGTTCTCACAGTGGTTTTCAGTCATGAATCTCTGCTCCAGTAAGCCATGACTCCCTATTATTTGTCTGTCCGTCTCACCAATATTGGAGGTTTGCCCGATGTCCTCCCACTCTTACAGATCCAGTCTGTTCAGTCTTCTACTTGTTTGGACAGAGTGGTGGCTTCCAAGCTCTTTACATGAGGAACCAGAAACCAGAAGTCAGTGATTTAAAAAAAAAAACCAAAACAAGCCACTATTACATCTTATAATTTTGTATGTCCGGAATTTGAGCATGGCTCCATATGGCATCAAGTGGTGTCAGATGGCAGCTGGGCTGCTCTGGAGCATTTTGTTGCTGTAAATTGTACATAAAATTCACCCTTTTATTTTTTTGGCCACGCCACGTGGCTTGTGGGATCTTAGTTCCCCGACCAGGGATCGAACCCAGGCCCCTGGCAGTGGAAGCGCGGAATCCTAAATACTGGACTGCCAGGGAATTCCGTAAAATTTACCATTTTAAAATGTACAACTCAATGGCATAAAGTACCTTCACACAACGTTGTGCAGCCATCACAGAACTATCTGGTTCTAAAACTGTTCTACGATCCTAAAAGGAAACGCCATCAGCAGTCATTCCCATTTCCCCCTTCCCCAGCCCCTCACAACCAGTTATCTACTTTCAATCTCTATGGATTTGCCGGTTCTTGATACTTCATATAAATGGAATCATACAATATGTGCTCTGATTCCTCTGGCTTCTTTCACTTAGCATACTGCTTTCAATGTTCATCCATGCTGTACCATGTATCAGTGCTCCATTCCAGTTTCTCTGCATCCTCCGCACTTGCTCTTTCTCTTTTTGATTATTACCATCCTAGTAGGTGTGAAATGGTATCTCATTGTGCTTTTGATTTGCATTTCCCTAATGACTAATGGTGCTGAGCATCTTTTCATGGGCTTGTTGGCCATGTGTATATGTTCTTTGGAGAAATGTCTTTTCAAGTTCTTTGCCTATTTCTTCCTTAGATTATGTTGTTGAGTTGAAAGAATTCTATTTATATAATGGACACTAGACCCTTATCAGATATATGCTTTGCAAATATTTCCCCCTATCCTATGGGCTGCCCTGTCACACTCTCTTGATTGAGTCCTTTGACGCACAAGAGCTTTGAATTTTAATGAAGTCAAATTATCTATATCTTTCTTTTGTTGCTTGTGTGTTTGGTGTCTTATTTAAGAAACCATTGCCAAATCCAAGGTCAAAAACTATTACTCCAAAGTTTCCTTCTTAGAATTTTGTGTTTTTAACTCTTATAGGTAGGTACTGATTCATTTTAATTAATTTTGGTATATGGTATGAGGTGAGGTTCCAACTTCTGTTTCTGATTTCTGGTTTGACTCCATTATGGCAAAGAAGATTTGTTGTATGATTTCAATGTTATAAAATTTATTGAGACTTGTTTTGTGGCTTAATATATGGTCAACCCTGGAGAATACTCCATGAGTACCTGAGAAGAATATGTACTTTGCTCTTGTGGTGTGGGGTGTTATATAGGTGTCTATTAGACCTAATTGGTTTATAGTGCTGTTCAAGGCCTCTATTTCCTTACTGAGCTCCTTTTTTATTAAATATAATTTTATGTATTTATTTATTTTTGGCTGCGTTGGGTGTTCGTTGCTGCGCGTGGGCTTTCTCTACTTGTGGTGAGCGGGGGCTACTCTTCATTGCGGTGAGCGGGCGTCTCTTGTGGTGGCTTCTCTTGTTGCGGAGCACGGGCTCTAGGCACATGGGCTTCAGTAGTTGTGGCCGCAGGCTCAGTAGTTGTGGCTTGTGGGCTCTAGAGCACAGGTTCAGTAGTTGTGGCACACGGGCTTAGTTGATCCACGGCATGTGGGATCTTCCCGGACCAGGGCTCAGACCCATGTCCCCTGCATTGGCAGGCGGATTCTTAACCACTGCGCCACCAGGGAAGTCCCTCCTTACTGATGTTCTAACTAGTTGTTCTAGTCATTTATTGTGCTGACCCTAAAGATTAGCCAGAGGTGAAATCTTACTGTCTTCTCCGGTCTTTTCTGACTGAGTCCTGCCCTGGGCATGCACATGGTTTTCTAGATACCCAGATATACATGGGAGCATTTCAAAGCCTTACTTTTCCAAAGTATCTCACTCCTCAGTTTTTCTTTCCAGAATTTTGGCATGTCTGTTGTTTGCCATAAGCATCGGCAGCTTATTCACTTGCCTTTCAATGTTTCTGAGGAACGTCCTTCACATAGCTGCTTCTCCACTCTAAAAGAGCTTAGAGTTAAGACAACAGAAAAGCAAAAAATCCCCTTGCGTCAGTCCTTCAGGGAGCCTTCTAGACAAACACAATTCCTTGGGAGTAAGGTCTTACTCTCCTCCCACCTGAGCCAGGAACCCTCACTTGGAATACACGCTGACATCGTCAAGACAGCTGCTCTACTAGGCAAGGGCTGGGGCAAGAATAACTTAAAATGCCAGCAAATTCTCCTGTCACATTTCATGGCTCTTCTTCAGACTTAACATTCGCTTGGTTGCTGTAAACCTCTGATGATCTTCCAGAGTTCCAATAAACTTGATTCCGATCATTGTTTTCCCGGTGTTTCCAGTGTTCCTGGAGGACCCTACCCAGAGTGCCCTACACCACGTTCACCAATATCACTAAGTTCCGTGAGTGACGTTTTGAAGTTTACATCCTTCTGCTAACATCTTAATTTAACAGTGTGGCGGCTTCCCTGGTGGTGCAGTGGTTGGGAATCCGCCTGCCAAGGCAGGGGACACGGGTTCGAGCCCTGGCCCAGGAAGATCCCACATGCCATAGAGCAACTAAGCCCGTGTGCCACTACTACTGAGCCTGCGCTCTAGAGCCCCTGAGCCACAACTACTGAAGCCCGCGCGCCTACAGCCCGTGCTCCACAACAAGAGAAGGCGCTGCAATGAAAGCCCGCGCACCGCAATGAAGGGTAGGCCCTGTTCGCGGCAACTACAGAAAGCCCGAGTGCAGCAACGGAGGACCCAACGCAGCCAAAAAATAAAGAAGTAAAGAAATAAAATAAATCTATTAATAAAAACAACAACAGTGTGCACTTTTTTTTTCTGAAAGGAATAACAAATCAGAAGAAACAGAAAACTAGAAATTTCTCTAGCATCAGGGACCTTGTGAAAAATCAATAAAATGATTTATTTTATATATGCAAGTCAAAATCTCTTTGTACACTTAAATTTTTGCAAATTAATAGAAAGATAACAATACTGCTCCATATAAACCTTTGTATAAACATTAAAGGAAATATATGCATTATTTTGTCTTTTAGTGCTTCTGAAGCACAGAATGCACAAGTCCCCCTGAAGACTTTCTGTCGTCACATGCGAGAACAAATGTCAGGGGTTGAGGCAGCCTCAGGTGCACTTTGTAATGTCTCTAGACAAAATAGAACAGAGTTGGAGGTAGATTGTTTGGTGACTTCCCCTGCCTCTCCCATGGAGAAATAACTTACCCAAATAGCAGCTTTCTTACTCTTTGATCCAAACTGTCCTGAATCTTGCATGGTTTTAAGGCACAACTAGGAATGGTTGAAAACTTTGTTCAGCACACACAAGATTACCAGTTGGCCTCTGAACACCTATTCTTTCTAAAGGACATAGTAAGAGCACCAAGTAGTGCCCCACCTGCACGTAGCCCCTAGTCACTCTGGAAATGCCCAGGACGGCCAAGTTCAAGAGTGAACCCTTATCACATGTGGTAGGGGCGACAGGGTTTACTGATTTTAGCCTGCTGGATTAATAACATCACCTTCCTCAATTGGGAAAAGTAACAACAAAATAACCAATTAATACTTTCAAAGAAAACTCATAGGGCAAAAGCCAGCTTTTCCTGCCAGATAAACTGAAAACAAAAAGCTCCACTGCTTTTTCTTAGCCTCTGGAAGGCAGTTCCCTTGACTAAAACATCATAGGATAATCAACAATATCCCATTCTATCCTACAGCACAGAACACTTATTCTTTTTTCCTCCTTGGTCATTGCGTTAACATCATGATCTGCTGTTGATGTGATTAACGTTGTTGAGAAGGTGATGGGATTCTATTTTTTCTAGTAGCTTCTCAAGGTACTGAATTAAGACTCGTCTTTTGAACCTAAAAACGAAAAAGAAATTTTATTATCCAAAAGGTCCTTAAAGCATTTATGATGCGTGAGGCACCGTGTGGGATACAACGTGGGACTGGCCATTCACATGGGAAATAGAAAATGTATGTCCGTGTAAAGATAGGGCTTAGCTAATATCGAGATTACCAGCTGAGAGCCCAAGCCCACCTCAGACTGTGAGGAGTGCAAAAGGCTCCACAGACCTGGATGATTGAATTGGCCTCAGGTAGTATTGATCTAAACGCCTCTGCAGACAGCCGTAGTTATGACTGAGGGCCAGGGCTTAGGAAAGCCAGGCAGGACTTCCCTGTTGGCCCTGTGGTTAAGAATCCATCTGCCAATGCAGGGGAAAACGGGTTTGAGCCCTGGTCCGGGAAGATCCCCCATGCCGCGGAGCAACTAAGCCCGCGTGCCACAACTAGTGAGCCCGCGTGCCACAACTACGGAAGCCCACACGCCTAGAGCCCGTGCTCCGCAATGAGAGAAGCCACCGCAACGAGAAGCCCATGCACTGCAACAAAGAGTAGCCCCCACTCGCCGCAACTTGAGAAAGCCCGTGCACAGCAATGAAGACCCAACGCAGCCAAAATTAAATTAATTAATTAATTAAAAAAAAAAAAGAAAAGCAAGGCAGCACCAATCCCTCCGCCTGTCTTGCATTGGGCAGCCCTCCTGCTTCAAAAAACACAATGAAGAGTTCCTCTTTACACCCACCTTGCAGCTTCCTTGATGGTAAATTCAATAAATTGTTTCCTCACTGCAAGAGGTCCTTGCACTCCTTCAAGCAAAATGAAAATTCTTTCATACTCTGAAGATATTAAAAAAATTAGTATTTTTAAAAATATGGATGAAAAATAAAATTCAGTCTTTACACATCATCAGTAATCATTCCTTGTGTGTGGAAAGTTAGGTATAGTTTGTATTTGAAACACTCAGATCAAGATATCCGCACATATCTGCTACGGAAACTCTAAACACTAATTAAATGTGGTCTACTGAATAATGGCCCCCCAAGTTGTCCATGTCCTAATTCTGAGAACCTGTGAACATGTTACCTTATATGGCAAAAGAGACCTTACTTTGCAGATGTGATTAAGTTATGGCTCTTGAGATGGGGAGATTATCCATGTTTATACATGTTGCCCAACGTAACCACAAATATCCTTATAAAAGAGAGGCAGTAGAGCTGGTCAGAAAGAAAAGATGTAAGGGTGGGAGCAGAGGTTAGAGAGGAGAGAAGGGGCTAAGTTGCTGGCTTGAAGATGGAGGAAGGGCCCACGAGCGAAGGAACACAGGCAGCCTGTAGAAGCTGGAAGAGGCAAGGAAACAGATTCTCCCTAGAGCCTGCAGAAGGAACCCTGGCCTGCCAACACCTTCTTGCTAGCCCAGTGAAAATCATTTCAGATCTGACTTCCACAACTCGAAGATAATACAGTTTTCAGCCACGAAGTTTGTGATAACTTGTTACAGCAGCAAAAGGAAACTATTACAGTAAGTAAGGGGAAAAAGAGAGAGAAAGGTGTATTGGGTCTTTTTTAGGTAAAGCCAGAGGAATCATTTTAAATTATGTGAAAACCCAGTACTTCCCAAAAATGCACCTCAAGAGATACCTTGAATCTATTCTGAATCCTAAAAGGAAAGGGACCTCCATTATATTATTGATAGATGGTTTTTCACTACTTACTTCGCCCAAATTTTCGAACTTCCTTCATTAACTGGTGTTTTATATCAGCATTGATTCCTTGTGCCATAGCAGGAGTTATTTGCGATGTATTTGGCCCAGTTTCCAAAGCAGATGTTACCGAGACTTTTCGATCATCTACAGAGACGCTGCAGTTCTTGGTTCCTCCTATGACTGCATTACTACCAGGATTGTGCATCAGGTCATCTTTCCTGAGACTAGTGAAATCATCAGACAGGCAATCCACTTGGTCGGGCGGGATACTATCTCCTGCCATATTCATAAGCTCTGGGGCAGCAGATTTTGACAAGAAGCCATCGGGTGAGATTTGACCATTTTCCATCTTCTCATGAACATCGTGAGTGACGGTAACATCTGGAAACCAAATTAACAAGTGGAGCTGTGACGTAGGTGCATTATGGCAACCCCACAGGGACCACCCGGTGCTCCTCAGTTTTGAGGAAATTGTTTCATAAAGCAAGAGGATGTACCAGATGGAGCCTGAGACCCCTCAAATTGGGCTCAGGAAGTAATACGACAAACGCACTTTCTTCTCTTCATGGCACCATGAACACATATGGAAACCACGTAAGACAGTACAACGAATAAAGAGGCTCAGGTCCCTGGTGCTGAGGGTTGAGCTGCAGCTCGTGCTTTACAAGCTGAAAAGCAGCAAGTCTCACTTGGTGGCATGATTGCTGTCCTTTACCTATGAAATGCCATGCTCTACCGAGCTTGACATCAGATTACATGCCCCCCCCCCCCCCCCCCGCCAAACTCCCGCCTCTCTCCCTCCAAAGTTCTGAGGAAACACAGGTGGTGGCCACTAGACCTGAAGGCTCTGTATGGCCCCCGTCACCCCACCCCAAATCCCTGTCAGTATAAGATCTTCCTCATGCATCTTTTCTCTCTCAGAAACCTGAGTTTCTTTTTACTCCAGGTCTGACACCTCTTCTCCATTGACTCGTCCTGCTCTGTGCCGGGCGCCGTGCCAGGAGCCGGGGAGCGGCAGCCAACAGGACAGACGCCAGCAATCCCCGCCCTTATGGAGCTTCCATGCTCATGGGGACGCCAGGCAGTAAGTGTACAACGATCCAACAGAATTATTACGGTTGGAATTCGTGTTAGGGAAGAGGCAAGCAGGGATGGGACAGAGAGCAGGAGGGGAGCCCCAGCGGACCACGTGGTCGGGAAGGCCCTCCTGAGGAGGTGTCCTTTGGGCAGAGCCTGGAGGAGGAGAGAGAGCCGGCCTGTGCACATGCAGAGGAAGAGCTCCAGGCTGCGGCAAGGGCACGTGCAGAGCCCCGGGGAGGGGACTGGCCAGGGAGCACAGAGCAAAGGATAGAGGCAGAGAGAGCAAGGAGGAGACGACAGGCCACGTGTTAGGAGAGGATGGCGGGGCCAGGTCGTGCACAGCTGGGAGACCAGGGTCGGGAGCTCAGATTGTGTTCTGAGTGCCTAGGAAAGGTGATGATGGGTCTTCAGCATGGATGTGGCGTGATCTCATTTCTGTGTTGGCGTGATCACTTTGTCTGCAGGGCAGGAAGTGACTTAGATGTGCAGAAGACGGGAAGTAGGGAAATCAGATAAGAAGTTATTGGAGTAGCTTGGTGACATGAGGGCAGCCCAGATCAGAAAAGTGGAGAGAAATGGTGGGATGTGGGATTTGTATTGGGCATCATCCATTGGAATGGAGGAGGCTGGTTCAGTCTGCACTGGGCTGGAGCATAGAGAGGAATTGGGGACACAGAGCACACATGCAGACCCATCCCTCATTGAGCCCATTTGCTCCTATTGACTCAGCAACTCCAAATGGCTGCACATCCTTCCGCCTTGCCCTGGCAAAGCAAACAGGCGTATCTCTTGCCATTTCTCCAACTTGTGTTAATTACTATGAAAGTAAGGATCTTCCTCCCCTCATACATATTGAGATCCTTGAAACACAGTCTCCACTCCCCACGGGGCCCTTGGTACCTACCACATAGATGGTTTAATAACGGTTTACTTAACGAACAAAAACTGAATACAAAAGAAATGAATACAAAGGAAAAGAAAATTGTTTAGTGTCTTAGTCCTCTAGGGGCCATAAGGAAATCACAACCACTACTCTATACCTGTATGTACAAGGGTGGGTTTTATGAGGTTTGGATAAGATGGGAACCACGAGGCTGAGGGTGGTCCCTTTCCGCCCACGTGGTTAGTTACAGTAGGTGGTGTTTGTGGTTTCCTCAACAGCAGGGACATACTCCGCCTTCTCTTAGATGACAGAGGACTGCTGGGTTCTCCAGGACGTTTCACTTTGTTTTGTGGCCCTGTTACAAACTCATCTGCTTCATCAATCATCATTCCCTAGAAAACATCAATGAACATATTCCATTAAAGACAACACTGCACGAACTCTTCACATGCATATCCAATCATACGCTACATCAGCAATATAGATCTTAATCATCGGCCAAAGATTTGCCATACCCCACAGAGACTGTTCTCAGAAAACGCTACTCAATTTCAATCTAGTCTAAGTGGAATGAGGAGGAAACTTGTTGTAAGGTCAAACATAACACAATCATGATTAACCAGAAAGCTTGGGGAATAAGCAACGCGATGAGAGTTCCAAAGTGGGAATAAACCCACAGTGACCTTTCTGAAGAAGATACAAACCATTCTGCATCAACCCTTGGTAAGGGAATTCATTCCCTTTTGTGTGCTTTAAACCCATCCTTAAGAAATATTGATAGTCACTGTATAGAATGCTGCATGAAAATGGTGATGGGCAGGTAGATGGAAAATGTCATTCCCCCAACAGCAATCTCACAGAGATTCAAATATGTCCACCTTGGTGCTGGACAGAAATGAGGGAGGGGGCTTTTCACCCTTGGGACTAGATAAAGGATGAGAGCCAGCAGTATAGAAGGTTAACTAAAAGCTGTTCTCATCCAAGGATAATCCAAGAATGCGCACTCCCATTATTTGAATAAAATCATAATAAATGACTTTTCCAAAGCATTTCCCAAAGCAAAACAGTACATAAAGGGGAAAACATAGTCACTGAGCATGTACCACGTGTCAGGTAATGTTCTAAATGGTGTACAGGTACTAAGTCAATACTCCACAGAGCTCTATTAGTTAGGTGTCATAGTTATCTCCAGTGCCACAAATGAGGAAACCAAGACACAGAAAGATTAAGAAAAACTCCAGTTAATTGAAGATTCAGGTGAAGCAGAATACCTTTCAGTCTACTTTTGCTACAGAAGACATTATTTCACGGTCTGCACGTTTGTAACAATGGTCTCCTCTATGAATGCAGATATAATCTCCATTTGTCTTCATGCTTATATGGTCAAGTCAGTATATCTCTCACTTATACACACAGAGATACACACACACACGCACGCATGCACACACACACATCTCACATGTAGAACAAGCCAATAAGGCAACACCACTTAGTACTTCATATTTCAAGAGGAATACTTTTATAACTGTCTAGATACAGCACTAGAGAGCTGAATAATGTAAACAGAGGAAATAAACAGTGATCTCAATATTAAAGGAATTAGTGTGTGGAGGTGGGAACAAATACAGACTCTGGAGCTGGAAAGACGGGGGTTCAAATCCTGGCTCTTATCAGTTGTGTCACTCGGGGTGAACCATTTGACCACTATGAGCTGTGATTTCATTTTATAGGGCAGACTAGTACTCATCTGCAGCTGTGAGCATTCAATGTTATCATTTAAAATAGCGCCTACTACATACGCAGTAAATGGCAGCTATCACTTTGTTTAACCAACACACTCTTGCATAAGGAGGCTCCCACTTTCCATTCACAAAGAGCCCTGGAGGCATATTTTATCTCTTAAACAAACAGAAGGAGAACCTCTGAGTTACATACACGTTGCCAAGAAGAAAGGAATTATTGCAAGAATATCACGATCTAGGCAGACATAGAAATAGATATCCCACCTTCTTATCTTGCTTAAATGGATTGCCAAAAGTATGTAGTCTTTTTGGTTGATCTGGATCAATCTCTCGAAGTGGAGAAGCCAGTGTCTTTAGATATTCTTGATAGTTACCCATTTGTGCGACTGGAACACTATGAAGGGAATCTGCAAAATCACCGGAAAAGCAACAGATACTATACAGCAGAAGTGTGTGGTCCTTTTGAGAGGACATGATCACAGTCTGATTTAGCATTGTGTATCTTGGCAACCGACAGTCTAAAATCTCGAATCTAGCAGCCTGGATCTAAAATCATCTCTCTTCATCCCACTCATCACTCAGTCTACCATCACTACGGCCTACAAGCTCAAATCCCTAGGGCAAGAACAACTCCCTCACTCTTCATACCAAGTTTGAGAATGGGCTGACATTCCCTATACCACCATCCCAACTCAAACCCCCATATTTTGTGTTTTCAAGAGCCTAGGCTCAGGGCTTCCCTGGTGGCGCAGTGGTTAAGAATCCACCTGCCAACGCGGGGGACATGGGTTCAAGCCCTGGTCTGGGAAGATCCCACATGCCGCGGAGCAGCTAAGCCCGTGCACCACAACTACTGAAGCCTGCACTCTAGAGCCCGCGCTCCGCAACAAGAGAAGCCATCGCCATGAGAAACCCGCGCACCACAACGAAGAGTAGCCCCTGCTCGCCGCAACTAGAGAAAGCCCGCACACAGCAACGAAGACCCAACGCAGCCAAAAATAAAATAAATTTTAAAAATAAATTTATTTAAAAAAAAAGGAGCCTAGGCTCCATGGTTTTCTCTTATCATCCAGAGAATCTTGGTTAGCGGGCCTCACCCTCTTGGAAAATTTGATTAGATCTACAGGCTCTCTTCCTAGAAAAGTCCCCCCTGCCAAAAAAACAAAAACAAAAACAAAATGGCGTATAATTTCAGGAGGTTGGCCAGGCTAAGATTTGCACATTTTAATGGACAAATGACCCTGCTTAAATCGAGCAAAATGGAGTAAAGGGGAATTACACACCATCACCAATTATCCTAGAGAATATCAGGTTCATTCTTTTCCTGTAAATGAGGAATTTGCATTGAATTCATCACAGTAGGCTGGGCGGTATAGCTTCGGGGCATGCAATTTCCGGAATCTGATAGACCTAGGTTCTGCCACTTTCCAACTCACTAAACCTGGGCAAACTACTAAAATGCTCACTCTCAGTTCCAATGTCCATAAAAATGGGCATAAAAACAGCATCTATCTCATGGGGTTGCTCTGAGACTTACAAGAGCTACAACGTGTAGTATAATATATGCACCGATTAATGCACACTTCCCCTTAAACCCGAGAACAATAAACTTGTGCCTGGGTAGCTGAAGGGATTCAGGAAAAGAGGCATTATAAATATTAAAGGATTACAAAATAACTTACTCGTTATGCAATAAACATCTTCGTGAGAGTCATACTTGACATTTTCCTAATCAACAAAAAGTACTTCTTTGTTCACTTACCTTCATCTTGTCCAACAATAAACTTGTGTGTTTTCAGCAGATTGGATCGCATTCTGGTTAACTGGTCTAAAAGACCTCTACGTGGAATATCATAAGCATTTCTATACGTCTGAGGTTTCAAATCCTATTTGAAATGAAACAATTTCAGTTACTCCTGAGGCTTTTAATATAGAAATATAATTCCTAATCCTCTTAAAATCTTAGTGAAGAGAGGGATATTCATTACAACTAACTACAGTAGAATTTTGCCAGTGGAAAATTTGCCTTCGCTGGCTCTGTTCTGAATTCTAATACACCCACAGAGCATTAAAGCCACTGGGAATATCCTTTTTCAATATGTCATTTAAAACATCAAATCCTGAGATTTGTGCCGCGGGCAGCCTTGCAGGCCCACTGTTTGTAATCTAGATGTAGCCCGCCGGCAGCCACGGAGGTGAGCTGCTGGGATGTCCATCCGGGAAGCAGTGGCTGATCCTACAAGGGCTGCAGTGATCTGACCACCTCCAGCCCCAGTACCTTTGGGATCTGGGGCAGCATTGGAGCCCAGGCTGTGCTCTTCCCCAGGCTGCCCCCAGCCAGTGATGGAGGATGATGGGGGATGTTAGGGCCTGGCCAGTTCTGCCCAATGTGGACCTCCTCTATGGGAAATCGTGGTGCCAGGCTTCCCTTCTGGGCTGGTTAAGATTTTCTACAAGCTATACTGATGTCTGAGGCTCTTCATACCCATTCCTCCTTCCTTCCCCCACCCTCTCACAAGTGTTAGTTCAGCAGCGTAATCTGACGGTTAGCAGACATTTGGTCCTGTCCAAAATGTCTGTACAACATTTGGTCCACGCCAGAGATCCTTGATAATTGGTCACACTTGGTCCTGTCCAAAATGTCCATGGAGACATGTGGTCCACACCAAAGGGTCCTTGATATTTGGTTCTGTCCAAAACCATTTGGCATGAACCAAATATGCTCATGGATATGTTTTGGATCGAACCAGATTTCAAGGACCTTTTGGTGTGGACCAAATGTCTTATGGACATTTTGTTTAGGACCAAATGTTCTGCAAGGGATCTGAAAGCTCTCTCTGCTTACTCGTGTTCCTTCTCCCCTTTATCTTTCACAGATCTTACCACCCCCCCACCCCAAACAATCTATTTATGTCACAGTTTACCTTGTTTAAGAGCCCTACTTGGAAGCCGGCAAATTCTTTGGTATTCAATTCTGCCAGTCTCGGTGCTGTTTCTCCTATGATTTCTTTCAATAGTTTTCTAAAATTTTTATTGTGAGTCAAGGACACGCCACCTCCAGAATGATTTTTCACTTTGATTCCAATTTCCTGGGGAGGTTTCTTCCCCACTGATGCTAGTATTCGTTCTGACTCTAGTTTGGTCTAAAATGAAAGTACATAGTACGTTATGAAAAGATCTATATTATCACTATTGTTTTTACTACTTAAGAAAGATAATACTTTAAGAACCCCATTGAACAAATTTCAATCGCAAATCACAGAAAAACGGATAATTAAACATTTTCCTGTGCTTCTCTGTACTACCACAGCAAACAGAGAGAGGGGGCTAGAAAGACAAATAATACACTTTATTTTTTCTCTTGTCTAGTGTCAAAATTATGATTGAATCATGGAGAGAATGAAAACCATGGGTAAGAATTACATGTAAAATCACATTTTGCTACTGTAAAATCTAGTCTAAGTGAACATATTCATTTCGGACCCAGACATAAAGCGTAAAACTCTGTATTTATAAAAGTACACTAGTACTAAAATTCAGATTACATAGATTGCATTACATCTGAAAAAAACTTATAGTGTTTAGTTCTAATATCAGACCACCCCCCCAAAAGTAATGCTTAACAAATATTACCACGTAAATAATTTGTAATATGTACTCAGTAAGTTTCTTACTAACTCACAAGAAAAAAAATCCTCTTAATAGACACTATTATACCATATTGATAAATATTGCTTGAGAATGTATTGTAGCAATATATTTGGGCATATTTCGTGATTTACATACATCTGAGATGGTTCAAAGAACACTGGTGACATAGAGTTATTAAATTAGTAATTAAATTAGTAATTAGAGCTAGTATAAATTAGTAACGATCTTTTCTTTTTCTCTAAAAGGTGGAATTCCACCAATGTCCAGTAAGCCCAAATTAATTTTGAATTTCTTGTGGCTTGGTCAGAGATACTCATAAATTTTCCCTAATTATTGGAATTAAGTAGGTTTATTATCTTTTTAAAAACTTAGTCATGAAATAAGGGATAAGAGCAAATGAAGGGTCTGTTTCCACAAACTGGTCCTGAAAGGTCATTGATAAAACTGTACAAGCAACGTGTCCCAGAAAGCCCCAGAACTTGCATGAGTTTCAACTCTGTTCACTATTCTTCCTTCTGGCCATACCCTGCTGACACAGCCTTAAAGGCCTAAGGTAAACATCAAATAAAAAAATATAAATCAATAGATCAATAAATAAATAAATAACCAAAACAAAACATTTAACAACAACAACAAAAATCTATTAGCAGAGAGGGAAAGGGGTTAAGGGGACACTTGATAGATCAGAAATCTGGGTTTGCCTTTACTTTCTTTTGCATTTATGAGCACAGTGGTCTGGCAGGAGCTGGTAAACTCCAGACTATACTTAAGTTTTTGCCAGTTCCTAGCAAGGTGTGTCAGCATCCCAAATTGTGGAGTCATTTTGGTTCTTTGGTGTCAGAAATCTGACAGTTATTTGCTCTGACACTTATTTGCTCTGTTTTCTAAAGGCCCAACTTTGAAACATATCCAACTTGAAGCATTATTGTCACTGCAAATGCTACTACTATTCCCTACCTGGGAATACATTTGTGCACAAGAAGAAAGTAAAGCTGCTGCATTAATTTGTCATGTAACATAACACATTTGTATGGCAGTAAAGCTCTAACTCAGTAGTTCTCAAACATTTCCACCCTGCAAGAATGGGCTAGGTAGAGGTGAGAAGTACGATAAGTAGGGGTGAGTGGAGGATGAGGTACTAATAGAGAGGGGCAGGCAAGGGACAAGGTGAATAATGCAAATGAGGTGGGGGAACAGATGGAGGGCCTGTCACCCTCCAGTGCGAGGAACACTGGTCTCATCTCCCCCTCTCCAAGAAAAAGCATACTGATATTTATTGCCTAAAAACGCATTTCAGGCAAGTCATTAATCACACCATGCCTCAGTGTGCTGACCTAAAAAGGGGGGTGCTCTAGCCCAACGTGATTTGAGGAGAAACTAGGTTGAGGATAGACAAAATGTGACCCATGGATAATTCTATTAAGCCTCTGCCCCTCCTAGGCCACAAAATATCAACCAGCTTGTGGGTAGAACAAACTGGCAAGCAAAAGGAGAAATGGCACAGCATCAAATGATACTGACAGACCCTTAACTGCAGTTTAATGGTGAAGCTAGAAGCCATAGAGAATCACATTATTACTAATCCATGAAGTGTAGAAATATATACACATTTAATTTGAAAATTACAGTTATACTAAAGAATAAGGAAATGCACTTCTGAGGGCAAAGGATTTTTGTTTGTTTGTTTTTACCAATACTACCTGTTGGCTGAGTTTTTTAAGGTAAGAGATAACACTGTAACTAAGTCCACAATCTAAATTATCTGATATCAGATTTGGAGCTCCCATCATCCTTAGTGCTTTCTTTAATGGCTATAAGGAAACAAAATACACAACAGTAAGAATAGAATAAATCTTAAAATACTCAAACTTCAGTTATAAGGGGCAAAGGGACATGATTCATTTCTTAGAAGTCAAGGTGCTGCACATAAAACCAAACATGGAACATTAAAAAGTGGCAATGAAAATAGCAGAAAAGTAAAGAGCAGAAAGTAAAAAAATCAGAAGAGAGTGGGATAAGAAGAGCAAGTAACAGCAAATTCAAACAGGTAAATTGCTTTCAGTCTTAATTCCCAAGTCATAAAATCATTTCACATTGCATTTTATTGTGCACCCCATTCCTGCCATGGTAAATACTAACACACCCCAATTTCTCCTCCCAGTGACACCAATGGTACCACTTAAGGTTCTGCCTTTTCACCTCTAGAAACTTGGCTTAAAGTTTACCACATCTACCTCTGAAATGATTTTGATAATCTTGATTTAGTTTATATGACTCGTTCAAAATAATTATGAATATTTTTCTCAAATTGTAAAAATCCAAATGACACCAAGTGATTTTTTACTCTTTTTGGATTCCCTCTAACCAGGGCCCCTACTTCATGCTGTGTCTAGGACACATTTAACAAGCCATAAGTAAATATAATGTCTTGAGGTTGTTTGTGTTTTTTTCAGAGGAAAACCCAATAGTGCGAATTTCTAGAGTTAAAAAGGGAAGTTGATATAATACATAAATCCAGTCCTATTTTTCTTAAATTCCAAAATTATAATTTCACAAGGTTAGTTTTTATAAGAGAAACATAGATGTGTTTTATAACAATAACCATGGCAGTTAAAGGAAATAAAATAAGCAGACCTCTTTTGTGCCGCCATGACATCTCCAAGCTCTTACACATAATTTGAGAAGACAATGGCGACCCAAATTTACAAATTAAAAATAAAACTATCTTATTTCAGGGGTGAAGTTTTTGATTGATTGGATAGAGTTAATACATACTAATAAGTAGTATGGAGGCAGAGTTTTTAAGTAGCTGTCAAAAGCCTGTCGCCACTTCACATTTGGCTTAAGCTTGTGAACTTTAAACAAGTCATCTGCAAGAGAAAATCCAAGAAAATATTATACTATTCCAGTCCTAAATCCCAAGATCTAAATCAAGCAACCCACATCTATTATATAATTTCCTAGAAATTTCCAGTTTCAATTACATTAGATGAACATTTCACTGGAGTTTATTTGATTATCTTTTTATGGTACTATGTACCAAAAAATTATATATAGCCGTTTTCTAGAAAATGAAATAAATTCTCAGGTTACATATTCATCTTCCATCTGTGAAGCTACATAAAATATAATATTAAAACACGGACTCTGATCTATGTGAAATATTATCTTACATATTGGTAACTCTAGTGTAGTAATTTTCACCTGAGAAGGAATCCATGGTCACTGGTGGATGGAATATTTCTTTTATTTAAATAGAGAATGTTAAAACAACAAGAACAACAACAACAAAACGAACTCATAGATACAGAGAACAGATTGGTGGTTGCTGGGGTGGGGGGATGGGTGAAATGGGTGAAGGGGGTCAAATGGTACAGACTTCCAGTTATAACATAAATAAGTCATGGGGATGTAATGTACAGCGTGATGATTACAGTTAACTACGCTGTAGTGCATATTTGAAAGCTGCGAAGAGAGTAGATCTTAATATTTCTCATCACAAGGAAAGAATTGGAACTATGTGTGGTGATGGATGTTAACTAGATTTATCGTGGTGATCATTTTGCAATACATACAAATATCGAATCATTATGTTGCACATCTGAGACTAATAGAATATGTCAATTATACCTCAGTAATTTCTGGGCAATGATGGCACGCTCTAAATTACGTTTTGGATTCTCCTTAATCAGTGTATATTTTGTTTATCCATATTTCCCCCCTCTTCATTTCCTTGATTTCAGTGGTCAGGCATTTTGAGCCAAACTTTGGGTCTCTCAAACATTAGTTAACAATTGGCTGATGGCACTAGTAAAAGCAAGTAGAGATGTATGTTGAAGTTGAAAATTCTGTACAACTAAGTATGGTTCTTGAATATAGTGTATTATTAATATAACTAAAGACATTTTCCTTAAAAAAGCAGATATCCCCTATATTTTTGCACTCAAATTTAATTATTTAAATAATCCAAATGCATTGTATACACTACATGGAAAATTCCCAAAATATCTCATTATTTCCTTCCAAGGATAAGAAATTTTTTAATATAATAATTCAAAATTGATATCCCCAGACATCAACCAACATGAACCTGCCACACTTACTATAAATATCAAAGATATTATAAATTCACTCTCTATATTGTTTCTTCATGTTTTACTGGCTTTTATCCAAAAAACAAATGCTTTCCTTCCAGGAACAAAACCATCCCTATGCCATATGCACAATTTCTCTACAAATAGTGCTATTCTTTGAATTTCTGAATTTATTTGGTTAAGAAAAGCAACTACATATTTTCTTCCTTTTACTACTATAATAAATTATTCACTCCTGCTGAAACTAATTTAAATGAATTTACAAAGTCATATAATGTAGGTCTTTTGTTCTTTTGGTACAGGGTAGAAAGAACAAAGGAAAAAAGATCTGAAGAGATTTCTGGCTCATTGTAACATGCAGGTCCTTTAAAGACCATTCATACCTTGACAGAAAGGAACGGGAGACTGTAGAAATATCCTGTTATACCATGTCTTTGTGTGAAGTCTGTAGGGAATTAGGCAGATTTTGGAAACTAACTGACAAATGTAAATACCACAAGACTGAAGAGACATTTAGATATAAATAGATTAGACAATGAGAGTCAATAATAGTCTTAATATTTCTAACAATGCCAATTGCAATGATTCCACCCAGGAGCCAATTTAGTCTAATTACTTCTTGTCGGATTTATTTTTTAATGGGGGCAAGAGGAAAAAAGAAAATCTTCCACAGACTAATCAAGGGTAGAGAGCAGTTAGGGTGACACGGCTTTAGTCACTATCTTTGTAGCTCAGAAAATGATTTCCATGGTATTAGATTTCCATTCACATGCAGTCTCCGGGATGGTACAGTAAAAATATCATAAACAATCAGCTCATCCACATTTGAAAGATGAGAGTGTGGAACGAGAGTAAAATGACACTGCCAACACCTCAGAAACTACAGATATTTTCTCTTCCGGTTCCTTTCTCCCCACTTCCTGCTTCAAAAAGGCAGGGGTTTGAGTTCAAGCTCAGACACATACTATGTACTTAGCTCAGTGAGCTTTGAGAAATCACTTCACCTTTTTGTGCCTCCATTTCATCCATAAAATGAGTTTAATGATAACTGCCTTTTCCCACAGGACTGTTCTGAGGAACTAGGTTATGTACGTGAAAACACTACATAAAATTTATAGGGCTTCCCTGGTGGCGCAGTGGTTGTGAGTCCGCCTGCCGATGCGGGGGACACGGGTTCGTGCCCCGGTCCGGGAAGATCCCATGTGCTGCGGAGCAGCTGGGGCCGTGAGCCATGGCCGCTGAGCCTGTGTGTCCGGAGCCTGTGCTCCGCGGCGGGAGAGGCCACAACAGTGAGAGGCCCGAGTACCGCAAAAAAACAAAACAAAACAAACAAAACAAACAAACAAAAAAACAAAAACCTTATAAATAGCGTAAACTGTGAAGCACCGGATATATAATGATAAATAAACATCAGATTATCCTCTTTCGGTTATTCTCTTTTCCTCCTCCTGATAATAACTAGTCTTAATATGGAGATGAACTATATTTTTTACACAAGTCCCCAGTTCTTAATTTTTTTTAAAAAAAGGTGACTGAATGTGGCATACTTAAGAAAAGAAAAAAAAAAGACAAGTTGCTACAAATGCCTTACTTTCTGTAGTTACTGATCCTCAATAGAAAAAAAATGTTCCTGATTTCCTGATTGAAAGATAATCTTGCCAACTGTGATAATCTGGTTACCTGCCACCCTACTAACATGATTCTTATGGTAGCTCATTGATCCAATTAAGCCTCACTTATCTATCCCAGGTAAATTTTAATGCTTAACTAAACTTTTCTTGACTACTTTTCATGGAAATCTTGAATTAATAAAGAGGAAACAGGGGTCACTTTTATGGACAGTTATTGTACTCTGCAGTACTATAGTGATGTTCCAGACATCATAAAGTGTGTGTGACTTAACCTCATGACTTTTTACTAAATGCCCTGCCTACTAAAACTGCAAAACTGTCCTATATCTTTTTTTTTTTTTTTTTTTTTTTTTTTTGCGGTACGCAGGCCTCTCACTCTTGTGGCCTCTCCCGTTGTGGAGGACAGGCTCTGGACACGCAGGCTCAGCGGCCATGGCTCACGGGCCCAGCCGCTCCGCAGCATGTGGGATCTTCCTGGACCAGGGCACGAACCCGTGTCCCCTGCATCGGCAGGCGGACTCCCAACCACTGCGCCACCAGGGAAGCCCTGTCCTATATCTTTATATTATATCCTTAGCATGGAATAACAGTGCCTTCAAGAGCTACTAAGGTAACCTAGATATTAATAATGACAATAGTACTATTAATCAGACAATAGCACTTACTGTTTGCCAGGTGAGTTTGATGCAATTTAATTCTATTAATTCATTTAATCCCAACTAAATCCTTTTGAGGTAGGCGCTATTATTATTCCCACTTTACAGATGAAATAGCTGAGGCACAGAGAGGTTAAGTATCTTATCCAGGGTCACAAAGCTAGCAAACAGCAGAGCCAGGATTCATTATCCGGGCAGCTATGCCCTACAGTTCAGACTGCTAATTACCATGGAGGCTACACAATCCAGAAACTGAAGTAATGGTGGAAGTATTGGTGGAAGCTATTTCAGAACCTCAACATGAAACCCAAGTTTGGGATTCAGGGGCACAAGAACCTCAGCCTCAAAGGGTGTGAAAACCCTATGCTCCTTGAAAGATACAGGTTATAGAGAAGCCTAGAAATGGATATTTGAAGCCAAAGGGAAGAATGGGAACTGAGTCAAGGATGGGGTGGCCCTCAAGTGGATGTGTGGGGTCAGAGAAGGGGGAGGAATCAAAGATGCCTCTGGGGTTTCTGGTTTGGGATGTTTGCAAAGGGATAATGATGCTCTAGGCAGGGGTGGATAGAGCCCCTAGCCAAAATGACCAGATATAAGATTTGCAAACTTTTCCCCATTTCATACGTTGCCTTTTCTCTCTATTGTATCCTTTGATGCACAAAAATCTTTAAGTTTGATGTAGTCCCATGTGTTTATTTTTGCCTCTGTTGGCTGCGATTTTGGTATCATCTCTCTCTTATTTCTTACAACCGCATGTGAATCTACAATTATCTCAAAATAAAAAGTGTACTTAAAAAATAGAAAAATAATACTATTAACAGTCTAAGTGAAGATTAGCTAGTTTGATCCTTCACTTTTTAGTTGTGAAAACTTGAGATCATAAAGGTACATTTAAGAAAACAGGGTAAATAAATCCACAAAATACAGGTACTTTTTTATCGGCAGTCTTATTAATCTCAAAGACATAACATATATTCTATATGTGAAAATCACCTGTTAGAAGATATTTTTAGATATGACTAAGAAATAAAGTAGATAGGCTATCTAAAACAATCATTTATGATGACCCACTCTTAACCTTCTTAACTTGCAACATTCAAAGGAATTGCTTTTTCAGGACATTTAATACATATAATATTGATAGCAATAAAAATCTATGCTTTCAATGACTATATTAAAACTTAGCAAAGGTTTGATCCTTTTTGCAAAAATTAAGAAACCTCAGCAACTAAAAATGTTCACAACTTTACAAAGAGAAAGATACCGTGTGGTACTGTATTACTCTAAACAGATGTGGCTCTTTAAATGAGAAAAAAAAATCACACACATTTTCAGTGATGTCTGAGTAACAGCTTCTGGAGTTGTTCCTTTTAGAATCTTGCCATGGAAACCACAGCTTCTACAACTGCAGTTATTGCAGAATTCACTCTTGTATCTATTTCCTTAACTTGCTACTCTGCCTAAAACACACGCCTCAAGAGCATTCAATATTCTTTTGTGGAGGAACTTAGCGCAAGCCAGCAGCCCCACGGAAGCACTATTTTCTGAAGAAAACCATCAGATTCTTGAAGTGTTAACCCCAATCAACTTTGGGGGGTCCAAACTAGTTTACCAAAAGCCAAGTGCACTTAAAACTGGAGAGAAGAGCGGTGACAGCATTGGAGCTTGCAACCCAAAGAGCAGCATAAGAATCACGCCCCCCCCCCCCCCCCCCCCCGCCCCGAGGTGAAGAGTCTCTTCTGTTTGATGTAAAAACAACGAAAGGAAAATGAACAAAACAGAAAACAGGATGCAAATTCTATCCTTCCAAATAAGTTTTTAGACTTTTATATATCCTGATATCCATTACTCTTTGACTACATTTAAAATGCTTAGTTCATTGTCGATTTTTCTTTTTTGTTGTATTTCAAAGATGACTAAATGGCACATACTTGACTTACCTAAAAGAGGGAGTAAAACTGGGTAGTTGTACGGCATCACAAAGAGGTTTACACAAGTTAAAGTCGTACTGGCTTTTAAATAACCAAATGGATATCCAAGTTCATTGTATTTTCCACTGCTAGTGACAAATACCTGAGAAGACGGTGAAGTAATGTACAGTTATGACAATAAGGATTTTATGTAAAACTAAACACAGCAACATTCCACACCGACATCTCTGGCACAATTTAATTGTAATTTAAAAATGGGAATAGTGCTTTCACTATATTTATGTCAAAACATATCATACTAAAGAAGAATGTTCAGATTGCAATTCTTCTGCAAATTGCGTTAAGAAATGAAACCGTACTATGCAATAACGATTCAGAGACCACAGGCTGCATCAACAATACCCAAATATTTACTTGGTTAGCACGATGGAAAATAAGGCTGAAATACCACTAAGTGATACCAGCCATTAAAACAAATTGACTTCTCAAAAGAACAAGTGGTGACCAGAGTGGAGACTGTTAGGAAAATGGAACATGCCCCTATGCCTGAAGCATGCAATCACAAAAACAAAGCCCATTTAAAGGATTATGCTAACACTCATGTGTACTACTATTAAGTTTTGCTCTACTTCCCTTTTATGCCCCATTCCCCTACCCATTTATTCATTTTTCATCCAATAAATATTTATTGAGGAGTCTGTTACAAGCCAGGCATTGCTGATAATTATTTTGATGCAATTATATTGAGCAAGGAGATGCTTTGGTTCAATCTGGAAAGCACTTTCTCTTGTAAATGATCCTGGTGGAGCAAACATTCAATAAAAATGAAAACATTAATCTTTATTCCATATGACTAACATCTTATTCCTTAATGATATTCCTGATTTGATATGTATTATATTGTCAGGTTCCATAGACCTCATATGCTCTTCTGGAGTCCTCTGGCTATCATGTTTTCTTTGTGCTCCATGTTTACTCTTTGGCCCAAATCAGGGCATCAGTATGTACTTTTAGGGACCTAGACCTTTACCTTTCCTAAAGCCCTTCAGCAGGATTATTTAAGACAAAAGTCAAACCCTGATGGTGAACAGAACCCACTTACTTTGCTAATTCTTGGTACCAGCCATATCACCTACCAGTTCACTAAATTCTTGCTACGCTTAGCTGTAGCTAAGAATAAACCCTTCCTATGCAATGGATGCCTCCACAAAAGAATGGAGTGTGCTAAAACATGACTCACCTACTAGATTTCATGTCTTAATCTGAACCTTAATAGAAACAGATAATTGTAATAAAACATGTTGGATTTCCTCCAGTTTCCTAAGTGTGTATAATAGAAAAGGGGGAAAATCATTATAAAGGATAAAAAAGTTACGGCCAGCAAGGATCAGACCTGTAATTCCCCCGAAAGGAAAAGCACGGGTTTTTTTTTGCGGTACGCGGGCCTCTCACCGTTGTGGCCTCTCCCGTTGCGGAGCACAGGCTCCGGACGCACAGGCTCAGCGGCCATGGCTCACGGGCCCAGTCGCTCAGCGGCACGTGGGATCTTCCCGGACCGGGGCACGAACCCGTGTCCCCTGCATAGGCAGGCGGATTCTCAACCACTGCGCCACCAGGGAAGCCCCAAAGCACTGTTTTTTGTTCCCTTCTCACTCCCTTTCTGTCTTTACTCCCTCCCTTCCCACCTTCATACCTTCCTTCCTTCCTTCCCATAAGCCCCCTGAGTTTTTCCAAATTTCTTATCACCTGCAAATTCATAGAATTTGGGGGTTCAAAGGGATCATTAGAGACCATCTAGTCTAGAGAAAGTGTCTGATCCCAGACCACATAGCTGGTGGCAGAGCTAGGGTTAGAATCCAGTCTCCATTATGATTTTGCCAAATTTCCCAGCTCCTGGTTCATCTTATTCTTTTTCACTCCCACTAATTCATCGCATTAAACTACTCTAAACCAAAGTAACGTAAGATGCAAGAGAAAGACATATGGCATATTTGAGGGGTGCTGCAGGGATCTTAAGGATTTCTTAAGTTCCTTTGGAGATTTACAAGGAAGGTGCCATATAGAAAAGAGGGTTTCATTTAGGGAGGAAGTATAATTTATAATTTTATTTGCTTTTATTCCAAAATGTTTTTCAATTCATAAATTCAAGCCTCTGTCTTGATTTTAACTTAGCATTCTATCATCCCTATCTCTACATTTCTAGCACATTTTTGGTGTATTTTATTGAAATATAAACATAGGTTCAAAAAAGTGCATGAATTATAAGTATACAGTTCAATGAATGTTCAAAAATGAATGCACGTGTGTCATCAGCACCCAGATCAAGAAATAGAACCTAACCAGAAACCCCCTCGTGTCTTTTTCTGGTCACTACTCTGTACCCCCAAGAGAAATCACTGTCCCGACCTTTAACAGAGTCAGGCAGTCTTACCTCTTTTTGAACTATATAAAGTCGAATCATATGTTATGTGATCTTTTATGTCTGGCTTCTTTCGCTCAATATTATATTTATGAGATCATTCTGTTTCTTGCACTTTTCCATCCTTGCTTTATGCCTGTTCCTTTTTTTCTACCCAGTTTTAGCATCTTTGGAGAATTCAAGTAGCTTAAAGGCAACTAGTAGCAATGATTTCGCATTTTAGGATGAAACAGATGGCAGTCTGAAAGTGTTTTTTGCCTAAGTAGAACCTAACAATTACTGATTGCTATACGGTGCTGTAGTTTAGAAACAGAACAAATATCCTTACAGTGTAGGGCTTCCTTATTATATTCAACTAAAAAGGCTGTGACTGCCACGCCCGGATTTTCACAAATTAAAATCCAAAGGTGAGTCTACTAACAAATCAGCAAGCCCTTCCGGCTGAAGTATAACCCTTGGAAGAGCCAGTGTATGTGCATTTGCCTGTGCATTTGCTTCATCCAAGGAAAATCCACACTACACTCACCAATGTGGTTTGTACTACAGGAAGAAGGGTTTGATTACATTACACAAATACATAAAGTAGTTTCAGGCTTATTTATTTATTTATTTTTTGGTCAAAAATATCTTGTACTGGGAATTCCCTGGCGGTCCAGTGGCTAGGGCTCCGCACTTCCACTGCAGGGGGCACGGGTTCGATCCCTGGTCAGGAAACTAAGATTCTGCATCCCAATTTTAAAAATTAAATTTTTAAATATTTTTTTTAATTAAGAAAAAAATCTTGTACTTCCAATCTGTCAAGTTCACAATAAGGACTGAGAACATTGCTTCAGCTGAAGAATCCATAGCTGAATAGAATTACATCATTTAGGCTAGGGATTCTTTTTTTAAAATTTATTTATTTTCCTTATGTTTTTTGGCTGCGTTGGGTCTTAGTTGTGGCACACAGGATCTTTGTTGAGGCATGAGGGATCTTTTTGTTACGGTGCACAGGCTTCTCTCTAGTTGTGGCATACAGGCTCCAGGGCACATGGGTTCTGTAGTTTGCGGCACGCGGGCTCTCTCATTGAGGCACGCGAGCTCAGTAGTTGTGGCTCACGGGCTTAGCTGCCCCACGGCATGTGGGATCTTAGTTCCCCGACCAGGGATTGAACCCGCGTCCCCTGCATTGGAAGGCAGATTCTTTACCACTGGACCACCAGGGAAATACCTAGGTAAGGGATTCTTAACCTGGGGTCCCTGGATAGGCTTTCAGGGAGTCTTCCAAATCCTCAAATACATAGGTTTCATCAGATCATACTTCCTTAAATGGCAGTGTATGGTAGGCTAGTGATTCATATCAGTCTGAAATTATTTGCTTGGCCTTCTTGCTTATTTGACAGCATTTGTGAGAAACATTATCAACAGACTCAGCTCGACTATTCCCAGATTAACCTTTGAAACTTCTTAAAACAATTCAAAGATCTCAGAGTGGTTCCAGACATTTGGCTGACAACAAAGGATAAGTACCTGCCAGCAGGTATGGGGAGACTTTCGTTCCAGGATGTACTGAGTTAAGGGTGAAGGTTCAAGTTCATATTTGTCAAAGGGAAGTTTGTCTATTACCATTGGCTCACAATCTACACAGGAGAACCTCACAACAGGATGAGATGTTCGTGGAGGCTAAAAAACAAGAGGGGAAAATATAATCCGTTATCAAGAGAGTTTACATTTCTGATAATTCTGCAACCCTTTTATGTTTTGTTAAACCATCGCTGAGATACAGACTACTGTTTTGAGAAAGATGAATTGAGAAAGGTAAATTATAACACTCATAACTACGGTTTCAGGGATGTAAAAAATAAAACTGCTTTGAATATTAAGAACTCTGAAATTCAGATCCACTTTTGCAACCTCCAAGGACTACCTGCCCTTCACTCCTTTGTACTATGAGGTTTCAGACAGGCCAGACACCGCTAGGAAAGAAGAAATCCATGAAGTTTTCTAATGCGGTAATGACAGAGTTGGAGCCACTAACAAGCAAGGTGAACAACTGTAAAGGCATGGAAAAGGCAAGATAGAGACTGAAAAGGAGCCCGTCACAACTCCAGAGCCTGGTTGAAATTTTCTTTGCAGCTGAATTTTTATAACATTTCTCACACCCACACACTTCCTTGAACAGCTAGAGCTGGGGATGCTTTTGGCTGGGCTGAAAGGCCCGTGTACCTGGGGTACCAGAGCAGATTGATGGAGCAGCCATGTTATTAATGGCTTTAGCTTGTGGAGATGGAGAGCACCAGAGAGAGAAATGGTGGCAGCAAGGGCGAATGGAGAGAAAAAGATTTAGGACAAGTTCCAGGGTCAAGAGTGAGATGTAGCTCTACCTACTCTTGCTGAGAGATCTGTAAGGCTGATGTGAATACGACAAAACACCTGTTTCCTTCATAAAAGGGAAAAACATGCTCATTTGGCTTTATGATTTACAAACCTACAAGATGTTTTGGAAGCTGAGAAAAATAGCCTTCCAATGTGCTTTTAAAGCTGAAGCTACGAGCTATGTGTGAGTTTCCTAAAATTCCTTCTTTCTGGTTTTTAAAAAGTTTTTTATTTTAATCAAACTTGCAAAATATATCTGGCTTATTAGATTTATATCTATGAAAAAACATGAGTGGGGACTTCCCTGGTGGCATAGTCGTTAAGAATCTGCCTGCCAGTGCAGGCGACATGGGTTGGAGCCCTGGTCCGGGAAGATCCCACATGCTGTGGAGCAACTAAGTCCGTGCACCACAACTACTGAGCCTGCACTCTAGAGCCCACGAGCCACAACTACTGAGCCCACGTGCCACAACTACTGAGCCTGCGCACCTAGAGCCCGTGCTCCGCAACAAGAGAAGCCACCGCAATGAGAAGGCCACGCACCACAATGAAGAGTAGCCCCCGCTCGCTGCAACTAGAGAAAGGCTGCGCGCAGCAATGAAGACCCAACGCAGCCAAAAATAAAATAAATTAATTTTAAAAAATAGAACTTCATAAAAAAAAAGACATGAGTGAAACCCTGTCACCAGCAATAATGAAGCAAATTTGTAACGAAAACATTCAGTCTGGGGTTTGAAGGGGCTGAGAGTAACTGGGCCCTGAGGTTTGACAAGCGTGCCACCTTGGTGCCCCAAGGGACAGGATTAGGAGACAGAGCCTCACCCACGGCAGGGGCTGAAGATGGCTCTTCAGTCGTACATTCAGGCCTTTTGTGGCCACCTTTGAAAAAAATGCAGGAGCCTCAAAATAGCAATCCAGGAGAAACTGCAGTTCATGTCAGAAATGTCTAAAACCTAGATAGACTATAGATTAGCTGAACCAAGAAGGTGCTGGAAGAGCAGTGACCTTTTTGTGCCCCCTCCGTCCCTCAAGGATTACTCTGGCCTTTTTATATTGGCTGCGGGGAGGGAGGACGATGAAAGGGAGAGTGGGTTTCATATGGTTTCCCTTATTACTAGATACCGCGCCTTTCCCCCTCCCAAGCCAATACATGTGGTGCTAGGAGCCACTACAATATCAAACCCTCTTCCACCAAATACAGTGAACAAAAAGATAAACCCTTGCTTAGAGATCATTTAAAAAATATTGCTTAATTACCCATTGTTGAAAGGTGCATTGCCAAGGAACTCAAGTCCACTGATTACAAAAACCTGAGAAGTAGGCCCACAAAGTCCCACTACATGTCTAATGGCTCCCTCGGAGGAAGTAGAATGACCTCTGCTTTGAATATGTTTCTAGAACCTATACAAGGTGCAAACTAAGTTCTAATTTCCAGGGGATGTACATGAAAACCAATGCCTGCCCTTTTTAGAGATTGTGTTTACCATGTAAATCAAGTCAGCGGCTCTGGCCCTGAAATAAAAACCAAGTCACAGATTGCAACAGCATCGCAAATAACAATATTTTAACATCTGAAGAGGGCAGGTCAAGTGGCAAAGGCAACTGAAAGAAAGAATGCCAGAACAGAAAGGAGGTGCTCTCTTGCTTTTAGGTACAAGCTAGACTTTCCAGTAAGAAATAGAAAGCACAACTTAAAAGCTTCCAAGCTATTTTAAAAGGTTCTCTGCAATCAACTAATTGAAAATCCAGAATGATGTTTACCTTTTTGTTTTATGACACTTACTAGTGAAGGTAAATTCTGATCTGGCCAAAAAGATTCTGGAATTGGCCAATGTCCAACAGGAACACCAGTCTTAGAGTTAGGTCGCACATAAATGAGCTTATGACAGCTATGCCACGGTTGAGCAGCAAATGAATTGCTTGGCCTGGATGAATCCATAAGTCCATCTAAAAGTTAAACAAAAGACAGACTAAGGCATGAATTTCCTTTCACAGCCTCTGATCTTCTTGTACAGATTTTTCAGTTAAAAGCAAAGTACAAAACAAAACCAAAACAGTGATTCATGAAAGATGGAAGTAAAAAGTGACTCTACTAGGATTTCTGAATGTTCTCTCTAGCAACTCTTTTCATCATCTAATCCATCCCCTCTAATCCAACATCCTGCCCCCCCAGTTCCTTAATTACAACCAAAATATGTAGTTATACGGAAAACTGTTACAAAGTTAGTTTAAATTTTCTGAGATTTGGACACATAAATTAAACACACTAAACCACAACAGTTATTTTTCCAAATTAGGCAAATGAAATTTTTCATTCCCTGGTATAGTTTTACATTTTTGAATCTGACAAAATAGGTCATAAATTCTATTTAGATTTTCTATTTCCAACAGATGAAAAAAAGTATTCTTTACTAAACAGTTAGACCCAATGACCACAAAGGCAAATTCACCAAAAGGTAGAAGGAATGCTGACAACCAATCTATGTATATAGTTGGGGAGGGAACACAAAGCAAATGCATCACGTTTATGTGGACTAATTCATTATAGTTTGCCCATCCCATCATTAAAATCCCATGGAAACTGGGCATCGTATAATGCTGAATAATATATCCTGAATGCATTTTAATTATTTGAACTAGCATATTTCATTTGCCCCCAGAAAACAGGGCAAGACAGAGCTACATAACCTTTAATGGGATGATTTATTAGTCTAAATTATATTTGTAAAAGATATGTGTTAGTGATTTGAGTCTCATTTTTTTCTTCAATATCATTTGATTTACTTAAGCATTACTTTAAACAAGTAATTACTTTAGAGCAGGGGATTTACTGCGGCCCATGGAGCTCTAGAGAATACATGTAGTGCTTCAGGGGACCAAGACACCCCCTCTAAAGTTGAGATCACAATTCTGGGGATGTGCATTTTTCTGAGGAGAAAGTTCTTAGCTTTCATCAGAATCTCAAAGGTTAAGAACCCTGGACAAAGGGGAAATGGAGCAAGAAAGAATGTCTGAGCTATTTACGTGACACCATCTAATTGGTTTTCAGTAGGAAAGTTCCCTGTTCACATGAAGGTAATGAACACAAAATTATAGACCTGAGTGGTCAATCGTTACCAATATAACATGTCCTTCCTTTACAACTAATTTAATTACTTTAAAATGGGCTGTGAAGCCTCAGTCTTCTACAGCAGGTGTTTTGTTGTTGTTGTTTTGGTTTTGGTTTTATTGTGTTTTTTTTAATTTGGCCACGTGGCATGTGGGATCTAAGTTCCCTGACCAGGGATAGAACCTGAGCCCTTGGCAGTGAAAGCCCGGAGTCTTAACCACTGAACTGCCAGGGAAATCCCTACAGCAGGTGTTTTTAAATTGGAGTCCAAGAACCCCTGAAATGAAACACAAAATTATGTGTGTGTGTGTTGCCCATGTCCATTTTCCTGGGGAGAGGGGTCTCTATTTTTTCTAATAGCTTCTCAAAGGGTTCTGGGGACTAAATAGCAAAAAGGTCAGGAACCACAGGATCCACTGCTTCAGCAAGAAATGTGGGTCTTTCTGCCCCTTTGCACTTACTCCCTTTGCTTCTCCAGGCAGCTACCACTAATTGTGGCCACAGCGATTAAAATGTATGGATCAGATCAGGCAAGCACTGTGGTGATAATGGAGTCTAGGTACACATATGTATGTATGTGTGTGTGTGAACCAACAGGAATGAGGAGTAGCGATGGCCTGGAACAGAGCTCTGAGGAAGCCGTGCAATGGGGTATGATTCCCTTTCCCAATACAAAAGTAGCTCAGCTTTCATATTTTGAGATGTTGAAGTTTCCATAAAATCTCATTTGAAGAGAAAAGGTTCTGCAGTTAAAAAGTGGCCAGGAAAATACTGGTGTAGGCTCTTATAGGATATTAGCAGTTCCTGGCTAAACATTCACAGATCTCATCAAGATAGCTTGGCACGTTTGGCGCTCACAAGACCAAAAGCAGATGGCTGGTTAAATGGCACTCTGTAGTCAATCTCCAGATATTTCATGAATAGAGAAGTGAAGAATTCAGCGTCATCCCAAGACTGGGACCTGGAATATGAAATGGGTAGGGAAAAGGGAGAATTTTCTGAGGAATATTTGACATTGAATTAAAGCTAGAATTTGGCTACCTGAAATGTATCCACAGGCAATGAATGAATGGTAGTTGTTTGGATGGATGTTTGTAACCACTTGATTGTGTGTGGCTAGTGAAGACCGCATCTACTGTGATTAGTTCAATGTTTTCTCAATTTCAGATCACTCTCCTATAATAACACTTTAAGGTTAAAAAAAAAAAAAAAAGGTTATCTACCGTACCTTCTCCAATAGGAAGTGGATCTGGTCCCGTTTTTTCAAAGTTAATAACTACACCACTCTGAACTTTTTGAACTAAAGATTCTAAACATTGATTCAACATTCTCTGTGTTCTAACACAGTAGGAGCGACCTATACCAGAAGGAAAAACAAATAGTACAAGTTTGATCAAATAAAACACTACTTAACTATACAAGCATCTGAAATCCTAAAATACAACTTGAAATAATCAAAAGTACACTGGCAGCAGACATCACACTAATGATGAGCTTAAGCAGCAGAGTTGAAAGATTCGGAAGGAAAAGAAGTAAAGACTGGATGTGGCATTCAAGAAAAATGGTACTCTGCTGCCCTGAATTTTTCCTTTAGAAATAGTAAATATTGCCAATACCTCCTGTGACTTCACACATCTGTGTAATGGCAGATTCATCAGTTGGTACACTCCCTAGCTGCTCTGGTTCAGTAGAAGCCAATCCAGGCAAACGCAACACCAGGGCAAATAACCTTTGATCCCAACGAAAAGGTTCTTTGGTTAGTTCACTTCCAGGCAGAGGAGAATTCAAAGGCAGATGAAGCTGATAAGGCAAAATTGGAAAAGTTTCATCATAACAACCCATACAAAAATGAATCAGTTCAAGGGTTATGGAGTTCACTTTTCTTTGATGTCCTCAATAAAATGAGGCAATCTTTCAAGGATTACCAAGATGGAACGTTTGCTCAAACTTATTCTTAACTGAAATAGCTGCATGTTCTCTGCCATTTAAATGAAATTTGAAAAAAAGAAATCTCACCTCTTCTTGAACACCAGCAGTACTTGTTAACTTGTTTCCATCTGTGATGGTAATTAAAATAGATGGTTCTAAAAAAAATGGATTTCTCCCCTAAAATACATTTTAAAAGTATTAGAGCTGTGTAAAGTAATAGCATTGTATTTCAACTTTTACATTTGCCTCCATTGTATTTCAACTTTTACATTTGCCTCGCCTGTGATCTTTCAAGTGTGTGATAAAATTTGCCTGGATAAATAAGAAGGAAAAGATTAGGGACTGAAGTGGGTGGGAATCAAAATAACAATCCCTGCAGAGGTAACATTCAGAATAAACTGAGGAATTCTTATAATTCAGGAACTCCCCAAACTATAACATCCAAATCCCCCTCTCCCTCTGCTTTCCAAGTAATCATAAAAGAAAGATATTAAAGGGATTATACTGGCAGCATCCTCCATACCCGGGTATCATTCAGAATCCTGACTTATGCTCTGCAACCTGGCCAGTGACTGGTTATTGTGAGCAGAGTTTTTACAGTGGGAAAGTGTAATGATAACATCAGCAAATGCTATTCTGCCTTCCTCTTATACTAGAGCTTTTTTGTTGAATTGAGAGGGACGAGGGACTTAAGGACTCTGAAAGTTTCTCTTCAATTGTCTTGTTCCAATATTCTCAGCAATGTATTCATCCCATGATAGCTGATGATCTGATGTGTAGGCAATTTTAAATATTTTGTGGTCAAGCCACATAAAAGACTCCCCCGAAACGATTTTTGTTAAAGTATGTATTTAAAAGATACACGGACCTCCTTTTGGACGTTATAAAAAAGAGCAGAAAACTTGGTAGCCATGCCCAATTTTAAATTCTTACCCCAAGTCACCAAAATAAATTAGCTGTACTCACTCAAATTATTTTTTACCTGTCCATAGTTGTCTATTCCAGATATTAATCTATTGAGATTTAACAAATCAAATGAGGATCTTAGAGCCTGACCAAGAGTAGTCAGTCCAGAAGCCTGAAGATTTTTTAGTTCACTCATGAATGTTGCGTGATTTTCCTTCCAACCAGCCTGCAAACCAAACATTTACAAAGAAATTCCCAATTATACAATGAACAATATATAAAGTGCAAACAACCACCAAATAGCAAGTATCAAACCTCTAACAAGTTAATAATTCTTTAATCTACTTCTATTCTATATCTCGACTGATCAAGTGGAACACAAGCAGGCCATTAGTTTCAGAAAGATCTGCCAGCCTTAATGATCAAGAGCAAAGATGCAAACAATGCATTCAGTCCATTATCGCTGGAGGGCTTTGGCTCAAGAAGCCTAATTTGCTATTCAGGCTCAATCAAACCTACCAAAACACCTCAGTATTTACCTTAGTTTGACACTGAGGATGAGCACAGAGCATGGGGCAGAGGAAGGAGTAATTTTTTAAATTCATCGTCCTTGATAGAGACAATTAGCTATTGAGTGTCTGATTTACATGAACTTTTCTAACCAAGAGTTTTTTCTCCCAAACAATATTTTCACTTTAAACAAGAGTATAGGTGGAATTATAGGAATGGAGCCACAACTATGTGGAGACAATCCTTCTGGCATCTTTAAACATTCAGAAAGGCGCAATTCTAGAATAGAGGAGAAAGAAAAGAAACAAAAAGTTTTGACAAAGAAGCAGCATCGCCTAGGCACCCCCAGCAGCTATGAACAGCAGCAAAGACCCAAGGTCAACAGCCAACATGCTCTGATTGAATCATTTGTAGAACAGAAGGAAAGGACCACGTTGACTAGTCAGCAATGTGGCTATAAAGACAAAGCAGCACAAAACGCCAAGAAGAGAAGCCAAAAGAAGATGGCAGCTAACAGTAGGTCACAGAGGAATAGGCCAGCAAAGGAGACAGTAGACAGCACAGCCTGGCAACTTTGTGGGACAAACAGGCACCTGAGTCTTGGTAGCCCTGTGGGCAGTAGTGTAATATGCTGAAGGTTCAAGTCATGCCAACCAGACCAGTAGAGCTGGAGGTGGAAAGCTAGCGCAAATAATGCAGAGCTAAACGAAATGACTGAAGTTTCATGTTCAGCTAAAGACCATTATCCACACAACTATAGCAAACACTATCTTTTCTAGTTTCATAGCCTCCTAAAGCAATCTGGGTCAGAGTGACTGAAAGGCAGAAAAGGGGCCCATTGCCTGTACCCTACTATGAAGCATATGCATGACCTTGAGCAAACCTGTCGGCTCTTAGGACCTAAGTTTCATTATCTGAAAATGAAGAGGATTAGATAAACAGGGATACCGTGTAAGGCTGTGCATGTTACAACCCTGGAGAGCCATTCACATTGTGACCCATGAGAATGGAGCCCCCCAGGCTTGAACAGTACGCAACCTCCATAACCATATAAGGTGAAGGTGATAAGATCCTTTCTAGTCCAACAGTCTGGATTCTGTGAAATTAAAAATGTGCTTTTAGGGACTTCCCTGGTGGCGCAGTGGTTAAGAATCCGCCTGCCAAAGCAGGGGACACGGGTTCAAGCCCTGGTCCGGGAAGATCCCACGTGCTGTGGAGCAACTAAGCCCACGAGCCACAACTACTGAAGCCCGCGCGCCTAGAGCCTGTGCTCCACAACAAGAGAAGCCACCGCAATGAGAGGCCTGTGCACTGCAACGAAGAGTAGCCCCCGCTCGCTGCAACTAGAGAAAGCCCGGGTGCAGCAACGAAGACCCAACACAGTCAAAAATAAAATTAATTATTTTTAAATGTGAGTTTTCTCTCTCTCTCTGTGTGTGTGTGTGTGTGTGTGTGTGTGTGTGTGTGTTTCCTAACATATCCTGTAAGTCAAAGGATCTAAAGGTAGAACCTTTCCATGTATCATTCCTTTGGCCAGATTGTACATATGACTTATAGTAGCTGGGAAAAGTAGAGGATGTGAATAATTCCTTGTGACCCAAGGAAAATCTTACTGAACTAGACAAACTAAACTTTAGTTAAAAGGAAGGATTATGATTTGAATTGTCCTAATCAAATACTTAGAAATATCAGCAGGTGATTATAAATCACACTGAATTCAAAACTTAGCTTTCTTATTTGGGGTAGAAGAGAAGGTCTACAGCTGCGGGTGAGGGAGAGGGATAGCATCAATTCTCTCCTTTATTTATCCAACAAATTTTTATGGACCAACTATGCTATGCTGGGCAGAATGCTACATGCTGGAGATATCAAGAGGAATTAGCCCTTGAGGAGTTCCTGCCGCAAAGGAATAAGGAATGCAGTTATGGAGACGGAAAGAACAAATGACCAGGGAGTTAGGGAAGGCTTGTCACAGAAGACGGGGCATTTGAAGAAGTCTAATGGCATGAGGAGAAGATCATGGGATCCCCACACTGATGTGAGGAGTGGAGGGGGCAGGGCAAAGGAAGAGAACAGAGTTCATAAAAGGACGGAGCTTCCTGGGGAACCGCAAGTAATTTGATTATCATCACTCTGAGTACGCAGCAGGAGGCAAAGCTGATAAGCTGGGCTCTGACTATAACGTGCTGTGTACATTGTGCTCAGTAGTCTGGATTTTATCTGTTGGCCCTGGGAATGACCTGAGGTTTTTAATTAGGGGCGTGGCATGATCAGATCTGTATTTTAGCAAGATCGTTCTGCTGGGAGTTGGAGAATAAATTGTGGGGTGGAGGGGAAGCTGAAGCTTGAGGCAGGGAAACTGGTTTGGAGAATGTTGCAATAGCTTATGAGAAAAGTGATGAAAGCCTGAGCGAGGGCAGCGGGGATGGAGAGGAGGCTGCAGATTAAAGAAGTATTTCAGAGGTGGAGTCAGAAGGATTTAGTAGCTAATTAGGGGCAGGGGTGAGGGAGAAAAAGGGTCATACATTAGGTTGAGTTCTCTTGCTTGGGCAAGCCTGTGAATGGTGGGGTCTTTCACCCAGAAGCCACTTTACAAAGTTGACTTTTTTTTTTCCAGAATGGCTTCATTTAGCAATCTAACTTCTACACTGTACACTCAGAGTTACATCTGCAGCGAGTGTTGAACTCCTGAGAGCCACAAGATAGTTCAAGGCATGACTAAAGAAAAATCAGTGAACTACTTGATCTGGTAAAGGGTTGGGATAAGGTTTGAGTACCACCTAAGCAAGCACCCTATAACTCATCTGTGTTTAGAATAATGTGTCCTAATTGTTACTAATCAATCTGTCAGAATGACTGCTCTTTAAAATTTCTTTTCTAATATGAATTGAAAACATTTTACAAATTGTTTCTGCACCTGAATCACTGGCATTCAATTTTAGGTCAATTCCAATCCTTTGCAATGAATTAGACAATACTTGAAATTTGAATGGTATTCCTATCACAGTACTACACAGTGTATGGGCTACATTTACAACCCAAAGCAATAAACTTCTTGGTAGCAGTTTAGCTCCTTCAAGAGAAGAATTAATGCCCCTAAGCCCAGTCCTCAGAATGCTGAAGGGGAAAAAAGGCCTACAGAGTGATTTAAATATCTAGAGAACCTTATTAATGTGAAAAATTCTTCCAAAAAGATAATTATTAGTTCTAGTGGGAGAAAGTATGTTTATATTCTTCATTCATTGCTTGCAGTTGATTTTTTCATAAATGAATTCAGGACAGCCCGTTGACCTTCTTTCATACAGTCTTTTATTTCAAGTAGCTCCAAAGATATCCTACTCTCATGTCAGTAAAACCTTTACTCCTGATAATAACTTCCATACATTTTTATGGAGATTTACAGCTTACAAAGCATTTTCATACTTCACATTTGCCTAAGACAATCCTATAAAATAGGCATGGTATTACCATCTCTATTTTGTTTTAACAGACCAGGAGGAGGTAAGACTTGAGTATGACTTGTTTGTTGGGGGGATAGTGGATAAGTCAGAGAGGCACAGTCTGGAGTTGCACTATCTGATCCAGTAGCCCCCCAGCCACTGAGAACTTGAAACATGGCTAGTCTGACTTGAGATGTGATATAAATGTAAAATACACATGGGATGTTGAGGACTTAGAACGACAACAAAAAAGAATGAAGATATCTCATTATTTATTTTTCGACTGATTGCATGTTGAAGTGATAATATTTTGAATGCTTTTAGGTAAATAAAGTATATTACTAAAAGTGTCACCTGTGGCTACTAGAAAATTTGAAATGCTGTGTATGGCTGGCATTATATATCTATTGGACAGAGATCATCTAGAGGGAACTGAAGGTCAGGCAGGAGAACTTGGCCTTGCTTCAGCATAAAATAGGCTCATTACAGCTTCCAAGGCTGGGGGAAACAGGATCAAACAGTGTCTCAGGAAGGTCAGTCTGGCAGTGAATTATAGGATAGACTGGAGAAGAAGCTGTAGTCAGGAACAATAAGCTAGGAGGTTAGAATAGGCATCTAGGCCTGAGGAAGGGGTTAATTGAGAAACATTTTGAACCACCAAGATAGGACTTGGTGACAGACAGACCATAGGCCTAAATGAGACAGAGTAACAGATGATTACAAGACTTCTAACCTGAGACAACTAAAGAACAGAGGTTTAGGACAAAGGAATAACCTGGGGTGAATGAAATCCTAAACTAAGAGTTTACTGTCTTCACAGGTCAAGTTTTTAAAGTCTCCCAGAAGTAAAATGAGAATAATGATGATGATGATAAATAATAATCATAGGTAATATTAATCAGTGCCTATGTGTCAGGAACTCACTTATGCTAAGCAGAGCATTTTATACCTATCCTTCTCATCTGAGCCTCATAACCACCCCATGAAGTAGATGCTATTATTATATCCATTTTATAGATTAGCACACTGAGGCTCAGAGAGGATAAACAACTTGTCCAGGTCAAAACAACTAATAAATGACACAGCCAGGATTTGAACCCAGGTAGCCTAACTTTAGAACCCACCAATGTAAACCACTATACTAGAGGTTCTTCTACCTATTCTACATATTCACCTCATAGACATGTCTTGTTATACTAGCTTAAAGGTTCATAAGTTTAATGGAATTTCCAAATTTCATTAGTTTAAGTCTACTTTCCCTGATGTCAGAACGCAGACCAGTTGGGTGTGGGGAGCAGTGAATTAGGACTTGGAAGACCCTGGTCTAATCCTGGCTGTAACTAACAGGCAAAACAAGTGGTCCAGAGTAAGTCGTTTCCCCTTACTGGGGCTGTTTCCTCACCTAAGCAATGAAAAAACTGAAAACCAACTCTAAGGTCCCTTCCAGTTTTCATATCCTATCATTCCATACCTTGTATCCATCCTTTATATAAATCTGACTAACAGAAAGAAAATGCCTCATATCTTAATAAATATGCTAATTCAGGTCTGGTTTAAATTTGTATAGCCAACTAAAGACATCTTTGAATATCAGCAGGAAGAGTATGGGCCTTTCAGTCTGTCAATGACTTGGGTTCTCCCCGCAGCTCTACGGACTAGCCCACTAGCCTTTTATTCCCTACTCATATCACCACAAAAAGGAGAGAGTCTGTACTCCTTTCCTCAGAAGGGCAAAGCCTAAAAGAAATATTTTCTACTACCCTCTGCACCCCTATTTCCATGTCCTTATCTGGTATGTTCTCTGCCATATGGTGCTTAAAGGGTAGGTTTTGCCCCTATGACAGAACTATAGTGGAGGTCTGTCAACATGTGAACTATTTGGAAGCTTTTTATGAACACACATCTAAGTTATACCCTCCAGTCTAGCTTTCCTCAGGAATAACGCTGTTATTTAGAATTCTGGCGGGCTCCTGTGTCTTATTTCTCCATTGGTTTCAATGGAGGAGGGAAAGGTAGGGGTGTTATTTAATGGCTCCCCCAAACCTCAGCACCCGAACACTTGTCCTTCCTGAACTTCATTCCATTTCGGCAGGACCATTTCTCTGATTCATTGATTTTTATTTTATTTTTATTTTTTAAAATGAAGAACTCTTTCCTCCAAGGAAATCTTACCAGGAAGTATAAACAAGTAAAAGAGATAAAAACACATCAACTGTCCTTGAAGAGGATGTGGCAGTGGTGTTACAGCCCTTTCTGTAAACGCCTGCTCTATCTCTGAAGGTCACTTGCAATCCTTTTCCAAAATATAAATGATCGTGTTAGACTCAGTATATAGTGCAGATTTAATGAACACGGTATTAACTTCTCCATCCAAGGTAACTGAAAAACATTTTTTTAGGGCAGCTGCGTCTAGCTTTCCACAGAAGAAGCGCCCCTTAAAAGACCATATAGATGGAATATGTATAAATAAAAAAACAGTTGAATAGTTAAAATTCTCTAGGGTGACAGCTCCTGAAAGAGAATGGCAGTGAATCTTTTCAAATAGCAAAAATAATCCTTCTCTATTACAGACTGTCACAAGCCAGGCTCTCTCACATGCAGCGAGAGAACCTCTCACTGGAAGGGCATCACTTGCTCTGTCCCTCTGACTGGGTGCTGAGCCACTGCACTAACCCATTTTGAGCACATGCACCCGAAAGCCTCTTTGGACCCTACCCTGAGGAGGAGTTCAATTCAATCCAAGGCTTCCTAGCTTGTTAGCAAGCCCTTCACAATGAATAAAAAGCCTCGCTGGATTCCAGAGAGAAAATACATGTTGTTTCCCTCTCCTTGACAAGACTTTTTAACTTCTATTAAAGGAAATGAAATCAGCCTGGTAATATTTGCCCTTCATAAACTCATATAGAGGGCTATCCCGAACCTTGGGCTCTTCTAGGTGGTTACAAACAAGATGATTAACGGATTTAAGTATTTTCCCAGATGTTGCAAGTTAAAGCCAAAGAGTCTAAATTTAGCAGGGCCATCATTTCTCTTGTTGAAAGATAAACTATTTTCCTTTTTCCATCTGCTCTCCAGAAGTTGGGGAGAAACTTGCTCTGCAACAACACAGACAATTTGAATAAATCAACTTCAATGGCATTTTTCAACTAACTTAACTTTCTTCTCCAATTTAACATTCTATCATCTTTGTCATCACAAACTGTTCTTGTGTTGGTAAAGTGACCAGTGGGACAGGATGACATGAAAAATAAGAAGCCCTGCTTTTCCAATCAACTCTGTCTCCTGAGAAGACAAATGACTTTTCCCTTGGTCTTTGCCCTTAGCTTTACATGGAATATTTGTGCGAGTTAAGTTTTCAACTTCGAGAATTTTCTTCTCACAACTAAAATGGACTCCAATTCTGATACATATAAGATGAGGTTTACTTGCCCTCTTAGGTAAACAGAACACTGTAACAGCTGAAATCACTTTAATATGTTCAAATGTCTTTTTTTTTAGTATTTTATTTTATTTTATTTTTTTGGTGTGTCTCCATATAAAATGTCTTTTTAAATTGTGTTTACAGCTAGAGCACCTATAAAGGAGGTTGTTAAAACTGTGAAATACACATTAGGAAGATGCTATATCATTGAAAGAATAGGATTGTCTCGCTTCTTGTATCAACTTTGAAAACTCTTCTCGCACTATATTTTCTGACCCTATCTGACACAATATTTTTCCCTTAATACTGTAGCAATTTGGTCTGATTTCACTTTTTTTGTGGTTTTCTCACTTGACTCAAGGTACTGATACAGTTCTAGGTTCAAAGGAGACATTCTATTATTCTGTGTTTTATATGTACTAATACAGCTTTCTCTTGTAAAATTACTTGTTTTAAGACTATCCAGTTCTCAGGACAGGAATAAAGACACAGACGTAGAGAATGGACTTGAGGACACGGGGATGGGGAAGGGCAAACTGGGACAAAGTGAGAGAATGGCATTGACATATATACACTACCAAATATAAAATAGATAGCTAGTGGGAAGCACCCGCATAGCACAGGGAGATCAGCTCCGTGCTTTGTGACCACCTAGAGGGGTGGGATAGGGAGGGTGGGAGGGAGGGAGATGCAAGAGGGAGGAGATATGGGGATATATGTATACATATAGCTGATTCACTTTGTTATAAAGCAGAAACTAACACACCATTGTAAAGCAATTATACTCCAATAAAGATGTTAAAAAAACAACAACAGAATATCCAGTTCTCTTGGATTCCTTTTTGTCAAATTTACTTCCCCAGGGGCACTTCTTAGTGTCCTGAACTTGCTAAGATACTCGAAGCCCATTTTATTTGATTACATCAATTCTCTCCCAGAGAACTCTGAATGTTATCATTCTGTGGTTCAGTCCACCAATTTTCATCCACAAGCTTCAGGAAATACTACCAGCCAAGACCACAAAAAAAGAAATCTAGCTTACTTGAGTCTTCTACTTTTTAAAAAAATTCTTAGAAATTGACCCCCTAATATATTGCAGAAACTTATGTGACAGTCTGTGGCCTGCTGAATTGTTTTTTCAGCAGATGGTTAAAGACTCTCATAACCACATATTTTTAAGTAAACCAGGCAAAGACATGATTCAGTTTGATTCCACCCTCACAAAGTTCACCATTTTGTGTCTCTTTAGGATACCTAGGATAAGGTGTTTTTTTTTTAGTGGATTAACAATCATCAGGATTAGTCTAAAATATCTGCAAACTTCATTTATGACTTTTCAATTCTTACCCAAGGGAATTAAGATAAAATTATGAAGTAGCACACCTCTCAGAGTTCATGTGAAAGCGTAAGATCAAAAGAAATTTGATCTCACCAGAGGATGCTAACATGTAGAAACCAAATTTTCTCCTCTGTCCAAGAGGCAACTGAACTGTTACTGAAAGGAAAATATCATAGGGCTGCAAAGAATTTACCAAACTCGGTCAGATATAAATGTTAAGTTTCCTCTTTCACTCCCAGTCCATTTCAACTGTAGCTACTGACCAATACTCATTATTAGAAAAAAACAAAAACAAAAATCAACCAACCAACCAAACAAACAAAAAAAAAACGCTATCGTGCTGAGCACATGTTCAATTGCTTAGGTTTGGGGTTCTGATAGGAGATATTTTTATGAACACATACACAAGATAAAAATCAACAAAAGTGGTCTTGGAAAATACACAAGGACAGGAGTGAGACTAAGCCACCCAAACATTACAGAAAGAGTTGAAGAGAGGAGAGAGCAGAATGGCCATTCCTTACTTTCTAAAGATCTTACGGCATCTCTTTCCTCCAGACTAATTCTTTTTAAAAAATTCTCTCAAAAACTTTTTATGAGCTGTTTTTTACATTATAAAAGTAACGCACGTTCATTGTTAAAAATCCCAACAGAAATACAAAGTTAGTCTATCTCTTCACCAAATTGTCAGTACCACTATTCAGAGGTAACCATTGCTAGGAATCTGTGCTAAACATTAAACTGTTGGCAGCAAACAGAAATGACTCCAATAAGATGAAGTGGCATTTACCAATAAGATGGAGTGACCAATTTAACCAGTAGGTACGTGATACAGCACTTTAACCACTTACAGAAACTGTTTTCTAAAATTTAAAGCAATTTTGGGACTTCCCTGCAGGTCCAGTGGTTAAGACTCCGCGCTTCCACTTCAGGGGGCGCAGGTTCGATCCCTGGTCGGGGAACTAAGGTTCCGCATGGCATGCGGCGCAGCCAAAAAAAAAAAAAAAAATTAAAGCAATTCTGAAGTCCCCCTGACGTCCCAGCCAGAATTATTCCACTTCCTGCCTTTCAGTTATACAATTCTCTCCTGACTTTTTTTCAGAAGGAATAGTGGAAATAATCTAGTCTAATCCCTTCATTTTACAGATAAGAAAACTGCCACCGTAAAAGGTTACGTGACTTGCCCAGGGTCATGTGTCTAATCAGTAGCTACCAGACAGGCTATCCTATGACCACTTTTTCAAATCTAATTTTTATGAAAGTACCTAGGAAGACTTTAAATAGACTTCTAACATATAGCTCAAAAACTTCACTATGAAATGGAATTTACAATGTCTATACCCATGTAAACTTTTAAGAAAAAGGAGCACTTTGCTCCAAACATCTTGCACGTTCTCCTACAAGACATACAACAGGAGGGACCCCCAATTTTCCAATGTCATGGCTGTATTAAAGACTAGATATTCTCCCTGGAATCCCATTATCCACTGTCTAGCTCCCTTCCACAGGGACAAAGGCAAAGAGGGACTGGTTAAATATACGGCAGGGCTTCCCAGCATCTTGAGGCCAATTTAAATAAAAACATCTTGGTCTGGTTCAGGCTAATCAACCGCTAAAGGTCAGAGTCCAGCTCTCTCCCCCTTCCTCCTGCAACTTCTCATCATTATAACAGCTTTTAAAGCACCTTCTGTCACATCCTCCCCCTCAAGTCACACCCTTGCTGGCATGCTTTCAGTTCATTTTCTCTCCTCCCCCAGGCCTCTGGTCCCTCTGGCTCTCTCTCTCTCTTCTCCCTTTGGTTAACTGATGGTCTAAGAGTTGGCATCAGGAGTGGGAAGACAAACTCAGGGGGTGGAAGAGAGAGGTCTGGCTGAAGGGCAGGGCTCCTGTGGGGAAATGATGGGAAATACGTTTATACAGACACATGGAGCAGGTCCTAGAGAGCTCAGAATGGCAGACTGAGCAATTTTGACTTGATTCCATAGGCACTGGGGAGTCTCTGAAGGCTTATGAGCGGGGGAGTGATATGATGAAACCACCTTTTTTAGAAAGTTAGCAGTTGGTATGGGTAGAGAGTAGGAATTTGGGAAGCACTTGGAAGACTACATAAGAAGGTTGCTATAGTGGCCAAAGCACAGAAGTCAGGACCTGGACTGAAGTGCTGGCAGCAGAAATTGAGTTGAAGGAACATATGTAAGGGACATTGCAAAGGGATAGGCCTCAGAAGAAGATGGAAGGACAGGATCAAAGCTGAATAACGTCCACTGTGCAATCCTGAGTGACAAAAAGATGGGGAATATAGAAGACGGGATAGTTTTAGAGCCATAAGCAGGTCTGTTTGACATGCTAACTATGAGCTGATGGCAGGAGAGACAGGCAAGTGGAGATGTCCCGTCGTCAGCTAGCGATGCCCGGGTAAGAAGCTGAAGTTGGGGAGTAGAAGGAATATTTGAAATCATGAATGAGGTAGGAGGCATTCAGCAAGGGAAAGAATTTGGCAGATAGGGAAAGAATTATCAGAGACAGGGGTGGAGAAACAGAAGGGAGGAGGTGATAAGTTTCTGGAAGGAAGAAGCATTAACAGTTTCAAATATAGGCAAGGACAAAAAGAATAAACATTAGTAAATTAGCCCAAGTAGCTATATAGTAAATCCTAAGACCTTAATAAACTATATTTACTTTCCTCAGTAGTACTACTCCTTACTCACACAAACAAATGTCTTGTTCAATAACATTCAAGTCCAGAGTTTGGTTCTTAGTACTAAGTTTAGTGAACTATTCGACTTAACAGGGCAGGATATAACTAACGAAAGAGTAGGTGCATATGGTTGAAGATACAGGCACATATATATTAAGATAATCACGCACATATGGTTTAAGATACAGAATTCTACTTTTTCTGAGAACATCTGGCACATCTGGCACAAAAGCCTTCATGTAACTTTTCTCTGGTTAAGACCCCAGTGGCTAAGTTGGCAGCACCTCCAATCCTCTGAAATCCATCCCTTACCAACCTAACTAAGCAGGAAGGGGGGAAAAGTTATCTGCCTATGGCAGGGGTGTGGCTTGAGGAGAATGGGAGATCTGGCTGAAATGGGGAGCGGACCATTAGATCAGGCACAGGTTGAGAGAGAAAACTCGGCGAAGGCAGTATGGCATGCTCAGGCCTTTAACAAAATGGCTTCTGCCTCTCCCACGGGCTGTGGATTAAAGGAAACTAAATGGCTACTGTGGAGTACATTGACTGTCTTTCTTTTCCCTATAAGAGAAACATTTATCAGGAGAGTGACAGGGTGAAGATGATGTATCTGTTTCTGAAGGCCATTAGATCGCCAAAAACCACCGTGTTGCTTTTTCAAGCCTACCGTTCCTCCCATGGGGCCTACTCGGCCTAGGCCCCAGTACTCAACCTCTACTCCCCAGCTATCTCAAGTTCCATCAACTGAGAGTCCCAACAACTCCATCTCTTTCCCTGAGTAGGGGCATAACTGTGATATCAAAGACCAAAGTGATTCACAAACAAATGCACCATGATATTCACCTACAAAGAATCAGAGAAATAATAAAAATGGTAACACTGGCAGTAGTCATTTTCATTCATCGAGTGCTTGCTCTAGTATCAAACACTGTCCTATCAAAAGCAACGATAAATAATAGCATGATCCCAGGACATATACCATAATGAGAAAATACCACTGAGAAGTTATTAAAAGGAATATTCTACCATAATTGACAGGGAAAGTGAAGTGGCTCATTACTTAAGACTTTGGAATAGAGACAGACCTGGGTTACTATTCAGTTGTGTTACTTAACCTCTCTGGCCCCCAGTTTCCTTATCTGTTAAGTGGGGATAATAATAGTACCTGTGATTTAGGCTGGTTGGGAAGATAAATGAAATAAGCACTGTACATTCATTGGCACATTGCCCTGTACATAAGTATTATTCAAAAATGTCAGCTGCTATTATTAGAAAGCTATTATATTATTGTTCATTATTATAAGGAAGTAGATATAAGTCGAATCATATCTGTAAAAGCCAGATAACACCTTTGACTATAAGATAGGTTTTAGGAGGATCTAAAACTAGGGCTACAAAATGGTTCCACATCATATACATGCTATTCATCAACGTATCTGTACTCTCACCGAGGCTCAGAATTAGACATTGGTATTTATTCCTTAAATAGGAGCCATTACAGTAACAAAAAATAACATTGTCACTCCTGTAATCCCCCTTAGGAGGATTGAGCTTAGAGAAAGTAATGATCATGGGAGCCCGCCCATGGCCCCACTTGGACCTCCCCCCTCCTTTTAATGCTACTGATGACTTCCCATGATATAAGACAAGGGCCTTGCTAGGGAACCTCAAGAAACCCTTCAACAAGAGCAGTGATACAAACCCCTCTTTGTTTCTTAGGTTTTACACTATGCCAAGCTAAAGAATTTATCCTTTATCCTCCTTCTCTTGATGAATACTGTTCCTGGGAATTCTTAGGCCAAGTAGCTATGTAAATCTAATAAGGGATATGTTACATATTTCTAATAGCACTAAAAGCATGGAACATTTTGTGCCACTGGTGACCACATATTACAAACAGAATTCTGAATTACTGTAGTTACATTAGGAGTTCACATATATATTCTTTTCTACTTAGCCCAGGAAAAAAACTTCTAACCCAACCAGTTGGATCACCAACTGTATCCAAAAGTCTAAGCAACCAAACTGGCTTTCAATACAAACAAGAATGGGATGCTTTCATATTTTTACCCCAGGGCCAAGGGTTATCAACCCATCAACTCTGAACTGTATGATAACCTCTCATGCACAAATGACTCCATTATGGAGGTGCTCACTTAAAACAGAACTTTGAGAGGGAGAATCCCCCTTCAGAAACAATTTCTAGGACATGAACATCATAAATATGTTAAGAAAAAATAGAGACCAACACTGTTGTCCAACAGAAACATAGTGAAAGCCACATAAGTAATTTTATATATTCATGTAGCCACATTTAAAAAATAGGAACAAGTGAGATTAATAATATATTTAATTTAATCTAATATATCAAAAGTATTGTCTAAACTTGTAGTCAATATAAAAATTGTTAATGAGATATTTTATATACTTTTGGTACTAAATCTTCAAAATCCCGTGTTTAGTTTACACTTACAGCACATCTTGATTCAAACTAGCCACCTATTCAAGGGCTCAATAACCACACGTGGCTAGTGGATGCTGTACTGAACGGCGCAAATACAGCCAGTCTGACATGAGTGACTGGTATATTTTGAAGAGCCATGCCTACCCTCACGGACACCTCAGCCCTTCACCGTCTTTGATGGAGCTCTTAGAGTGTACCCACCCCTCTCTGGGACCACTAGTCCACCTGGAGTTGTGAGGAAGAAGGGGGGGAAAGGATGTGTTTTTAACAAAGCACCTTGGAAACCCAACTCCATTTCCCAGTAGAAACAATAGCAAACACAATAGTTCTGTGGCTAAGTGGCATGAAGGGTTAAATAGGCTTTCCTGGGGAGGAAGGTCTGGGAACCTAATCACCATTTAGAACACTGCATCCAGGAGATAGCGTGTTCCAACCTTCCAATAGGCACACAAAGAGACTGCCTGGATCTCTCATCTACATTCTTAGTAAAAGGGAACTGACAGCCATGTTTACAAAGAGTTTTTCATTTAAGTACTTAAATTAAGCCGGTTGGTTCACTTCTTCATCCCTGTCCCCTCCTCCCCGCATTCAGAGGGTCCTTCAGTCCTGCCCTTCTCTGGAAAGCACATTTCTCCCTGAGACGTGGAACAGCTGCCATTTTGGAACACTCTGTGAAACTGAGAACCCTGTCTTCTGAACAGTTCTAGTTATATTTCTGAAGCAAAGGCAAACTGAAAAGGACAATATTTGCCCTTTCCTTATGTGTGCCCTGCCCTTCTGCCACCCTTCCTACCCCCATCCTAACCTCAAAGTCAAAAGCTCTCAAGTGGCCAGCACTAATGCAAAACTAGGCAACTTCAACTACATATTTTAGATCTCCCCCACCTCTCATTCTCTCATCTCCCCCAGCCCACCTCAACGTACGCTTCTGCATAATAACCATGCAAGCACACAGACAACAAGCCTTATCCTATTTGTCTTCAAATCCACCTCATAGCTCTTCATTCCAGGAGAAATGTACAAACTCTAGCTTGTAGGTTTCGAAGCCCTTTTGCGATCCAGTCTTAACTAGTTGCAATCTTGACTGGATAAACTGAATCATCACTGGGTCCTGTCAATTCTCCCTCCCTCACCTGCAATCTGTTGGTTCAGAGTCCACTGTTCTTGACATCTCCCGTATCTTAATCCACATTCTCCAGTCACCTTTTTCCAATGACTCTTCTCAAGACCCTTGAGGGCTAGGACCGTATCTTTTACTATTCCAGTTTCCCCTTGGGCCAAGTCTTTCCTGGTGTCACCTTCGGCCCCAAGTATAGTATAGTACAGTCCACAGAGGGTGCTGAATGAACACATGGTATATGAAAGCCTAGACTGCTATAGTAGCAATCCAATGTCAGACTTATCTGCCAGAAACACCATTTTGGTCATATCACCACAATGGTGGTAAAAGTCAGACCAACGGCTACCTTCAGGGGAGGAAGGGATTGCAGGAAGAAGCAGGAAGCATTTTCTGGGTTAAGTTCTAGACAGAGGGTTAAGGGATCATAGTGGAAGTTGTTACACTGTTTGGAGTAGGGGTGGGCAGAGGGGCAGGATGACTTTTGAGAATGTAGAATGAAGAAGTGAGGCATGTCAGGCCAACCAGTGTGTCCCAGGCAGAGGGAACAACATATGCAATGGCACAGAAGCAAGAGGCAGAGTGAGTCTGGACAAGTGACTCTGAAGAGTGTGGAGAGACACTGTTGGCAAAACCAGGTTAAGTAGTTTGGATTTTATTCTGAAATATAATGGGGAGTCCCTGAAGAATTTTTAGTAGGGGAATGACTTTTGAATTTACTCTATTTTAAGAATCAGCAATCTAGTGGTGATGAGGGTGAAGAATCAGTGGCAAGCAAGACCAGAAGGAGGGAGACCAACTGAGTGGCTGCTGAAACAATGGTCCAGATGAAAGTTGAAACAAGGGAGGAGCAAATAAGAATGAATGGATACAAGACAGGTTTAGGATACAGAACAGACAGGACTCCATAATTGTCTCAGCACTCCCTAGTCATCTCCCAGCTGGTACCTAATGTGAAAGTAGCACTTACTCCCTTGACCAGGGATCTAGTCTTCTACCCCCAAATCTCCCCTTTTCTTTCTTTTTTTTTAACAAGAAATATTTTATTCGCTGCAAAAGAAAACAACAAACAAACAAAAGTGCAGATAAACATAGTAGTATACACATGACCGATGGAGGGTTCTCTATATAAGCTTTCACTAAAGTTCTAATTCCTCCTTCTACTCTTACATAAAGAAAAAGAGCTATCAGGCAGAGTACCTCATTCTTAAAATTCTTTCCAGTAAACTATATTTAATTCACAGGTTGGATAGAAGTCTGGAAGCATTTACTTTTTATGTATGTATGTATATATGTTTACTTGATATATAACATTGTATTCGTTTCAGGTGTTCAACATAATGATTTGATATTTGTATATAGTGCAAAATGATCACCACAGAAAAGCTAGTTAATATCCATTGTCACACAAAATTACATTTTTTCTTTTTTCTTATGAGAACCTTTAAGATCTACTCTCTTAGCAGCTTTCAAATATACAACACAGCAGTGTTAACTATGGTCACCATGCTGTACATTACATCCCATGACTTATTTATTTTATACCTGGAAGTTTGTACCTTTTGCCACCCTTCACCCACTTTGACCACCCTCCACCCCCTGCCTCTGGCAACCACCAATCTGTTCTCTGTATCTATGAGCTTGTTTTGTTTTCATTTTGTTTTGGTTTAGATTCCACATTTAAGTGAGATCACATGGTATTTGTCTTTCTCTGTCTGACTTATTTCCCTTGACATAATGCCCTCAAGGTCCATCCGTGTTGGCACAAATAGCAAGATTTCCTTCTTTTTTATGGCTGAATAATATTCCATTGTATGCATATATCACATTTTCTTTATTCATACATCAATGGACATCTAGGTTGTTTTCATATCTTGGTTATTATAAATAAGCTGCAATGAACACGGGGGTACTTATATCTTTTCAAGTTAATGCTTTCATTTTCTTCAGATAAGTACCCAGAAGTGGAGTTGCTGGATCATACGTTAGTTCTATCTTTAATTTTTTGAGGGATCTCCATACTGTTTTCCATAGTGGCTGCACCAATTTACATTCCCACCAACAGTGGAGGAGAGTTCCCTTTTCTCCACATCCTTTCCAACACTTGTTACTTGTGTTTTTGTTAACAGCTATTCTAACAGGCCTGTGGTGATATTATTGTGGTTTTATTTACATTTTCCTGATGATTAGTGATGTTAAGCATCTTTTCATGTACCTGCTGTCCATCTGTATATCTTCCTTGAAAAAATGTCTATTCAGATCCTCTGCCCATTTTTTAATCAGATTGTTTAGTTTTTTGGTACTGAGTTCTGTACATATTTTGGATGTTAACGCCTTATCAGGTATATAATTTGACAAGATTTTCTCCCATTCAGCAGGTTGCCTTTTCATTTTGTTGATGATTTCTTTCCCCCTTTTTCATTTCAAAATTACTATCATCACACGCTTCAAATGGCCAATGAGGAAGGTGAAAAGGAAGCAAGATCAGGGGAGGAACAACTAATTATAAAAGTCAATGCCCCACTTTTGTGGCATTTTGAGTTTTCAATGCACCTTCCATTGCCTCCAGTTGTTCTCACCAGCCACGTTGCCACTGTTTCACCCAAAACCACTTCCTTAGCTTCCAACCACAATGAAAGGCTCCCCTAAAAGTCACTCCTTTTCCAAATAAACCCCATAAAATATACTCATGGGCATATGAAAAAGTTAAGCCTTAGTTAAAAATACCACTAAATGCTTGGAACACAGATCATTTAAAGAGCATAGGTTTACTTCTTAGATCTGTAAGCCAAAATACTGCCTTTTGCTGATACATGTTGACAAAGGCACACAGATACCAGTAAGCAAGGCTGGCTACAGGATGTGAAAAAGCAACACTCAAGGGAAAATTGCACTTTTTCAAATGCTCTCTGTTTCAAATTACAGACTTGGGATATTTCTTTGAAACAACTCTCCCTATTTATTAAAAAAAAGTCTGTACATGATTTATACATGTGTTTCAGCTATTTCTAGAAAAATGACTCAGTTTTATGTTTAGAAAAAAAGCATTTCCTTCAATAAAAAAGAAATCGCTTTAAGAAAGTAGCTTCAAACATCAAACCATTTTGAATACTTATTATCTACTCCAGTCTCACGGCTCACTTTCTTCTTGGTGCCCTCAATTTGCTCAGAGTTAGTAGTAGCGACAAGCTTACCTCTGCTATTCACTGAATAAAAGGAAATTATGACTCATAGCAAAACAAAACATACAAGACAGCAGAACCTCAGCCAAAACTATTAAGAATTATTATACCAAAAAAAGAAAAAGAAAAAAAAAAACCCCACCCCACTTCTTAAAACCATGTATTAGTCTTATAAGGATACACTGGAAATTTAAAAATATTAAAAGGCTTCATCCCAGCTGTGTACACTAAAGATACCATTGTATAAATGTAGTGTTAACATTTGTGACACTATGTATAAAACCTGTCTACAAAGCAACACTTGAAACAGATGTAGCACAAAATACTTGCATTTCATATGCTTTTTATATGGTTCCCCAAATCAAACTTAATTCCATCCATGCCCAGCTGACTGCAAGTTACAGGTATGACTAATTTTAAAAGAGCACATAGCCATGTCCTAAGGGGTATGCAGTAAGAAGCTACTAAGTCCTGGGTGAAATACTATATTCACATGCTCAACAGTATACTTTAGTGAAGAATTCCAGTCACAGTAACTTTTCACAACAAGATTTATTGTCAGAGCTTGTAAGTGGATATACTGGGAATAGTTCCACGCCTATTAGGAAAAAAACCTTCCAACCAAATGCACAACTCACGCCTGTTACGCCACCAGCAGAACTGAATCTTCTACTAGGAAAAAAAAATTGGTTTTGCAGTGTTTAGAGTTGGATATAACCAAGACCTGAGAAATAAGTAGGCAGTTACTTTGACAAGAGATAAACAATGGCCCTCCAACTGTACAGAAATCCAAAAATACACTTCACGTTATTCTGCAGAAAAACAAGTTAACAAATAAAACCCTATCTAACATCACTTTGCTGAAAGGACCTCAGGGTCCTAGCGAAGAGTGCAGTTTCAAGTAGCAACTAAGACGCCTGCTGACAGTCAAATAAAGACCTATTTGATAATCAGTATGACAGAAAACAGACATTTATGGCTCCCAGCTATTAGCAAGTGAAAGATTAGACTAAATTTTAAGAAAAATTCACCAAATGTTCTAAAATTTCAGACCTTCCAAAATGGCTAGATCCTAAAAGCAAAAGAACAAATAGTTACCACATGCTGAGGGGAGGGACGGGGGTGGGCAGCAGGGAGTGACCAAAAGGGACTCACAGAAAGAAAATGCTACCAAAATATGGCATATCTGGGCTTCCCTGGTGGCGCAGTGGTTGGGGGTCAGCCTGCCGATGCAGGGGACGCAGGTTCGTGCCCCGGTCCGGGAGGATTCCACATGCCGTGGAGCGGCTGGGCCCGTGGGCCATGGCCGCTGGGCCTGCGCGTCTGGAGCCTGTGCTCCGCAGCGGGAGAGGCCACAACAGTGAGAGGCCCGCCAAAAAAAAAAAAAAAAAAATAGTTTAAAAAAAAAATATATGGCATATCATTAGAAATTCAGGTATAGACAGCAAAATGACAAGAACATCATTAAGATCATTGACCATTCCCTAGCACGTGTAGTTATCATGTAAGATTAAAATGGAAAAACCTGAATGACTTTAGAGAAGACTAAAGAAGATAACTCACGATTAGCAACTGAAAGTATTATACAAAGTATCTTCCCACACCTGCCCTGCATAAGAAGAGAAAGATCAAAGTCAGCTTGGAAGAAGGTTTTTTACTTTAGGAAAAAATGTAGTGTAGAAGATGGCAAGATAAAAAGAGCTGACAGATGAAATTTCCACTAAAAACAAAATTCAACTTTTCCCCTCTGTTCACAGAACTATCTGGAGCCTCTAAAATACCATGGATAAGTTACATAGCCACTAAAAATTTTAAGTATGAAGACTATGTGGCAACCGGGAATAATTCACAGGACAAAATAGGTGGAAAAGGCAGAACTCAAAGTAATATGTACATTATGATTACAATGCTAGGTAAAAAGCTGTAATGATGGTTGTTAAGAAGGTGGCCAGACTTTCTTTTTCTTTTCCAAAGATTCTGTAAATATTGCCATAAAAGTTTTATAGATCAAAAATCATGTTTAAACTATGAGTCTTGGCATTCAGGAAAATGTTAAATAAGTTATTCCTTTCAAGAAAAAAAAGGCACACTGCTTTGTAGTTTATCCTTTTAACTACTTCAAATTAAGGAGGATTTCAAATGGCCACACTACAAACGGTGGGTTCTTATCTGTATTAGTACTCAAAGGGTATAGACTTTCATACTTAGGATGGACAAACATCTGCTTTTCTATGTGGAAAAAATGGTCACACCCTTGTAGGAAACTGACATGTTTAAAAAGCTTATGGCATTCTTAAAGATGTCTACTTGCTCCATTTTTCTAAATAGATAAATCAAAAACGGAAAACAAAGCATCAAAACCAGACCGGTTTTCAGGGGAACCTACTAATCAAACTGTTAACCGAAGCTACGAGTTACAAAAGTAAAGCCTCTCTGGTTTTATTTCTGAAGGAACGCTCTCTATAGCCAACTATTCAGTTTGGTAGGTTCCATTCTTTCAAACACCTCACTCGGCTAAAACGGATTACAACACATCCAGTGCCTCCCCGACCCTGTTAAGAGAATTCTGAGAAAAAGAGGGTATCTAGCGAAAGACGTCAAGGATTATGGTGATGTATTTTAAAATTTTCAATATGCAAGCAGGACTCTTATGCAGGTTGCTTTAATAGTCTGAGTTCTATTTTATCGGGCCACTGCAGGCAAAGCAGTTCTTTATCTCCTCACCATTAGGACAAGGGTAGGGAGGTGAAGTGCTCCCTACTTCTCTCCTGTAGGTCAGAACCCTGTGGATCAAGTCATCGCATTTGACTATTGTAACCGCGCTCAGCGAGTCCTCCCCTTCCTTCCTTTCTTTTCCCTGGACAAATCCCTACGTGACTAACACAAACCTAATTTATGATGTCAGTAGGTAGGCCAGGTCCCTAAAAAGCTCTGTCCCCGCGGGTTCAGACTCTGCATCTCCCCGCCCCACCCTGTCGCGGCTTGGGTGGAATCGCCAATGAAACACTAACAGTAGCTAAGGTAACAGAGCCGGGCTTAACCGGACCGATGCCGGAGAAGAAGTAAAAAGAGTTTCTCCGGGCCTGGGGGTTGGGAGGCTGGCTCCGCGGACTGATTTTCCATTGGGTGGGGGTGGGTTAGAGACCACAGAAGCGCAAAAGCAGTAGTCTAATCTTTGAAGGCCGGCGGCCGGCTCTGCCACGCTCTCAGCAGGAAGGGGAGGGGAGCTGGAGGAAGAGGGGGAGGAGAAGCGGCGAAGGAAGGGAGGAGGGGGGGAAGGAGGGGCCGGGGGCGGAGCCAGGGCTCCAGGAAAACCCGCGCGCGAGCCCGCAGCACCTCGGGGCGGAGTCGCCGGCTCCGTCCGGCCCTTCGGCCTCCACCGCGCGCGGTGCGCCCCGAAGGGGCGGGCCCGCCCGCAGCCTCCCTCCGGGTCTCGGGCCCTCCTTCCCCTCTCCTCCCTCCCCTCCCTCCTTTCCATCTCAGCAGCGCCCTCGGTCTCCCTCTCCGGCTCATACAAAAGCAAAATGTCCGCCATCTTCCGAGGCGGCTGCGCTCGTCGCCGCCACCGGCCCGGCTCTCCTGCGCTTTCTCCCCGGGGCCGCCCTTCCCCCGGCCCCCTCCCCGACCCCCGGCGCCGCAGCTCCTCGGAAGCCGCGGAGGCGCCACTCACCCCCGCCCTCGCCCCCACCTCGCCCCGCCCGCCCCGCCAGGCGACGCAGGACCGCCTCGGGCGGGGGCAGGGGGGCTCGGCTGCCCAGGCCGACCGGCTCCCGCTTCCCGCCCGGCCCACCCCCTGGATGGCCCTTTTACCTTGATGCAGTACGGGGGTTCGTCGTAGGTGACCAGCATGTACCTGTCTCCGCGGCTGGCCGGGTCCCGGGCGCGCAGCTGCGGGACGAGGGATGACGGAGGGGGCCGCGAAGGGAAGGGGGGAGGAGGGGGCGATACCAACGTTACAGAAGCACCTAAATCCACCACCACCCCCATCCCTAGGGAACTCTCCCCATCTCTCCCCTCCCCTCCCTTTACCTTCAAGAATAACTCCACAGCGCCTTTGGCAATGTCCAAATAGGAGGTGCCCAGGTCAGTGCGCTGGTTCATAGAGGCGGACGTGTCTATGAGGAACAGCAGGATGGGCATCTTCCCCCGTACCCCTGGCTCCGGTCCCCACTCTCCTGGCCCTCTTGCCCTCACTGCCGCGTTCTGCCACCCGAACCCTCAACTCTCGCAGAGCCAGGGTGCAGGGAGCAAGAGTAAGAGGGGGAGACGGGACGGGACAGATGGAACTGCTCCTGGCCTCCTCTTTCTGCAGCCCCACCTCTTCTCCCTCCAAGGGAACTTGAAAGTGTGAGCGTGTGTAGCCCTCGGGGCCCTCCCCCTTCCTCTCTTCTGCCACCACTACTGCCGCCGCCGCCGCTGCCGCCGCAGGGACTATTGCCCGAGCATCGGTCCAAGCTCAATGAAGCGCTCGCCCCAGACTGAGAGCTGTCTCTGTTCACCAACACACAACTTCTGTCCGCTCACCTACCATGGGCACCATGTGACCAGAACCCACGCCATTGGCTGCCAATTATATGTTATTTGCATATTCATTAGATGACAGGGCAAGGGGAGGGACTTGGGCGAACCCTGGGAGTTGAAGTTTGAACCCAGGCAGGGGGTAAGGGGAAATGTTAAGGACCCTCCTTTAAAGGACTTGGAAGCTGTTAAGATACGTAGGGTGGTTTGGATGGACTTTTCTCTTGCTCTTCAAAGATGATAATTCGAAAGGAAGAGTGAATTTGAGCAACAGTTGTGCAGAGGTACAGAAACAGATGCTTGGACAGGCTGTACAGAAGACGCTTTGCTAACTGCAATCGATCAATCCTGCCAGTGGCTAAGACCAAAACATTTCAGAAGCAGCAAACTTCTTTCCTGGCAAGACCTACTCGCATTCCTTCAGATCCCTCCCCACGCTTGATCAGTGTTTGTAAGTCGGTCGCTGGCCTTGCATTCCGCGTATATCTACTGAGAAAGGAAACTAAAACTTAAACACAGTTACCTAAACTGGCCTTTTGTGTGCACAAGCTTCTTCAGTTTCATTGAGCACTTTGAAGTATTGCCCTGCCTGTGATAATTCCACCCACTGTTGTGTCTGCGCAGCCTTTACACATGGAAGGTTTGCCATCCTGGATTCTGATTCATCTCACATTTATTGAGCACCTATGAAGTGTCAGCCACCCACGTTAGTCTCATTTAGTCTTTGAAATAATTGTGGTAGGTGGCATTATGTTCAATTTTCAGTAAAGGAAAGTGCAGCTCAGGGAGATGACGACAACACTGAGGGATGTTCTCAGGTCTGGCTCTACGGAGAGTCTCAATGAGTGGCCAATCACGCTTGGCTGACTGCTTCATGTAACTCGAATTTTAAATATGGAGGTGTGTATTCCCAGCAGTATGCTGTGCACAGCGTGGAATCCTGAACTTCAGTGAGTTTACAACTTCATTTGATATGTTCCTTGTAATATATATAAAATCCATATTCAATAACATTTTCATAAAAATAAGATTTCAGAAGAGGCCATATAGCAATGTATGAATCAGGGACAAACAAGTGGTGCAAATAAAAAGTGCAGTGGGGGAATTTCCTGGTGGTCCAGTGGTTAGGAGTCCACGCTCTCACTGCCGAGGGCCTGGGTTCGATCCCTGGTCAGGGCACTAAAACCCCACAAGCCATGTGGTGTGGCAAAAAAAAAAAAAAAAAATGCAGTGGAAGCAATGGTCCAGTGGTCTCGAAGTTCAGAAGGTTTCCTAGATGAGGCACTTAGCAGGAAGGGAGGGATTCTGGATTGAAAGGAATGGTGGGAACAAAAATTCAGCCAGAGATACTAACATGTATAGCACAATTCAGACCCATCTGGGATACAGCTGGTGGGAATTAATGGGGAAATAAGGATGAAAAAGACACATTTGTTATCTCACAGTTGCCATGAGTCAGGGGTCTAGGCATGGTGTAGCTGGATTCTCTGCTTAGTCTCACAAGACCACAATCAAGGTGTCAGCCAGGCTGTGTTTTCATCTGGAGGTGTGAGTGGGAGAGAATCAGATTCCAAGGTGAAGCTGAATCCTGAATGGATGTTGGCAGAATTCATTTCCTTGTGGCTGTCTGCTTGGTGGAGGCCACCCTCCGGTCCACCTGCACTTACCTCCCTCCCATAGGTTGTTCACAGTATGATTGTTTGCTTCTTCAGGGCCAACAGGAAAATCACTCACTGCAGTCTTCTAAGATGGAGCCTTATATGATGTAACTTAATCATGAGAGTGCCATCCGTCACCTTCGCCATATTCTATTGACTAAAAGCAAGTCACAGATCTTACCCACACTCCCTCAAGGAGAGAAGATTACACAGGACATAACATCACGCAGGGGAGATCATGGGGACCATCTAAGAATTCTGCCTCGCATTAGGTGGGGATGAGATTATTACCTGGAAACAAACTCTGCCTCATTCACAGTTTTTGTTGAAGTCAACTCCAAGTCATAATATAGCACTTTCAGCCCACTGGATCACATGCATGGGGTTGACTGCTTGTTTAGACTATCCTTTGGTGAAAAAATACAAGATTTCCTATTAGGAGCTATATATATACACACACATATATTTATAAACAAACATATATTTATTTATATAATAAATATAATCAAGATATTTAATTATAAACATATAAATAATATTTATGTATTATGTATATGATATATTATAAATGTGTATGGACTGTGATATTCCCCAGTTCACAGTGTTTATTTATTTCTTTGTTTGTTTATTTCTTTGAAGTATAGTTGATTTACAATGTTGTGTTAATTTCTGCTGTACAGCAAAGTGACTCAATTATACATATAAATGTTCATTTTCCTATTCTTTTCCATTATGGTTTATTGCAGGATATTGAATATAGTTCCCTGTGCTATACAGTAGGAACTTGCTGTTTATCCATTCTATGCGTAATAGTTTGCATCTACTAACCCCAAACTCCCAGTCCATCCCTCTCCCATCCCCCCCCCTTGGCAACCACAAGTCTGTTCTCTATGTCTTCACAGACAGTATTTTAAGATGACATTTTAAAATCTTCTTTACAATTTTCCCCTAACTTTTTACAATGAGTATGCTTTGCTTTTATAATCAGGAAAGAGGCTATGTTAAAAATTACAAAGTATCCCAAATACAAATTACAAACTTACCAAAAGAAAAAAGAAAAAAACCCTCCAAGGTGAATACTATTGAAACAGTTTTCCAAAAAATGCTAAGGAAGCACAGTCTTAGTCACCCAGTGCTCCAGTGGGACAACAGCCACGTCTTCATTATAAACTACAAAAGTGACAATATACAAAAAATAACCGGGGGGAGGGATAAATTGGGAGATTGGGATTGACATATACACACTATTATATATAAAATAGATAACTAATAAGAACCTACTGTATAGCACAGGGAACTCAATACTCTATAATGGCCTATATGGGAAAAGAATCTAAAAAAGAGTAGATATATGTATATGTATGACTGATTCACTTTGTTGTACACCTGAAACGAACACAGCATGGTAAATCAACTATACCCCAATAAAAGAAATAACCATCTGGTGGATTTACGAGTTTATTCAGATTAAACCAAATTCCAAGCCCTTAGCCTGAAGCCTCTCCTTCACTTCCTAGGGGAAAGTAAACCCTGCATTATGCTGGGGTGGGTACTTTTATGCGTTTCTTTGACACACACCAACACTAAGACCCCCAGAGCCCTTTCTACATCTTTCTCTGCTACAGAATATCAGCGCCGCCCCCCTTGTTATAGGTTGACTTGTGCTTTGGCTTTGCTGCTGTTGGAATGTAAACTCCTGGAGAGCAGGCTGAGCCTATAACCAATGCCTGGTGCCAAGTACCAGCTCAATCAATTGTTGTTGAAAGAAACAGTTGCATGTGCTATGGCTGCCCTTCTTTCATCGTCTTCCCAGGTGCCCCTTTCCTCGGGGTGCCCGGCCCTGCCTGTCACCCCACCCCAGCAGCTCCCTGTCCCTGTGAATGCAGGGTCTTTGGGATTTGGGGCCCAGTAGGCCCCTTCAGACCAAGCCCTGGAGCTGACCGCGCCCCCGCCCCCAGGCAGAACCCCTGCAGCTTCCAACTTTCAGGCCCACTTTCGCTGCCACCTCTGGCCAGTTAACAGAATTCTTTTTTCGCCGCAGCTCTATGACCTACACCAATGTCCCTGTCTTCTTTCTGGTTTTCTCCTGCTTTTTTGAACTCCTGAGCTTTTGAAAATAGTTTCCTCTTTTCTCTTCATGTCTCTACTCTTTTTTTTTTGCTTTTCTTCCACTCGTAGCCTCTAAATCAATTCACTTTAATACTTCACCATAGCCCCTCATTCCAGGCCTTTCTATTGTACCTCGTGTCTGAGGTTACCAGATATCTCTGAGGAAGGAATTCTTATCAAGCACTGCTCTCCTGGCCTTCATTCTGTTCACAACAAATGTTAGCATGCTTTGTGCATGTTTCCATTTCTTGTGGCTGGCCTTGGGGCGGTCCACCACCACACAACAGACTCTCTGTTTTGGTGAGGGCTGTTTTGATTTCTCACTCGCCAAAGATTTGCTACCTCTTGCCTTTAAGCAGGCCCTAATCACCGCATCTTGACAAAAAGACCTTACTTAACCTGATCACTACCCCCTACCAAATTCCAAATTCCACCATCTACTCCCTCCTCAAGGCCATGCAATCTGGTTTCTCTCCCTAGCACTCTTTGGAAACTACTCTGAGGTCCCAGGGGCCAGCTCCTGGCCAAATCCAATGGTCTGTTCTATATTTTCCTTTGTCGACTGTAGAGCCATTTGTCACTTGCCTTTCTGAGCTTCCCCTGCCCCCGCCACCTTGCCTTTCATCACCTGCCACTTGTCCTGGAATCTTCCTTACCCCTTTTGGACTATTTGCTTTCAACTTCTCTGACTTAATCTCTGTCTCAGTCTTTTCCTCCCACTGGTCCCAAAAAGGACTGTGTTATTTCCACAATCTTTATTCATTTAGCCATTCTTTCTTTTATTCAAACATTCCTTGGGTGGACCTTCTATATGACAGGCAATGAGAATATATTGGTGAACAAGGGACACAGCACGTTATAACAGTTTTAAGAACTTGGATTTGGGGGTTCGAATCCCAGCTCTGCCATTTACTAGCTCTGTGACCTTGGGCAAGTTACTTAACTCCGCCTCAGCTTCATCATCTGTATAATGGCGGTAACAATAGTACCTCGTAGGATTGTTATGAGGATTAAATGAATTAATATTTACAGAGTTTACAGAAGTGCTTAGCACAGAGTTATCTCTGTGTAGGCATTAAATAAAAGAATAGATATAGTCCATGGCCTCATACATTACATTCTAGTGGGGAAAATAATCGAAAGTGTAGATGCAATGTTTTATTAAGTGTTATGAGAGAGGAAATGCATAGTGCTCTGGGAGCAGTGGAAGGAACGTGTATTCTAGAAGGGCTGGAGAGGTCAGGAGGACATACAGAGAAGGTTTCCTGAAGGATATGACTTGCAGGAAATGTAGGAAGTAGCCTGGTGAAGGAGGGCTCGAGGAGGTAAGGAATGGGGCAGGCGAGGAGGGAGAATGTTCTAGGCAGGCAATGGTGAGGTGGTCAGATGGTGAGAGACATTGAAAGAAAACCAATGGAAAAAAGAAAGTTCTGTATTGCTAGAGTGTAGGGGAGCGGGGTGCGGGGAGAGTAGGATGAGGAGAGAGGTGGCTAGAGATGAGCTTGCGGGGCGGGGGGGGTGAGAGGAATCAGGTCATGTAAGGCCTACTAGGCCCTGCTGAGGAGTTGGGATTTTATCCGGCAATGCGGAAACTGTGGGTCCACTCGCTGACACAGGCGACAAAGGAAGAGATGCATATTTGGAGCGGGGGTGGGGTGTGTTCATTCAACAAATGTTTATTAAACATCTGCTATGTGCCGGGAGTTTTTCCAAGAGGCAGATATACATCAGTGAACAAGATAGACCCAATGGGACTTCCCTGGTGATCCAGCGGTTAAGAGTCAGCGTTTCCAGTGCAGGGGACACGGCTTCCATCTCTGGTTGGGGAACAAGGATCCCACATGCCGTGCGGTGGCAAAAAAAAAAAAAAAAAAAAAAGCCCAGTGCCCTGCACACAAGGGCACAAGCTGGCTGAGTGAAGTATAAAAGTAAAAGTAAGTCTCCGAGTGGGGAGAAGCTGCCCCCCTCTGACTAGAGTCGTGAGTGCTTCATTTCTTAAGCACTATGTACCAGGGCAGCCTTCCTGAGAGGTAAGGGCTATTATTTTTCTTCCCATTTTGCCAGGGGAGGAAACTGAGGTTGCTCAGGTGGTCAGCCGCCCAATGCCGGAGCCCAAGCTTCCCTCCCCGACTCTGCAGGAGCAATACCAGAATGAGAGGGGTGTGCGGGGTGCCTGAGAGCCTGAACACATTTGAAGGAGCCCAGCATGGGAGCAGCTCGCCAGCAGGGTGCAGAGGGGCCAGAAGAGAGAAAGGAGGGTGGGAGGGAGTCCACCAGCTCCAGGCAGCACCACAGGCCTGGGAGAGCGCTCTCTTATTCCCTGACAGACTGGCCTTGGATAACCCATCCTGTGGGATTGTGTGGGACCTGGCTTTGCTGTGATCTGCCTCCTGACACCTATTGATTTGGCCTGTGCTCAGGAAGCCTGATTGGAGGAGAGCTGGTGAGGGGTGATGGCTATGGTGGGATGCCCAGAGAACTGAGGGCAGTGGCCCAGGAGGTAACCTGGGGCACCAGAGATCCAGGCATCTGCCAACCGAGGGCAGCGAATTTTCCAGTACAAGGCCTGGCACAAGGCTTTTTAGCTGCTCCCTTCTGCCCTGGGCCCAGGCACAGCAAGTGGTATGGACATTTATAGACCTGGTTACTCTGAGAGGTGGCGTAGGCTAAAAATAAAAAGAGCTGATGATGAAACTTGGCCCAGAGCAGCCCCCAGACAAGCTCCCCAGCGGGTTTTGCCACTTGGATAACCTCTTGTCACCAGTCAGGGGGTAGGAGCCTCTGGGTGGCAATCGTGGAATCTCCCTCTTTTCCTTTCATATCTTCTGTGATGCCCCCCTCCTTCTATCTCACCGCCCTGAGGCCACTGCCCCATGTCCCCTGTGGTATGGGACTTCAGTGAGGAACTCACAAGGCAAGAGCATCCTCACTCCTTCTGTGGAGCTCCAGGGGGCACGTCACACACAAGGAGTAACCACAGCCAACTGGAGCCCTCCGCCCCTCCCCCATCCACCAGGCCATCAGGTACTGGGGAGTTTTCACCTTGTAGGTGTAACTCAAATTCATCTCACTCCTTTTCCCTTGGTTTAGGCCCTTTGCATCTTAGTTAGCGCATGGCAATGACATACCTCTAGTTTCTTTTTTAACTTCTGGGGAGGATTAGTGTTGCGGAAAATTCTTCAACAGCCCTTACACCAAGCTATTTCCACTCATAAAAAAGAGAAACTTTTCTATTCCTGCTAAGGCATAGATTTCATAATTCTTCCCTCTCCTTAAGGCTATTTTTTTTAATTGACAGCATTTAAACCACGTTAGCGCATACCTTCTAAAATGTAACAATGGTAGAACTGTATTTGTACTTAGGTGTAGCAAGAACCTTTACAGCTAGTTTATTTGTCATAAATCACTTAATTTGTTCCAAATATATTGACAGGTTTTCCATCCCCCCCCCACTATGTGGGGACGGAAGAGCTCTTGATAGCAGAGCTGGAGGGCCTTGCACCGTCACCTAGGAAGTCACTTACCTGGTGTTCAGTTACCCGGATATGTACTTCGGCCTGCTCTGCTTGGCACTCTGCTAAATGCCTGGGGCTAAAAGATGAGCAGGACGTGGTTCCTGTGCATCTGAGCTTCTCCTCCACTGAGGGAGGCTGGTTATGTAAACAGATACTTTCAATACAATGTGATAAATGCTGAGCTAGAGAGATAGTTGTAACAGGGTTTTATTCAAGCCCAGAAGGGTAAACTGTAGCCAGCTAGTTATCATGGAAAGCGTCCTGGAGGAGGTGATATCAGTGAAGAAAAGGAGAGGCAGTTGTATCCCAGGATAAAGGACTAGTATGAGCCAGGCTCTGAGGCCTTGAAACAGGTGACTGTGCCTGGTGGCCCCTGCTGGTGCCCAGCCCACGTCCCCTTTTGTGAACACAAGCTGCTGGAGGCTCACCGCTGCTCCCCCTGCTCTGGAAAATTCCCCTCAGGAGGGAGAGATGCCTGGGCCCAGAGGTTAGGCTCCATGCCATGTGGGCAGAGCCTGCCCGCCTCCCCTCCCCCAACCTGCAGCCAATGACACAGCCCCCTTGCCTCAGAATGGGATCACCTTGTGGTGTCATTCGTGCTTCACAGCTTTAGGGATCTGGCCAAAGCTAGACTCCAAATGAGGCCACATTCTTGCTTAGCTCCATTCCCTGCACTACCCTGCCTCTCTCTCTCTCTCTCTCTCTCTCTCTTGTCCTTCTTCCTGAGAGCTCTCCTTTAGTAAGTTGCAAGGACCTGGATCCTTCTCCCAGGCTCTGCTTCCAGGGAACCTGACCTAGGATAGTGTGTTTGATGAACTTCTCGAAATTTGGCATACCTGGTATTTTGACATACTTTGTATTTAAGGTGTGAGTTAAGGAATAATTGGAAGATTAAATCTAAGAATTAGGCAAGAACCAGATCATAGACAACCTTGTGTGCCATATTAAAGACTTTGAGACTTTTTAATTTTATGTTGTCTTTCTATATTGAGCCTTTTATATTAAAGACTAAAATACTCTTCCTCGGGGATTTCCCTGGTGGTCCAGTGGTTAAGACTCTGCACTCCCAATGCGGGGGGCACGGGTTCAATCCCTGGTCAGGGAACTAGATCCCACATGGCACAACTAAGAGCCTGCATGGCGCAACTAAAGATCTCGTGGGCCGTAACTAAGACCTGGTGCAGCCAAATAAATAAATAAATAAATATTTAAAAACAAAAGCAAACAAAAAAAGAATAAGTCTTTCCAAAAAAATAAGATAAAATACTCTTCCTCGAATCATGCTTCCCACTTTTAATGAGGTAGCCTCCTCACCTTCAATGACTTATTCACTTAGGTTGAGCCATGGAGGACTACTGGGGTCCTTAGCTAAATACAAATCTCTCTGAAAGTGATAATCCATTACTTAGAGCCATTAATAGTCTAATTCACCTTAAGATATGATGGAGTGTGAGAGATTGTATTGTCCAAAGATGGCCACATCTATGTATTTATCTTATAATGTTACTAATATTCTTCCCACTGTGAGATGGGGTCTATGCTTCCTGCCTTTGAATCTGGGGATGGGGGCTGTGACTGCACTGGCCAATGGCATGCAGTGGAAGCAATGCTAGGAGATGGCCAGGGACTTCCCTGGTGGTCCAGTGGCTAAGACTCCACACTCCCAATGCAGGGGGCCTGGGTTCAATCCCTGGTCAGGGAACTGGATCCCACATGCCCCAACTAAGAATTCACATGCCACAACTAAAGATCCTGCATGCTGCAACTAAAGATTCCCTATGCCACAATGAAGATCCCGCATGCGGCAATGAAGAATCCATGTGCCACAGCTAAGACCTGGCACGTCCAAATAAATAAATAAATATATATTAAGAAATGCTGGGAGATGTCCAAGGCAAGGTCATAAAAGGCAATGGCTTTCACCTGGATCGATTCTCTCTCTCTCTCTCTCTCTCTCTCTCTCTCTCTCTCTCTCTGTCTCTCTGTCAGGATGATTATTCTTGGAACTCAGCCACCATGTTGTGAGGAAGCCAGGCCACATGAAGAGGCCACATGTTGGTATTCTGGCAGACAGTCCCAGCTACGCCCCCAGCTGACACCAGCATCAATCTTCAGACATGTGAGTGAAAGAGCCATCAGATGATTCCAGCTCCCAGCAGACATCATGGGGCAGAAACAAGTTTTCCCTACTGTGTCTAGCCTGAGATCCCAACCCCCAGCAACCATAGAGGTAATGCATGATTATTGTTATTTTAAGCCGCTAAGTTTTAGAGAAATAGGTAACTAATACATCTGTCTAGACTCTGAAGTTACAATTTTCCCTTCAAAATCAGCTCCTCTAGCTTCCCTACCCAGGTTAATGGTATCTCCAAGTTCTTTCAGTGACAGAGCTATTTTTAACTCACCCTCGTCTGTCCACTTACATGTAATTAGTTGTCAGGTCCTATAGATTTCCTTTCTACAGTGTCTCTGCCATCTATCCTTTTCCTCAGTACTGTCTCTCTCCAGATTAAACTAAAGCCCAGCTCTCCTCATTTTCATACCCCTGCTCTAAAACTGTCAACTTTCACAAAAACATACCTTCTAGATGAATTCTATAATTTCATCTGGAATATATGTATGCATATATATATTCTAAATATATATACACTCTCTCTATACATATGTTTACAGAAATAATGCTTTGCTTGTTCATTGTAACAAATTCAGGTTTGTTACCATACAGACATGTGCAAAAAAGTGAATGTTTCACTCACCAGAGGTAATTACTGTTAACATTTGCTATGTTACATTCCAGACATTTTTCTAGGTAAATGTGAGTGTTTGTGTGTATTCTAGGCGTGTGTGTGTGTGTGTGTGTGTGTGTGTGTGCGTGTGAGAGAGAGAAAGAGCATGCTACGTGTTATATACACATACATGATAGATACATTTGAAAAACATTGTTTATAAAAATAGGATCACAGCACACATCTTGTTTTACAATTTTGTTTTTTACCCAACATTACTTCCTGGTTATCTTTTCATGACAGCACAATGCAGCTCTACTTCATTTTAAAAGTTGCACAGTATTGCACCATAATTTATTTAACCATTTCCCTATTGAAAAACATTTGGCTGTTTCTACATTTTGCTATCAAATAGTGCTGCAATGAGTACTGTTGTGCAAATATCTTTATGGACTTGTGCCATTTCCGTAGATTAGAGTCCTAGAAAATGCAGCCACTGGATCATAAGGTGTGGACAATTATGGATTGACAGGGAGCGCTAAACTGTCCCTCTCATGTGGTGGTGTCGATTTTCACCCTCATAATACTGTGTCGGTGCCCATTTTCCCACACTCCAGCCAAAACAGGCTACTATTAATCATTTTTAATTTTTGCAAAGCTAATAATAAAACATACTTCTGCATTGTTGCTTTAATTTGTATTTATTTAATTGGCGCAGTTGAATAGTTTTTTCAGAATTTATGAGCCACTTATATTTCCCTTTCTATGAATTGACTCATATCCTTTATCCATTTTTCTATTGAATTTTCAGTATTTCTTAATACTTTCTACGTGCTTTTTATACAGTATGACTCTTAATTCTGTTGTAAATATTTAATCCGACCAGTTGATATGTGTTTTGTGTGTGTGTGTGTGTATGTTTAACATCTTTATTGGAGTATAATTGCTTTATAACAGTGTGTTAGTTTCTGCTTTATAACAGGGTGAATCAGCTATACATATACATATGTTCCCATATCTCTTCCCTCTTGCGTCTCCCTCCCTCCCACCCTCCCTATCCCACCCCTCTAGGTGGTCACAAACCACCTACCTGATCGCCCTGTGCTATGCGGCTGCTTCCCACTAGCTATCTATTTTACGTTTGGTAGTGTATATATGTCCATGCCACTCTCTCACTTTGTCCCAGCTTACCCTTCCCCCTTCCCATATCCTCAAGTCCATTCTCTAGTAGGTCTGTGTCTTTATTCCCGTCTTACCCCTAGGTTCTTCATGACATTTTTTTTTCTTAGATTCCATATATATATGTTAGCCTATGGTATTTGTCTTTCTCTTTCTGACTTACTTCACTCTGTATGACAGACTCTAGGTCCATCCACCTCACTACAAATAACTCAATTTCGTTTCTTTTTATGGCTGAGTAATATTCCATTGTATATATGTGCCACATCTTCTTTAGCCATTCATCCGATGATGGACACTTAGGTTGCTTCCATCTCCTGGCTATTGTAAATAGAGCTGCAATGAACATTTTGGTACATGACTCTTTTTGAATTATGGTTTTCTCAGGGTATATGTATGCCCAGTAGTGGGATTGCTGGGCCATATGGTAGTTCTATTTGTAGTTTTTTAAGGAACCTCCATACTGTTCTCCATAGTGGCTGTACCAATTCACATTCCCACCAGCAGTGCAAGAATGTTCCCTTTTCTCCACACCCGATATGTGTTTCAACTTTGTTCATGGTGTCTGTTAAAAGTTTTAACTTTTCTGCTGTCAAGTTTGATTGACATATTCTTTATGGCTTCTGGGTTTGTTGTGTTTTAAGAAGCTCTCCCCAATCCATGATTATAAAAAAATGTTCTCTATTTTCTCCTAGTACATTCATGGTTTTATTTTTCAAATGTTTAGATCTTTATTCCAAAGGCCAAAAAAATCACATTAGCAACAAAATGGATTATAACTTCAGTCTCTCAAAATGGTACTGATTAAGCAAATTATGGTGTATACATACATACTGGACAGCTATTAGGTAGATAAATCCTTAAAAAGTTGTTTACCAGGACTTCCCTGGTGGCGCAGTGGTTAAGAATCCCCCTGACAATGGAGGGGACACGGGTTGAAGCCCTGATCCGGGAAGATCCCACATGCCGCGGAGCAACTAAGCCCGTGTGCCACAACTACTGAGCCCACGTGCCACAACTACTGAAGCCCGCACGCCTAAAGCCCGTGCTCCGCGACAAGAGAAGCCACCGCAATGAGAAGCCCGTGCACCGCAACGAAGAGCAGGCCCTGCTCACCGCAACTAGAGAAAAGCCCACGTGCAGGAACCAAGACCCAACGCAGCCAAAAATAAATTAATTAATTTTTAAAAAGTTGTTTACCAAATTAAGTGAAAAAGACAGAAGGCATAGTATGATTTCACATTTATGTATATGCATAAAATGTCTGGAAGTACATATACCACAGCTTTAATAGTTCTTTCTGTGAAGTAGGCAAGTCTATGGAGAACTTTAGTTTTTTTCTTTATAGTTAAAAATTTTGTTCTATTATTGTCAGAAAAGGGAGAGATTTTTTCACTTAGAAAAACACTGCATGAATGGTGTGAGTGTTAGAAACGTGCTACACATGGATAAAAGAAAAAAGGAACACGATGGAGGAAACAATGAGAAAGCAGTTAGAAAATTACGGTTGACATCAATTCACATCTGTTAACTGTGGGAGCTGACTAGAGACATAATTAGACTTAACATCAAATGGACTTTACAAATACACAGACCATTTCCCATTGTTTAACGTAGCTCAAATATAAGAACACTTCCTTGCTCTTTGGCAAACATCTGTGGTAAATCAAAATTCTGATTAAATTAACACTATTCAAATAAGCTGCTGAAAGAAGGAGACATTTCAGAAAATAACATAATTTTCAATTAAAAGAGAAAAAACCTTTAATGGCTACCCATCACTTAAGACTGTATTTCCCAAACTTGTTTGAACATCAAAATCATTCTGGGTATTGTTGATAGATTTTCAGGCACCACCCCAGACCTGAATCTAATTATGACCCAGAATCTAAATCTTCATTGAAGGGGTCTGGGATTCTGTAGTTTTAACAAGCTCTCAGATAATTCTTCTAATCAGACATATTCAGAAAACTAAATTTGTGATCTACAGAAATAAACACAAACCCTTTACCTGGACACTTAAAATCTCTGTAACTCCTGTCAGCATTTGCAACTTCATGTGAAGTATAATGCTGCCAATTGTTGGAATGTGTTAGGTGTTACCCAGGAAGAATGTTTTTTAATTGAGATATAATTCACATACCATACAATTAATCTTTTTAAAAAGTACAATTCAGTGGCAGTTAGCATATTCACAAGATTGTGCAACCATCACCACTCTCTAATTCCAAAACATTTCATCATCCCCAAAAGGAAACCCCATGGCCATTAGCAGTCACTCCCCATTTTCTCCCAATCCCACAGCTCTGACATCCACTAGTCTAAGTTCTGGCTCTATGGATTTGCCCATTCTGGATCTTTCCTATAAGTGGAATCATATAGTATGTGGCCCTTTGTATCTGACTTTTTTCACTTTACATAATATTTTCAAGATTCATCCATGTTGTAGCATCTATCAGTACTTCATTCCTTTTCATGGCTGAATATTATTCCACTGTATGGATATAACACATTTTAATTACCAGTTGATGCATATGTGGGTTATTTCCACTTTGGGGCTATTATGAATAATGCTGCTGTGAACATTCACGTCTGGGAAGCTTTTAAAACTACCAGATTCCCAGTTCTCACCTCAGACCAATGGAATAAAAGTATCTGAGGGGTGGGGGGTAGGTGATGACTGGACATGCTTTTTTTGAAAATTAAGTTTACCAGGTGATTCTAATGGGCATTCAGAATGGAGAATAATCAGGCTAGATATCCCTAAGGGAGTGGTCTTAAAATGTGGTCCCTGAACCAGCAGTATTGGCTAGGACTTGTTAGAAATGCAAATTTCCAAGCCCCACCCCACACCTCCCCTATCAGAATATTCTGAGAGATGCAGGCAGAAAACTGTGCTTTAATAAGCCCTCCAGGCAATTCTGACACACTCAAGTGTGAGAACCACTGTGCATCCAATTGCCATCTTAAAATACCCCAAATTCTGAATTTCAAAACACATTTCCAGAAAGATGGAGTAGATGTGCTTTCCCCTCTTCCTCCCACGAAGTACAGTTTAAAACTCTGGACATTTTTTATAAAAACAAACCCAAGAAGACACTGAAAGGTGGAGAGAAAAAGGCAGAAGGAGTAGGAACCTGGAGGATGCAAGGCTCTAAACAATGGTGAATTGTCTTGGTTTTCTTTTTGCCTCCTAGATCCCAGGATGGGTACACAGGCAGAAAAGGCAAAGACAGAAAAGCCCCAAGGAAAGCCTGCTCTCTCCAGCCAAAGGACAAGGAGAGGGGCAGCCTAGCAAGACAGAAACCTTTCAGACAATGAACGCTCTACTGCAGCCAAACCCCACAGAAAAGACTGTGGCCCCAACCCACCCATGCTAGTGAAGGCCTAGTGTGGAACCTAGACTTCCACCCTCCACAGCCTGTAACAAGGCTCCTGACCCCCCTTTAGGGTGAAGTCAAAGGAAGCCTAGTGAAGAGTCTGAGAGGCAGAACTAGCATCCCTGCGTAACAGTAATGAGGAGCCACCCTAGGTGTCAATGCAGGCCAAGTGGAGAACCTGGACTTCTACCTTCATCTGTAGGTAAAGAGGCCATGTCTGCCCTTCCCCGGCCAGAACAGTGTCAGAAGAAACTAGCTAAAGTGGAAGGCTTAAATAAGAGCCAGAGTCTCACAGCATAATACAAAAATGTCCATTAAAAAAAATCACTTGTCATACAAAGAATCAGGAAGCTCTCCCATAATGGAAAAAGACAATCAGTGGATGCCAACACCAAGATGACAGAGATGTTAGAATTAGCCAACAAAGCTTTTAAAGGAGTCATCATAAAAATGCTTCAAGGAGCAATTATGGACACATTTGAAACAAAAATAAGAAAATCCCAGAAAAGAAATGAAAGAAGTTAAAAAAAAAAGAATTTTAGAATTGAAAAATACAAAAATAAAAAATGCAATTGATGGCCAATCAGCAGAATGGACAGGATAGAGGAAAGAAGCATTGAAGCTGAAAATAGAGCAATAAAAATTTCCTTTTATAAAAACTCTTATGATGGAGACATTTGGACTATAACAAAAGATCTAACATTTATGTCAATAGAGTCCCAACAGAGAAGAAGGAGGAGCTGAAAAAATATTTTAAAAAATAATGCCAAAAAATTTTGGCAAAAGAAACAAACCTACAACTCCAAGAAGCTGCACAAACCTCAAACAGGATAAATCCAAAGAAATTCAGGCCAAGATAAATCACAATAAAAACTAAATACAAAAGGAAAATTTTGAAATCAAACAGAGAGAAATGACACCTTACCAACAGGGGAAAACTAATTCAAATAACAGCAGACTTCTCATCAGAAACCATGGAGGGCAGAAGGAAGTGACAACATTTTCAAGTGCTGAAAGAAAAGAACTGGCAGTCCAAAATTCTGTTTTCAGCAAAAATATCTTCCAGGAATGAAGGTGAAATCAAGACAGTCTCAGATGAAGATAAACTAAGAGAATATGATGCCAGTGGGAAAGAATGTTTACAGAAACTTTTATAAACAGACAGGAAATAATAAAAGGAGTCTCAGATTATCAGGAAGGGAGAAAAACAGAATGAACAAAAAATATGGTAAATACAATAGACTTTTGTCTCCTTTGGAGTTTTCTAAATTATGTCTGATGTTTGAAGCAAAAACTACAACACTACCTTGACCTGGTTGTCAATTATTTGAGACCATTATATTATAGTTGGGGGAAATGAAAGGGACATAAAGGGAGATGAAGTTTCTACACTCACCTGAACTGGTAAAATGATGATACCAGTAGACTGTGATAAACTACGCATGCATAATAAAATACCTAGAGCAGCCACTAGAAAAGCTGTACAAAGAGATACACTAAAAACACTATCGATAACTCAAAATAGAATTCTAATAAATGTTTTAAAAACCACAGGAAGGCAGGAACAATGAAACAGAGAAAAGTAGCAGGAATAGAGGATCATTACATGATAAAAGAGCCAATCCCAACTGTGTATGCATCAAATGGCAGAGCTGAGAAATTTGTAAAGCAGAAAAAGAATAGAACTGAAAGGCAAAAATAGACAGATTCACAGTTATGGTTGAAATTTCAACACTCTCTCAACAATTGATAGAACCACCAGGCAGAAAATCTGCAAAGATACAGAAGAACTCAACACTATCAACCAAAAGGGTCTAATCAACATTTAGAGCCTACTCCATCCAACAACAGCAGAATGCATCTACTTTTCAAGCGCCCATAGAACATAATAACAAGATAGACCATACTCTGGGCCCTAAGGCAAACCTCAACAAATGTAAAAGAACTGAAGGCAAATAGAGTTTGATTTCTGATCACAATGGGATCAAACTAGAAATTAATAAGTGAAAGATAACAGGAAGGTTTTTAAACACTGGGAAACTATAGAACACACTTCTAAATAAATTCATAGATCAAAGAAGTTGTTTCAAGGTAAATTAAAAATACACTGAACCGAATTAAAATGATAATACAACATATAATTTTTGAGACCATGCTAAAGCAGTGTTAAAGGGGCACTAAAGTTATGGCACTAAATGCTTATGTTAGAAAAAAAAAAAAGTATCAAATTAGTAATCCAAGCTCCTATTTTAAGAACCCAGAAAAAGAAGAGCAAAATAAACCCAAAGCAAGAATGATGGAAATAATAAAGAGCACAAATCAGTGACATTGAAAATGGAAAAAACATTACAGAAAATCAATGAAAAGAGAAGCTGGTTCTTTTAAAGAGTATATAAAATTTAAAAACCTCTAGCAAGAATGAAGAAGAAGAGAGATGACACAAATGACTAATATCAGGAATGAAACAGGGAATATCACTACAGACTCTGTAGCCATTAAAAGGATAATAACAGAATACTACAAACAACTCTACACACGTAAATTTGAGAACTTAGATAAAATGGACCAATTGCTTGGAAAGCACAAACTGCCAAAACTCACCCAATATGAAACAGATAATTTGAATAGCACGATAACAATGAAGGAAATTGATTCTGTAATTTTAAGTCTCCCTTAAAAGACATCTCCTGGCCCAGATGATCTCACTCAAGAATTTTACCAAATATTTAACGAACAATTAACGCTAATAATCCACCACATCTTCCAGAAAATAGAAGAGAGGAACACTTTTTCAACTCATTTTATGAGGCCAGTTTTACCCTGATATCAAAACCAGACAAAGAGGTTGCAAAAACAAAAACAAAAATTATAGACCAATAGCCTTCATGAACTTAGATGAAAAAAATACTTAAGAAAATATTAGCAAATAGAATCCAGAGATATAACAAGTCTATACCTTAACCAAATGACTTTTTTTCCAGAGATGGGTCAGTAGTTTTAAAAATGAATCAATGTAATCCACTATAATAATTGGATAAAGAAGGAAAATCACATGATCATATCAATCGATGCAGACAAAATTTGACAAAATCCAACAACTATTTATGATTTTTAAAAAACTATCGGAAAATAGAAATAGAGGGTAACTTCCTCAACTTGATAAAGAATATCTGCAAAAGTCTTCAGCTAACATCATGCTTCATGAGGAAAGAATAAATACTTTCTCCCTAAGATGGGGAACAAGGCAAGGATGTCTGCTTTTACTGTGGCTATTCAACATAGTACTGGAAGTTCTCTACAATGTAATAAGGCAAGAAAAGGAAACAAGTCATATAGGTCAGAAAGGAAGAGGTAAAATTGTCTCTATTTGCAGATGATATAATTGTCTATGTAGAAAATCCCAAGGAATCTACCACAAAACTCTTAGAACTGATAAGTAAGTTCATCAAGTTCCCAGGATACAAGATAGAATATAAATTAATTGCATTTCTGTATACTAGCAATGAATATGTAGGCACCAAAATTAAAAATACAATACCATTTATAATTGCTCAAAAATGAAATAATTAAGTGTAAATCTAACAAAGCATGTAAAGGACTATGATTTGTATGTTGACAACTACATAAGACTGATCAAGAAATCAAAGACTACCTAAATAAATATAGAGAATATTGTGTTCATGGATTGGAAGACTCAGCATAGCAAATACTTCAGTTCTCCTCAAACTGATGTACAGCTTTAACACAATTCAAAATCTTAGCAAGATTTCTGGCAAATATAAACAAGATTATTCTAGAATTTTTATGGGGGCTTCCCTGGTGGCACAGTGGTTAAGAATCCGCCTACCAATGCAGAGGACACGGTTCAAGCCCTGGTCTGGGAAGATCCCACATGCTGCAGAGCAACTTAGCCCAGGTGCCACAACTACTGAGCCTGCGCTCTAGAGCCTGTGAGCCTCAACTACTTAAGTCTGCATGCCTAGAGCCCGTGCTCCACAACAAGAGAAGCCACTGCAATGAGAAGCCCGTGCACTGCAACGGAGAGTAGCCCCTGCTCACCACAACGAGAGAAAGCCCGCGTGCAGCAACAAATACCCAACTCAGCCAAAAATAAAAAAGAAAATATCAGTAAATTGAACTTCATCAAAAAGCAAAAAAAAGTTTGCTGTGTGAAAGACCTTGGGAAGAAGATGAAAAGACTAGCTACAGACTGAAAGAAAATACTTGTAAACCACACATCTGACAAAGGACTAGTGTCTAGCATATATAAAGAACTTTCAAAACTCAACAGTAAAAAAGCAAGTAATTCAATCAGAAAATGGGCAAAACACATGAACAGACATTTCACTGAAGAGGATACAAAGATGGAAAATAAGCAAATAAAAAGATACTCAATATCATTAGCCATTAGGGAAATATAAATTATAGCAACAATGAAATCTCGCCTATCAGAATGGCTAAAATTGAAACAACAAAAAAGTAACAATACCAAACGATGGCCAGGATGCAGAGAAACTGAATCACTTACATATTGTGGATGAGAATGTGAAGTGGCACAGCCACTCTGAAAAATAGTTGGGAAATTTCTTAAAAACTCATCATAGGGCTTCCCTGGTGGCACAGTGGTTAAGAATCCGCCTGCCAATGCAGAGGACATGGGTTCAAGCCCTGGCCAGGGAAGATCCCACATGCCGCGGAGCAACGAAGCCTGTGCGCCACAACTACTGAGCCTGCACTCTAGAGCCTGTGAGCCTCAACTACTTAAGTCTGCATGCCTAGAGCCCGTGCTCCGCAACAAGAGAAGCCACGGCAATGAGAAGCCCGCGCACCGCAGCGAAGAGTAGCCCCTGCTCGCTGCAACCAGAGAAAGCCAGCGCACAACAGCAAAGACCCAACGCAGCCAAAAATAAAGACTTTAAAAAAACCTCATCATATTACCCATGATAAATGCCACTCGGGTATTTATCCCAGAGAAATGAAAACTCCACCCTTAAAACCTGACACTACTGAGACCCAATGCACCAGACCAGAAAAGGGGGCTGGTGAGGGTGTCTGGGCCTCCCCACTCCAGCCCTATTTTGACCTATTAAAGTTTTCCCCATCTTTAAAATATTTGAATATCAGCAATTTAATATTTTTCTACCTAAATATCTCTGCTATGTCATCTCTGTTACTGTACCTTGACTTTCAGCTATCCACACCCAGCTTTCCTCTCCTCTACTAGGTTGTGAGGTCCTTAATGTACTCTTTCTTTCTGTAATCCACAACACCACCTAGAACAGGGCTTTGCACCCACTGTTGGTGGGAGTGGTCAGTCTCTAAGACCCAAGGTTCTCGGACTGTCGTGTGCCTAAGAGCCATGGAGAATGCTTGTTTCAATGCAGGCGCATGGGCTTCATCTCAGACTCTGGGTGTAGAATCGAGAAGTCTGCATTTCACAAGCTCTCCAGCACATTCAGGCACTCAGAGTACTGCACATGGAGAACTTCCGGTTAGGGTTGAAGTGTTCAGGCAAGGCAGAGGGCTTGTTAAAATCACAGATACCCAAGCTTTATTATGTCTTGCAGTATTCTTTCTAATGAAGTATCTCAACCTTGGCTACACATTAAAATCACCTTGGGGATTTAAAAAAGTCTACATGCCCAGACCACACCCCAGAACAATTAGAACAACGTCTGAGGGAGGAGAGCCCAGGATGTCAGTATTTTCAAGAGCTCTCTAAACAGTTTTGTTGTTCATTCATGGTTGGGAAACACAGTGAAAATAGGAAGGGCAATGACCTGGTCAGGATTCACTCTAAAACAGTGAGAAGGCAGGAAGAAGCAACGTGATCAGGTGAGGGTCGTACTTGTTGGTCCTTGCTTGGCTTCTAATTGCAAGGGTGGAGACGCAGTAGGAAGAGCCACTGTTACAGCCCAAGCGCATTGTATTAGACAGTCATTTGCTCACTACAATGTGAACTCCGTGAGGGCAGGGACTGTCTATCTTGTTCTCTGTTGTATCCCCAGCACCCAGTGCTAATTATGTGTTTGTATCATCAACTAAAGAATAAGCCCCACTTTAGGATCATCTGCCCCAGAATCACCTGAGAAATCACCCCAGAATCACTCACTGAAACAACAGATACCCTGCCCTATCGCACTACCGCTTTTCTTTCTATTCTGTCCAGAGTAGTTCTACTGATATTCCCATGTCTTTTTCACTAATCCAGTCTTCATAGCATCCTCCAAAGTACTCCATTATGAAACCCTTTCAAAGTAGTTCGCAGGATGAAAGCATCCATTCATTCACCAAATATTTCTTGATGAATAAGCCCTCGACCCTGAAGAAACAGCATTCTAATAGGGAATACACACACCAAACAAATGAACACACTAATAAATATATACCTATAAATCATGAGAAGTTCCATGAAAGAAAAGAATGTGATGTGCTGTAAGGATGAATAACAGGAGATACTAACAGATTGAAAACTCAGGGAAGGCCTCTCTGAGGAAGCAGCATTCCAGCAGATTTGGAAAATGTCTGAGAGTTAGTCAGTTGAAGAGTGGCAGAGGAGGGCTACCCTGGTGGCGCCCTGGTTGAGAGTCCGCCTGCCAATGCAGAGGACACGAGTTCAAGCCCCGGTCCGGGAAGATCCCGCATGCCGCGGAGCGGCTGGGCCCGTGAGCCATGGCCGCTGAGCCTGAGCGTCCGGAGCCTGTGCTCCGCAACGGGAGAGGCCACAACAGTGAGAGGCCCGCGTACCGCAAAAAAAAAAAAAAAAAAAAAAAAAAGTGTCCAGGCATTTGTCCTCAGGAGTTTGTGGGCTGCTCTGTCACTGGGACAGCAGCAGCGGCACAACCCCATCCCGGAGAGCATCGAGGGCTCGGGCTCAGGCTTCCCTGGTGGGAAATGAGACAGGACAGGCTAGGGACCGCAGCCACCCCGTGCAGCTCTGAGACCCTAAGGAGCGAGCTTCACCTTCCGCGCAGCTTGTCCGCGGCCGCGTGCATTTCTTACCTTATTCTAGGGCTTTCGTCTCCGCTTCCCGGCTAGAGGAGAAGCCGCCGCCGCCGCACCCACAGCCGCGCCGCGTCAGCCACAGACGCTTCCCAGAAGCCCCTGCGCTTCCGGCCGCCTTGACCCCCGACCCCCAAGGCCAAAGGTGAAGGAGGACTTGCCTAACCTCTGACCTCTGACCCCACATCACAGTGACAGAACACCCAAGAAAGGAGCGGAGGGAGGTGTGAGGCCATTTTCCCTCCAGATGCCCAGCGCTGGGCTCAGAGCCCCTGGAGAACTCTGGGGACGGGAAGCAGCGACTCTGCAGGGCCACTTAGGAGCAGAGAGAGGAAGCTAGAGGGTTAACTCTTATATAGGAACAGAAAGGCTATTTCCTAGAGTCGGTATATCCTTAGAGGAGAGGGAAACTAAAACAGAACTCGGGGCTTCCCTGGTGGCGCAGTGGTTGAGAGTCCGCCTGCCGATGCAGGGGACGCAGGTTCGTGCCCCGGTCCGGGAAGATCCCACATGCCGCGGAGCGGCTGGGCCCGTGAGCCATGGCCGCTGAGCCTGCGCGTCCAGAGCCTGTGCCCCACAGTAAGAGAGGCCCGCGCACCGCGATGAAGAGTGGCTCCTGCTCGCCGCAACTAGAGAAAGCCCTCGCACAGAAACGAAGACCCAACACAGCCAAAAATAAATAAATAAATAAATAAAAAATCACAGCCAAATTGGGAATGATAAGCATTATCAGGTGTGACCTGTAGGCCTTGGCAAAGCAAACTTTGAAAAAAAGAGTAGCAGAGGAGAGCTTTCTAGGCAGATGCAATAGCCAACGTGGGTGTCCAGTGTCAAGGAAGAACTTGGTGCTTTTGAACTGAAAGAAGGCTGGAACACAGTAACACGTGGCGGAGCAGCTAATGAGGAGTGCGGGTGGGGGGGACAGTTCATGCAGGGCTTTGTGGGAGAGAGGAAGAAGCCTGGTTTCTTCCTGAATGTGGTGGGAAGCCAGTGTAAGGTTGGCGCGGGGGAAGTGCGTGATCTGATTCACACAGCTGCTGTCTAGACCAAAATTGTAGCAGGGCAGGATGGGAAGCAGGGGATTCCCATGGGAGGCTCTTAGTGTACCCTGGTGGAGTAGCGGAGGGGGGGAGAAATAGATGATTTGGGATGTTTTTGCTGGAAAAATGAGTCTTTTCCCCCACTCTAGCCCTCTCTGTACTCTAAGAAGGAGAAGTCGTATAAAGCTCCCTGTTAGGACACAGGGGCACGTACCCGTAAGGCTAGACATGCCAACACACAAGAACAGACCACAAGACGCGACAGCTTTGCTTCAACCATTTCAGTTGGAAAGAAACCAGCATCTCAGGTGAAATCAGTGACAGATTCTTTCAAAGCATTACTGATCCATTGGTTGGTTACCTTATTTTTATTTTTTTATTGAGGTATAATTTAATTCTGTTAAAGGCACAGACCTTGAGTGTACAGTTTTATGATCTTTGAGAAATGTAAACATCCATGTTACTATTACCCAAGTAACCCCAGAAAGTCCCCTTGTGCCTCCTTCCAGGCAATCCCTACTGCCTTGTAGGTACCCACTGTCCTGAATCATGTCCCCATCAGTTATTTCCGCCCGTTTTTTACCTTTATATAAGTGGAATCATACTGTATGTATTCTTTTGTGTCTGGCTTTTTTCTCTCATCACAATGTTGTGGAGAGTCATCCTTTCTGTTGCTCAATAGCTTTCCATCGTATGAATACACTACAGTTTGTTCACCCATCATCCTGTTAATGAAAATTTGAATGGTTTCTCATTAGTTAACTTTCAGTCTGTCTCCAGTTTCATTAGTAGACCAAGGTCCAGCTTCAATTCATTTTTCACTTTTTAGCCTTATCTCATCATTTTCTACTTCAAATTCCACCTCTTATTACCCTTCTATTTATCAATTCCTTTCCATAAAATCTTTTAACCTTTTCTATGGGAATGCCCTTCTGTTTTTATCTCAAACAATTCCAGTTACACATTTTCCAGGAATACTCATATTCTCACTCCAGTTGTATCTATCCCTACAAAACAGATGACAAAAATCAGCTAGATTCTTATTTAGAATATGTTTCCTTACGGAAAAATGATTCCTAGATGTGGTGGTAATCCAGGTAGGTGATAAAGGCTGTGTCTCATTTGTGATTTTAATTTCATAGAGAGTATATGTTTTTCTCAAAACTGGTAAAATGAATTGCTTTAAAACCTTACATTTCCCAAAACTAAAAACATGAGGGAGAAAAGTGACATTGTTTTGCATTTTTAAAAATCTCTTTAATGTCTGGTATAATAAAAGACAGCTAGATTCACATATCTGCTCTGTGTTGAGTCGGTTGTCATATGTTGTTTTGGTTACAGTATGTGAAAAAAATCAGGACTTATATAGATACAAAGCTGGAAAAAAAAGGAGGGTGTTAATAACTTTCTCAGATAATTATGGATATTCTTTGATACTACATCACGTGCCATGTATTCTGATAGCTCTGGGAACTTTGGAAGATTGGAGCGGTGGGGCTGGCGTAATCCAATTGTGGAGGCGTTGAAGGAGCTCTGTACCTTCCTACAGATGCTAACCCAGGCTTCAACCAGAGCAGGGTTTCTCAGCCTCGCCTCTCTTGATATTTTGCACCGTATCATTCTTTGTTGTGTGTGGGCGGGAGGCGTACTATGCATTGTACGATGTTTAGCAGCATCCCTGGCCTTTACCAGCTAGATATCACCTCCCCCCAACACGTGACAACCAAAGATGTCTCCAGACATGGCCAGATATCGCCTGGTGGGGCGAAGTCACCCCTGATCAAGAACCACCGGACAGGGCTTCCCTGGTGGCGCAGTGGTTGAGAGTCCGCCTACCGATGCAGGGGACACGGGTTCGTGCCCCGATCCGGGAAGATCCCACATGTCGCGGAGCGGCTGGGCCCGTGAGCCATGGCCACTGAGCCTGCGCGTCCGGAGCCTGTGCTCTGCAACGGGAGAGGCCACAACAGTAAGAGGCCCGCGTATTGAAAAAAAAAAAAAAAGAACCACTGGACAGACACTCCAGAAAGAACCTTTTGGCTGGACTGAACAATTCAGGATGAAAGTTGTATTATAAGGAATATGTATTTGTAGGTAACTTTACTTAAATTTCTCAGTTGAAAATACAAATGACAACAACTATCATTTACTAAGCCCTATCAGGCGCTTTGTAAACATGAACTACTTCATCCTCACAGTAACACTAGGAGGTAGGTATTAATATTCCCATTTTACAGATGAGGAAATAAAAACTCAGAAAAGTTAAGTCACATGCCTAAGAGAGGAGCAGAGCTGGGATTAGTATCTTCATCTAATTGACTCCTAAGCTATGCTTTATACACCATAGTATTAGTTTTGTTAGAAATGTAGTGTCCTCCGCAGTATATTAATACTGGCACATATTGTATAATCCTGTCTGATGACCTTACTGGGATCATAGAATCATGCATGATTTTAAATGGGAAATAGAATAGAGGGTGACTTCTTGACCTAGTACCTGGAATAGCTTTGGGATAAACGTAATTGAAGCATTACTTTGATGGATTACAGAGACTTCTGAGGTGAGGTAAGATCAAAGAGATGCGAATAAGGCCTCGAGGCACCAAATTACCCATCTCATTGGTTCTAGAAGCCATGGCGATAATGAATCAAGCAGTCTTGTGAAGATGTTGGCAGGACTCTTTCTGATACCTTTGATTATCTCCCTCAAGGGGGAACAATACCACCTCTGATTGACCCCAGGCCTGGCTGTTAAGCCCTTTGCTTTAGTTGAGGAGAAAAATGTTCCGGGGGAATGTAGACCACGCACTCTAACCTCTAATGCAGTGTTCTCTCAAGTGCCCATCACAACCCTTTCGGGGTCAGGAAATCATTTGAAAACCAATAGAGGAGACCAGAGTAGCAAGTATCAAAAGGCCTCACACACTATAAGCAGGACCGGTGACAGAGTTTGCAGAGCAAAATGGAAATGTGGGACTCCCTTATCAAAAAGCAGATAAAAAGTATTGTTAAAGTTGTTCAAATATAAGCATTTTTCCTTTCTTCCACAACCTCCCGCTTCACTTGTCATAGTATTTTTTCATGTGCTATTGATTGTCATCCTAAGTTAAAAAAGATGTTTTTCGTTATTAACGGGAATTTTCCCTTACATCTTTTTGTCTTGCAATGCCAGTTTAAAACGCAAATGTCAGTACTCTGTAATGACCTATATTGGAAAAGAGTTTTTTAAAGTGTGGATATATGTATATGCATAACTGATTCACTTTGCTGTACACCTGAAACTAACACAACATTTTACATCAACTGTACTCCAATAAAAATTAAAAAATAAAATAAACGCAAATGTAAGAGCATCTAACTTATATGCAAAATCACCAAAATTACATAATTCTACAGCTCATACATGCATATATATTATGTAGGTCGTTCTTACCAGAGCAATGGGCTGGCTCTGCACAAAACTAATTCAACTGTTTTTTTCTTTTTTAACATCCTTACTGGAGTATGATTGCTTTACAATGGTGTGTTAGTTTCTGCTTTATAACAAAGTGAATCAGTTATACATATACATATGTTCCCATATGTCTTCCCTCTTACGTCTCCCTCCCTCCCACCCTCCCTATGCCACCCCTCTAGGTGGTCACAAAGCACTGAGCTGATCTCCCTGTGCTATGCGGCTGCTTCCCACTAGCTAGCTATTTTACGTTTGGTAGTGTATGTATGTCCATGCCTCTCTCTCGCTTTGTCCCTTCCCCCTCCCCGTATCCTCAAGTCCATTCTTTAGTAAGTCTGTGCCTTTATTCCCATCTTTCCCCTAGGTTCTTCATGACCATTTTTTTTTTTTAGATTCCATATATATGTGTTAGCATACGGTATTTGTTTTTCTCTTTCTGACTTACTTCACTCTGCACTTCTTCGCACACAAGACTTCTACCCACACCCTCCCTTCAGCTGACTGATGAGTAAGGGACGATGAGAGGGAAAGCCTTGCCTTATCGTCCGCTTTCCTTCTCTGTCATCATTTCCAGCATAAGAGGTTAGCTAATATAGGAAAGTAACACAATAGGATGTGATACGGTTCCTCGGCCTTCATGTTTCTCAGAACTCGATTGCATGCCTTCTGCGCTGGAAACAAGTTTCCTCTCCAGCGAGAGGAAAAGAGGGCCTCTTTTGTTTGTCACCACCACTACTCCCCCACCCCAGCCCCACCTTCCTCAGCACACTCACCTTGTCCTTGCTGAACTCCCACTCACCTTGTCCTGAACTCCCAAGCGTCGCAGGCCAGGGCAGTTCCCTGATTACAGGGCATCAAAAACACTACGTGCCAGCGGGCCAGCAAGAGGTGGCAGCACCCACACATTCCGCCTGAATGGCGTCTGCTCGCAGCCATGCTCTACTCTTCCACCTGACTTCACTTGCAAAGCACAAGTTCAAAACTCAAATTATTCAGAATTTCAAGACAGCGACAGCAGGACATTAAATCAAATGTGGGCCCGAGCACGGAATCCTGTGCTACCTTGGAGGTCACATGCCTAGGCAGCCGGCCCTGATCAAAAGGTATTGTCTGTGCATAGAAAACAAACTTATGGTGACCAAAGGGGGAGGGGGGTATAAATTAGGAGCTTGGGATTAACATATACACACTACTATATATAAAATAGATAAGCAACAGGACCTACTGTATAGCATAGGGAACACTACTCAGTATTCTGTAATAACCTATATGGGAAAAATCTGAAAAAGAATGGGTATATGTATAACTGATTCACTTTGCTGTACACCTGAAACTAACATGACACTGTAAATCAACTATACTTCAAAAAAAAGGAGGTATTGTCTCTGGATATTTTATTCCAAGTGTGTGAGTGAGTGTGTGCTATGTGTGTACTGGGATTGTCATCAAAGTTTGAGAGCCCCTACTTTTCCCCTTCCCCCCCTCTACTAGGGGCTGGAGATTTTTCGGGGGGGTGTGGTAAAGTGATTTTAGTTAGAAGAGGACTGGGGACTGCTCTTCAGTGTGGAGCAAGTTCTCTCCACGTTATCCCTCAACCAAGGGGTGTCCCCATCCCCCGGGCCACAGACTGGTGCCAGTCCGTGGTCTGTTAGGAACCGGGCTGCACAGCAGGAGGTGGGCAGCAGGCGAGCGAGCGAAGCTCTGTCTGTATTTACAGCCATTCCCCATCACTCACATTATCGCCTGAGCTCCGCCTCCTGCCAGATCAGCAGCTGCATTAGATTCTCATAGGAGCACGAACCCTACTGTGAACTGCGCATGCCAGGGATCTAGGTTGCGTGCTCCTAATGAGAATCTAATGCCTGATGATCTGAGGTGGAGCTCAGGCAGTGATGCTAGTGCTGGGGAGCGGCTGCAAATACAGATTATCATCAGCAGAGAGGTTTGTCTGCACAGAGACCATAATAAATCCATTGCTTATAGACTCACACCAAAACCGTATCAGTGAGTGACAAGTGAAAACAAGCTCAGGGCTCCCACTGATTCTGCATTATGGTGAGTTGTATAATTATTTCATTATGCATTACAATGTAATAATAATAGAAATAAAGTGCACAATAAACGTAATGCGCCTGAATCATCCCGAAACCAGCCCCCATCCCCGGTCCGTGGAAAAATTGTCTTCCACAAAGCAGGTCATTGGTGCCAAAAAGGTTGGGGACCACTGCCCTAACCCCTGCATCTTCTGGGCTGTTATGACATGACAGACCAGGGTCACCTCCTGTTATGAGCAGGCACCTTTGACCTTGCCCAAAGAGGAAAGCAGGGTGGACCAAGGAGAAAAAAGTAGGCCTACCTTAGTTCTGCTGAGGCCTGCTTCTGACCTAAGTTCCTTAAGCTCAAGGGGCAAAAGGGCTCTTTTCACCTCACACGTAATGCAGGTCAGTTTAGCAGGATACGTAACTACTTAGTGATTCAGTACTAAGTAGGCTCTTTCCCGGACCATCTTTGTGACTATATCTTACCCTTGGGAATCTGTGGGGTTGGGCAGTAAGATGGGCTTCAAGGGTCCACAGAACTTTAACCTTACCTGCCTTTTCCACTCTTAACATAATAGGCCTTGATGTTCGTTTCACTTTTCACATTGTAAAGATTCTACAAGTTCCACAGAGAATTGAGAGGATACAGAAAATTATACAGAAGAAAACAAAAATTGCTTATCACCTGTCATTCCATCATAATTGCTATGAACATTTTTTATATTTTCTGCCATTCATTTTCTGTGTGTATACACTACAATGAAAGACAATGGATCATATTGTGTATAGAGGTTGAAATCTAGTTTTTTTTCACTTAATATCATGAGATTCATTCTCTCTGTCCCTTAATGCTGCACATGTACCAAAAAAAACCTCTCTCTCTCTCTCTCTCCTGCTGTCATCTATAAAGACATCATTTCTTTAGATGCATTAAGGTCATTGATTCAGCTAAAGTTTAAGCAGTTTTTCTTTGTAATTAGGAAGCATTTTTTCCCCTACCTGTTAGTTTCCCTCTCAGAGGAGATCCTTATTCCAAATTTCATCAAGGGTGAAGATTCTCCCTTGGATCTAGAATCGGACTTCTACACTAAGTTCAACTTTTTATCAAAAGAATATATCTCTTGGGCTTCCCTGGTGGCACAGCGGTTGGGAGTCTGCCTGCCAATGCAGGGGACACGGGTTCGGGCCCTGGTCAGGGAGGATCCCACATGCCACGGAGCAACTAAGCCCGTAAGGCCACAACTAAAGAAAGCCCACGTGCAGCAACGAAGACCCAATGCAGCCATAAATGAATAAATAAATTAAAAAAAAGAATATATCTCTTTATGACAAGTTTATAAGTACCAAAACTTTAAATGCAATGCCCATTAACTCTGGTAACCAAATATAAAACCCTGTCTATGTACATCTTTTTCTTTAAATAACTTGGCAGCCCCTTGTCCTTTCTTGCCTTTAGAACCTGACCTGGACAATAAGAATTTCTCTTCTCCTTAGTCCCACCTGTACTTCCCTAGGCCTCCTGTCTACTCCCCAACTGGGAAGGCAGGGACAGTGCTTAATTGATGTAGAACTGTGGTTTTTAAAAAATTTAAACAGCTGAATTATAATAGTAGAGATAAGAAGTAACTACTCCTTTCCCCCAAAATCTGATTTTTGAAACACATTTATACAGAAGAAAAGCAGTTTCAAAATACATGCAACAGAGTTTCTTCCCACTATTAGAGGCTTTGGCTGACTCCACAGTTCTTGAACTGAGTTTCCTCCCCTCATCCACCTCTTTCCCCCACTTCTAAGGATCATTACCCAGTTTCTTCCTGAGAGTCAACACTAGTCAGAGACTCAGGATGATCAGGCCCTGGTGTAGCCCATTATATCCAAACAAGGCAAGAGTATTTGGAGAGGACTTCTAAGGAAATGCCTCTGACCATATTGTTATCACAAGAACATTCTAGAATACATGAGAAATAATGGTGGCAACTATCCAAGGATCTCATACCTCTAGTTATCTTGAGTTTGCAGAGTATGAAAATCACAGAATGTCAAGCTATGCAAATCATCCCATCCTACTACTTCATTTTGGAGACACAGAAACAGATCTAGGAAGTGAAGGAACAGATTTGAACGTCACATATGTAGTTAGTGGCAGATATGGAGCTAAAAGGCCAGGTTACCTAACCCTGAGTTCAGAACTTTCATCTCTGCCAAACTATCTTAAACTGGGATTTGCTCGACTTGCAGAATGATTTTAGGCTCTGATGAACAGCAGTGTGCTGAATGGTACGAGCCAACGGAGAATACCGCCACCTGCTGGCAGCAGGTATGAATTCGCCGGGTGGTTATTAAAAGGGAAATTCATTCGTTTATTCATTCAATTCCATAAATATTTGCTATCAGCCTGGCATGTGCAAGCAATATGCTGTGCACTATGGGGTTTAACTTCATCGGGCTGACCTTTTTAAGGGAGGTCATCACAAAAAAACCACTCTGTAAGATAGTGTAAGTGCATACCATGAAAGTAGTGCAGTTACAGCTATGCAAGAGTTTAGGGGGAAAACAGTTTAATGCTTTCCGATGGGGATCTGGGAAGGGCAGCGTATGGAGAAAGGATGGGTGAACTTGGCTTTGAGCTACAAATAGTTTAGGGTTTGTTGAAAGGGAGCTGAGGCAGAAAATTCAATCCTAGATCTGGCTGGAGATCTAAAGCCTGAACTCTTAAACATTATGCTGTATAAGCCCTTTGACTGGGTTGGGAATTTAGGGTTGGGAAATGGCATAGGGCTTTGAATGCCATGTTAAATGATTTGGATTTAGTCTGTAGGCAACTGGTAGCCATGGAAGGTTTTAAGGAAGGTAGTCTCATGTGAACTGTGCTCTCATCCCCCAAAGTGTTAAGTGCTTAGAACATTAGGCCCTGAGAGCAGATCAAAGACAACAGTGCAAAGGCCTGGGTTCCATCAGAAGCTCTGATGCCTGGTAATTATGCTGCAGCTTTAATTGCTCAGAGCCTTTTGCTAAACTCTACTCTGTTACACATGACTGGTCAAGTTAAGTGCTGTCAAATCTACTCCCTGATCTAGAGTAAACCAGGATTTTCTCAGAAGTTAGGTTTTATTCAAAGAATGCTATTATATGTCTTCTCAGAGGAAGTTTTTACATTGTCTTTTAAATTAGAAAAAAAATAATGTCATTTCCTGATTCCAAAATCATTAGAGAGCCATACAAGTATTCTAGAAAGCGAAAGTATCCCATAGTCCCAGCACTACAAAGATTACGACTGTTGAGTTGGTATCTATTCTTCCAAACATTTTTCTTGTATGTATAATAGCATTTTTTAAGACAAAACAATTTTTTAAACAACCTATTCATACTATTTTTAAAATTTTATTTATTATTTGTTTATTTATTTATTTATTTTTGGCCACATTGGGTCTTCGTTGCTGTGTGCGGGCTTTCTCTAGTTGCGGTGAGCGGGGACTACTCTTTGTTTCGATGTCTGGGCTTCTCATTGCGGTGGCTTCTCTTGTTGCAGAGCACGGGCTCTAGGTGCACGGGCTCAGTAGTCGTGGCACGCAGGCCCTAGAGCGCATGGGCTTCAGTAGTTGCAGCATGCTGGCTCAGTAGTTGTGGCTCGTGGCTCTAGAGCTCAGGCTCAGTAGTTGTGGCGCATGGGCTTAGTTGCTCCGCGGCATGTGGGATATTCCTGGACCAAGGCTTGATCCCATGTCCCCAGCATTGGTAGGCAGATTCTAAACCGCTGCGCCACCAGGGAAGTCCCATACTATTTTTAAACTTTCTTTCTTCACTGATCTGTACAACATGAACATTCTTCCGTATTAGTACACTAGATCTATCTAGGTGTTTTTTTTTAATGCACTGTTGTATATTTTCTCAGTTCCTTTATTAATAGACATTTGGGTTGTTTTTCTCTTATGAACAATACTGCCATAAACATCCTTGTACATAAATCTTTGCACATTTGTGGCGACGTCTCTATAGGATAAATTTCTAGCACTTGAAATGGTGGATCACTGGGTCTGAAATTTACCTTTTAATAGATACTATCAAGTTGCCCTTTGAAAATGTTATACCAATTTTCACTTTCAGCAAGAGTGTGCTAGCTTTTCCACATCCTCTTTAATATTATCAAACTTTTAAACCTTTCCTACTATGATGGACAAAAAATGATATCTTACTGTTCCAACAATCAATGCATATATGGTAAGCATCCACCTTTAGAGTGAATTAGGAAGCTAGTGTTAACAGGTCTCTATCATTCTTCCATATAAGTTGCAAATGTCTTCAGAAAGTTCTGAGGGCCATTTTCCAGGAGCTGCCATGTTAGGTACCCACTCTGGGAGCACACACCAGACATATGCCTTGTACATATTACTTCATAGAGTTTGTATATAGGAAATATAGATAAAAATGGATAAAAGTGTAACATAGGTTACACACTAGCCTGATCCAAGGAAACAGCCGAATTGCCCGTCAAAAGCCATAGATGAAGAAGATCTTCATCAGGCAATAAATACCTAGCGAGTGCAGAGCATCTGTCCTGGGTCTGCAGCTTACCTCTTTGTCTTGCTTCATTCACACCATGGACAAATTGCATTTTCCAAATGGTGACAACAACTTCACTAATACTGCGGCTCAAGTAATGTATCACTTTGCCAAATGGCCTAGCATTGTTGGCTCAAACCCAAGAGCAGATGATGGCATAGATTCCAGCTAGGAAAAGTAACAACTGTAACAAAACCGTCTAAGCCCAAACATTTGGGTACTTGGCTCTCTGAAAACAATAAGCCAACAGACCCACTTAGCACACAAAAATCCTAAGTAATATGCTTAGGAGAAGTCTCGCCCTCACCTAGCCGGTGTTAGTTGAGCTGGTTCTCTTCTTCTGAGCACTCTGGAAGGTTCCACTTCTCCATGCCCTTTTGCTGTTGGGAGGGACCATGTCACTCACTCTGGCCAATGACTTGTGAGACGAAGTGACATATTTCATGACATATTTCAATTTTCGGTGTGAGCCCTTCCACTTTCTCTTCTGCCTCCCACAGTGATCGTGGAAGCGTAGGTAGAGACACAGGTGTCACAAAATCAGAGCAGCAGGTATCACTGAGTCACCACATGGGGGAAGGCTGCTCCAGAGTGTCACCTGGACTGGCAATGGACTTTGTGAGGGCAAGAAATTAAATTTTATCGACGTCAGCCACTGAGATTTTAGCGTTGTTCGTTACCAAGGCATAACTAATACAGCATCCCTTGGCCAAAATGAACGTTATATGGCCTATCGGCTGAAGAGGCTGATGTCCAACTAAGAATTAATTCCTAAGTGATTCCTGTGTGCCCAGGAGAGGGCTAGGTGCACGCACAGTGCAAAGATGTCTGAAACATATTCAAACTCACTGCCTCTGGCGTCTTCTTTGATTGCCTAGCCCCCATCCCCCTGGCTACCCAGTGGACAGGACTGAATGCTTCCTCCTGTGTGCTTTCATAACCCTTTCTCCTCGCCCTCACTCTCAACCCTGCAGCCAGGCTGAACTACTTACTGGCAGTTCTGGGAACAGGTCAGGATCTCTCTCCAGGCCTTTGTCAATGCTACTCTTTCTTCTGGGGATGCCTTTTCCCCTTTCCAGCTCCTTGCCTGGTGAGCTCTCACTCATCCTTCATGCCTCCGGAACTTGGGTCCTTCCCTGCTCTCCCAAGCCTGGGTTAGGGGCCTCTCCTCTGGGCTCCCACAGCTCCCTGGACCTCCCTCATCACACCACCCATCACGCTGCAATCTGATTGCCTGGTTAGCTGTCTGTCACCTCCACCAGATGGCTAGGGACCATCTTGCTCAACTTTGTGATCTAGAAGCTGATTGAGATTCTGGCACGGAGCGGGCCTCCAATATGTTTTTGAATGAAACAAATACAGCATCTCATTGTGATATGACAACCTGTGAATGAATGTGCTTGCCGGGTTCATGGGACACTGATGGGACAGACCTGATCAGAGTAGAAGAGGCGTGTTAGGAGTCTGGGAAGTGAGAGTAGGTGGAGGCCGAGATGAGGCCTGATGGGGGAAGGTCTGGATAGGCTAACAGGTAAGTTTTTTTTTTTTCAAAGCAAATATATATATATATATATATATATATATATTTATATATTGGAGTATAGCTGATTAACAATGACGTGATAGTTTCAGGCGCACAGCAAAGTGACTCAGCCATACATATACATGTATCCATTCTGCCCTAGACTCCCCTCCCATCCAGGCTGCCACATAACATTGAGCAGAGTTCCCACTAACAGGTAAGTTTAGACTTTCTGCTATTGGAAATCAGGGGAGCCATTGAAAAGCGTAGCTCAGAGAAGTAAGTGTCACGTGTGGATGTGTAAGGATTATTACTCGGGTACCTGGTATGTGGGATGGATTGAAGCGGGGAGTCATTGTGGTTATTCAGGCCACCCAGTGATCCAGCAGGCAGGAGAAAATGGGAGCCCGGGCTGTGGTGGAGGTGGTGGGACTGGAGAAGAATAGATGGTGACAGAACATTTTAAGTCCCCATCACCAGGAGCCTCAGAAAATCACCTCACAATGCCATCTCTGATCATTGCAGTCTGTTTTTCAAATCCGGAAAAAGTCAAGTTCAAATGCATGCCAAGATTGTTTTAAAGGGAAAAGGAATCACAGAGCACGATGACTGACAGTGGGTGCTGAAGAGCGGCTGCCAGAGAAGCTGGTCTCTGAGCACTTTACAACCTCACTTAGGGAGCCTCAGGTAAGTTTGATTTTTCTATATCAGACACTTATTATTTTCTCCCAGCACTCCCTGTACATGAGTCCCAGCATGGGGGGCTCCCAAGGCCACTTCCCCAACTGACCTTAAGGTGGGGATGACTTTGCTAACTTGAGGCACATCGTGTGTGTGTGTGTGTGTGTAGCAGTAGTAGCAGTAGTAGTAGCAGTAGTAGCTCTCTCACAGCAATAGCATCTAGAAATGCAAGGCTGTTATAGGTACGGTCCTTCATTTGATAGATATGCTGAGCTAACTTGTTGCTTCACACACACACGCACGCACACACACACACACATTGGTGCACATGCACCTGCACACCCCTAAATAGAAAGAGTGGATGAATTGAATGAGTTAGCCCAAATTAGAGAAGTTTGCCATACATTATAGAAATAGGGGAGTTCTGGTTTCTCCACAAAAATTAATGACCGTAAGTCCTAGAGCAATGATATTCAAAATAAGCTAAAAAGAGGCATGCAGAATGGACATATAAACATTGATAGGAATATAAAACAGCACAGTCAATTGCCGCGTAGACATAATTTTCTCGTTCAATATTGTATGGAATTGATTAGGGTGCAGTGTTTAAGAGAACAGACCATAGTCAGACCTGGTTCAAGTCCCAGCCACCACTCACTAGCTGTGTGTACTTTAACCTCTCTGTGCCTCAGTTTCCTCAGACATCAAGTAGGGTAATGATAATACTAATTCCATAGGTTTCTCATGAAGATTGAAATAATATATACAAACAGGCTGATACATGATGGTGCTCAATGCATGAGCCATTGTTTTGTTTTTGAAGTATAGTTAATTTACAATGTTGTATTAGTTTCAGGTGTGCAGCAAAGTGATTCAGATATATATATATATATATTCTTTTTCAGATTCTTTTCCATTATAGTTTATTACAAGATATTGAATATAGTTCCCTGTGCTATACAGCTGGTCCTTGTTTATCTATTTTATATATAATA